>NW_028270149.1:77224250-77535679 GCF_037043375.1 Chiloscyllium plagiosum
TTTATATCCCCAACATTGGATCATCTCATTGGTTCGATGTTGGCAAAACAATAAATTTAAATTCGATTCGCTTTTAGTACTCTGGGGCATAATTTAAACTGATTGGTTAATTTTAAATTGTTGTCAAAACAGCAACCAATACTCAGGTATCCATTTCACAGCCAGATGTTACATATTTCCAATTTTCCAGTACTCTCTGAGACTCTAATCCTGTCACATACACAGATGCTTCTAAGCTCTCAGTTCAGAAGAGCATTCACTCTCTCAAAGGTACAGCACACGCTTTCAACCTCATAATAGTAGCCACCTTGAATGTCTTTGTGAAATTAGGTGTGGCTAACACTGTGGCAGTGATTAACACAGCTTTCAGGCTGTCAAATGCTTTCTCACAGTTGGCTATACATTGAAACTTCTTGCCTTTCAGTGATCTGAGGAGCCACACTGCTAAAGTTTGGTGCAAATTTTTAGATCAAATCCACTCAATCCCAGGAATTGTAGTGCTGCTCTTTTTGTCAATGGTATGGAAACTCCCCAATTACCTTTGTTTTTGTATCCCGTGGAGCCATTTGTATATGTTCAGTAAAATGGCCCAGGAAGGTAATTTGGACTTTGGAAAATTCACTTTTAGCCAGGTTTATCACCAAGCCTGCTTTTTGAAGTCGATTGAACAAGTCTGATAAATGTTGCAAATGTTCCTTCCATGTGTGACTAATACTTACCAAGTCATCAATATATGCAACAGCTTGGGTAATCCGGCAATGACATTTGGTTTGTCCCTGAAATGTGGCTGGCACATTTTTCATACCAAATGGCTTGACTTTAAATTGATACAGTCCATTTGGCATTACGAAAGCTGAAATTGTCTTCGCTCTTTTGAACAATGGTACCTGCCAGTATCCTCTGAGCATGACCAAAGTAGAAATATATGTTGTTTGTCCCACCTTCTCAACTCAGTCTTCCAAATATGGAATCAGATATGCATTAGCCTTTGTAACCGCACTGACTTTGTGGTAGCCCACACATAACCATTGGGTATCATCTAATTTTGACCACTACTGTGGTCCAGTCACTGTAACTTACTTCAATTGTGTCACCTTGGAGCATGCGTTCAATCTCCTTATGAACCTGTGCCAACTTTAGAGGGATATGCCCATAAGGATGTTGCTTAACTGGAACAGCATCTCCTATATCTACATCATGCATAATTAGGTTAGTACTTCCCAACTTATTTCCACTTATCTTCCCATGCAATAGCAATAATTCTTTCAGGTCATTTTGATTTTGTTTTGTAGATAACTCAATAATTTATCCTAATTTTTGACAACTTCCTCATTGTCCAATTTAATTTGAAGAATATCTAGTTCAGAATCCTCTGAATGTGGTTCTTCCCTCTGTGTTGTAACCAATAGCACAGTCTCCTTTGGCTTTCCTTCCCTGTCAAAATACCTTTTGAGCAGATTCATATTCATATTACACACTCTGTGAGATTGCTTTCTGTCTAGAGCCCTTAACAAATAGTTCACCTCACTCAACCTTTTGACTTGATAAGGTCCACTAAACCTTGCTTTTAAAGATTCACCTATCACTGGAAATAACACTAACACCTTATTTCTGATAGCAAAATTGCGAGTTTCTGATTTCTTGTCTGCTTCTCCTTTCATTGTATGCTTTTAAATGCTGTCTAGCCAACTCCCCCGTTCTATTTAAAAATTCCCTAAAATCTGACACACAGTCCAAATCTGTGGTCTCTGAATTCTGACTTAACAATTTCTCCTTAACCAATTTTAGCAGTCCTCTCACTTCATGCTGAAAAACTAATTCAAATGGCCTGAATTTGTTTGATTCATTTGGTGCATCGCTGATGGCAATAAGTACAAACAGAATTCCCTTATCCCAATCATCTGGATAGTCTTGATGATAAACCCCGAGTATGATCTTTAGTGTCTGATGCCACCTTTCTAGCCCTCCCTGCGATTCTGGATGGTACACAATAGATTCAAATTGTTTTATTCCTAAGCTGTTCATAACTGGCTTGAATAATTTTGACGTATGCAGTGAAAAATTTGAGTATCTCCTTTACAATCCTTTTATTGTGTAATGGGATGGCCTCTCGAAATGTCGTGGGCATATTCATCACTGTTAACAAATATTGATTCCCACTTCTTGTTTGAGGTAGGGGTCCTATGCAATCAATTAAGACTCTTGTAAAAGTTCCTCAAATGCAGGAATAAATATTAAAGGTGCAGGTTGTATCACTGCCTGTGGTTTTCCAATTGCCTGACATGTATGACATGTTTGACAAAAGTCAAGTACATCCTTGTGCAGTCCAGGCCAGTAAAAATGTTTTTGTATTTTAGCTTGAGTTTTCCTTACCCCTAAATGACCTTCTACTGGTAGATCATGTAGCACCCGCAACACCTCCTTTCTATAACTTTCTACAACTTGATGAACTTCTGCCCATTTCTCATCTGCCTGAATATGTGATGGTCTCTATTTCCTCATAAAGGCATCATTTTTAAGATCATACCACTCCAGGGTACATCTAGATTCTTCTTCTATATCTGCTTTTTGATACAATTACTTTAGTTTCTCATCTTTCTGCTGTAACTCAGTTAACTTCTCTGACCTAAAGATGTCTGCTTTGTCATCTATCTGCTCCTGGTTTGTCTAAGATTTGATCAAATAACGTCTCAGCTAATTCCACTTCAGTTTTCTTATCTAAACTTTTTGATCTCTCCTGTTTCAACTGGTGACTTTGTGACCTCATTACCACACAGCCAGGAAGAATCCTAGGATATGCATCTTTTAAAAGTTCAGTTTCCTGAGTTTCCACTCACTTTTCAACTACAGTAGGCAGCACTCCTACCTGCGAACCAGCTGTATCATTAACAAGGACAAATTGTATTCCTGGAGCTAAGAGTTTGTCCAGTACTCCTACCACGACTTCTCCACTCTTCACTGGACACTCTAATCTCATTCTACATAATTGAGTACTTCTGGTCTCACCATGAATTCCTGTTGCTAGCACCTTTTCTGGAATAGTCCTTCAGAGGTACATATCTCCTCGTCTTTCAACATCAAAGATTGAGAGGATCCTATTTCTTTTAACATCATAACCTCTTTACCTGCTGCTCCTGGCCTCTGCGAGTAAACTTTACTTTTGCAGGTGTATGGTTTAAGAAGGTCTGGCACTTCCTCCTTAACCAACCTCCAAACAGCATATACATTCTGGTACAGCTTTTTAGCCACCACTGTGCTTTCCATCACCACTCCAACAAAATTCACTGGCTTATCCTGTTTTCCGATATCTGGTTTCTCAGTGTTTTTCCTCACCCACCAACACTGCGGTTTCATGTGGCCTTCTTTATCGCAGTGAGAACACCAGACCTTTTTAACTTCTCTTTCCCCTTCAAGGGTTTCCTTTTTACTCCTTGCTAAGTTATCCTTATGATCTTCACTGAGATCTCCCTTTCCCTTCCCATGTGAGGATTTCTCTTTTCCCCGCACGAGTTGAAACTGATGTTGGAAGCCGAACTTTGACTTGTGAACCAACTCATAATCATCAGCCATTTCAGCTGTCTATTGAGCCGTTTCCACTATCTGCTCTTCCACCTGAGTTCTCACTACCCCAGGAAGTGAATGCTTGAACTCCTCCAAAATAATCACCTCTCTAAGAGCGTCACAGGTTTGCTCTATTTTTAATGCCCTTATCCACCCATCAACATTACTTTGTTTGATCCTTTCAAACTCAATATAGGTTTGACCACGGAACCTCCTTTGATTCCTGAAATGGTCTCCATAGGCTTCTGGCACAAGCTCATATGCACCTAAAATGGCTTCCTTCATGCCCTCATATGCCCCAGATACTTCCCTGATCATGGTACGAATACCTCACTAGCTGAACCTACAAGTTTTGTGTGATCAACAAAACTCTCATGGTCACTGGACCCTGCATTATTTAGCCACCTTCTCAAATGAGAAGAAAAAGGTTTCTACATCCTTCGCATCAAATTTAGGCAATGCGTGAATATATTTAAACAGGTCCCCATCAGGCCTTTGACTACCATGGATTTGCTCATCCTTACTCTCTTCTTAATAAGCTGGCTTTCAGCCTTCAACTGCATCCTTTTAAGCTGACTTTCCTGTCTAAGTGTCAATTTCTGAAGTTCAAACTCTCTCTCTTTCTTCCTTTCCTCTGTTTCTTTTTCTCTCTCTTTTCTCTGTCTTTCTCTCTCTTTTTCTTTTTGTTCTGCTAAAGCGATTTGTTCTTTTTTCTCTACTTTTAATCATAATTCAAACAGTTTCATTTGCTTTGCTCTTTCCTTGTCTTTTGCCTCTAACTCAAGCTGCTTCATTTTCAATTGAATTTGAACCACCTCTAAAGATTCAGATGGCATTTCCAGCAAATTTAAATGCTGAGTTATTGCTGTGCATATCTCTAATTTCCTCACGGAAGGAGGCAGCTCCAACTCCAGCTTGTCTGCTAATTCCAGCAGCTTAGCCTTAATCACCTTATCCACCCCAAAGTCACTTTTTCCATCCCCATAAAGTTCTTATAGACAATAGACAATACTTGCAGGGGTAGGCCATTCTGCCCTTCGAGCCTGCACCACCATTCAATATGATCATGGCTGATCATCCTTAATCAGTATCCTGTTACTGCCTTATCTCCATAATCCTTGATTCCACTATCCTTGAGACCTCTATCCAACTCTTTCTTAGTGACTGAAAGAGCCATTGCTATCCCAAGCACTGTTTAAACCAACCAAATTCAACTCAAGAACAACTTTGATACATTTTTGTGTTCAGCCATTCATGGAGTTATTGACACTGTAGTCTCGCAAAACTAAGGACACTTTCTTTTCAGTCCATTTCCTCAGGTAACTGTACCAAGACATTTACAGGAGGTGAGGAGCAATTAGTTTCAAAAGGAATGTAATTGGGAAATTAAACAAATGCATTGGATCAATGGCTTTAAATATAGTTATAACTTGGTATCCATCCAATTTCAATATTTTGCAACAGAATCTCAGGCAAACATTTCCTATTGGTTTGGTGTTTTCCATATGGATAAATTATATCAGTCTTGATGGAATTCTTTAAAAAGATTTGTAACTGGCAGCAGTCTGAGATTAAGACAACTGTTTGCAACTTTAGCATCACGTCCAGTTTCAGGATGAGCTTCCAAATTCATATTGATGCTGTCAGTAAGGTTGCCTGTCTTCACTTCCACAACACTGTCCAAATTCACCCTTGTTTCAGCTCATCCACAGCCGCAAGCATCACTAGAATTCGAATTAGGCTTTACTCAAGTACAGCAAAAAGTGTACAAAGTCACCATTTGGAAGCAGTCCAACCAAAATTCATTAAATCTGTCTCTGGTTGTTCTGTCTTAAGAGGTTGAGTAAATTTGATCTGTGTTCTCTAGAGTTTTGAAAGATGAGAAACAATATCATTGAGTCTAACAAATTCTGAAGGGATTTGTTAGGGTAGGCATCAAGACTGTTTCCAATGCTCAGGGAATTCAAAACATGGAAGCACAGTTGTAAGGTAAGGGGGTTGATCATGTAGGACTGAGCTGAAGAGAAATTATTTTACTCAAGGGTTTCCAAATAATTAAGACCATAAGACATTGGAGCCGAAGTAGGCCATTCACCCTATTAAGACTGCTTTGCCATTCAATGAGATCATGGCTGATATGAAGTTATGGATGCACTGTAATCGAATACATCCAAACCTGAGATACAGAGGTTTGATCTGTCAGATATGGTCAAGTGGTCAATGGCCAAAGCAACGAGGCCCAACACCTGACAGCCATTCCCACAGTGAATATTTGGCCAGTGAAGACACTTGTGAGACTCACATTCATACTAAGGATTACAGGGATGGTGTAGGTCTAGATGGGATGCTCTTTAGAGAGTCGGTGTGGACTCAGTGGGCTGAATGGCCTGTTTGCACATTTGATGATTTAAGATGTTCTGCTTTTGAGTGACTTCATCATTTAACACAATATCTTTCCAGTGTGAGTTTTCCTATTTTACAAGCTCTTTAGTGGACATCTACAATTCAAATGGGTCCACCTCCTTTAAAAGGGCAAGTGGAGGCTTGGTGGTAATGATACTGGGCTGGTAATCCAAAGCCCCAGGCTAATGGTCATTGGAACACGGGTTTGAATTGCACCATGGCAGATGGTGAAACCTTAGAGGAGTAAGAGCCTGGAATGTTTAAACAAAGCTGGTCTAATTGTGACCTTGTAACCATTATAATTGTTGTAAAAATGCATCTGATTCATTAACGTCCTATTGGGAAGAAAATCTGACATTCTTACCTGCTGTGGCCTATGTGTATCTCCAGACCTGCTACAATGTGAATAACTCTTGGGTGCCCTCTGAATTGATCCATCAAGCCACTCTTTTCAAGACCAATTAGGGATGACTGACAAATGCTGGCCTTCACAGTGACACCCACATTCCATGAAAGAATCTCGTTTTAAAAAGGCAACTTTGGGACAATCAAAGCTACCTTCCCCAAAGCTCTCTTTAGGCCAATGTGGTTGTTCCCCAGCTTTGATGGCATATATTTGGCCTTATGGTTCTGGTTAATATGTGTGGCCCGAGTCACTTCAGAATGTCCAGCCATTCATTGCATTTGTATTTTCCAACACAGTCAACCATGTCTCCTGCTATCATGGCCTGGCGGAGTTATGACTGCTTCTGAGGCTGCTCTACCAAAGTGAGATTGGGATTGAGAAGATCACTGATGATAGTGACAATGAAACTGCTGTTGAGCACGGCCACATGCAAATAATGTATTACCTTCATGCAAAATAAGAATAGCTGGGAAATGTTAAGCTGTCTGACCCAACATCAGATTATAAAGCCTAACATATTGACCTTCTCCTCTCTGAGTTTGCTTTATTTCTCCAGGTCCTTCTTTGTTTTAGTTCCAATGTTTGTCATTACCTCTTTGTTTATGTCATTACCTCTTTGTTTATGTCATTATGTCTTCACCATTGATGTCCATGTCTTTAGATGTCTGGATCTCAAAATCACAAAATTGCCTCTCTGATTCTTTTTCCTCTTTTAAGATAAAGTTTAAAACCTACTTCTTTCATCAACCTTTCTGTCACTTGTCCTGATATCTCTTTGGTTTGATGTCAAACATTGTTCCCATGGAGCACCTTGAGATATTAGAACTATGTCAAGGGAGCTACATAAATGCAAGTTATCTTTGCACAATTCATCAAGTATCTATACGATCATATACGGTTTGGAATACTGCAGAATAACTCTCCTATAACCACTCTGGTTGAGACAATATGAACAGCATTGTTTCACAGTAATGGATTCATTCAGGTAGTGGCTTTAACAGGATGCGTTAGCTTCTTTTCTAGATGGGTGTTTTGAAATGTATGCAGAGAAGAAAACAAGCTTTAGCCTTTCACTATCCAAAGAGTAATCATCTGTCATTTTGGACTAAAAGCTCTTAAGGTAAACAGCAATGACCCCAAGTGAATTTAAGTGCGGTAACTCACTTCGCTCCTGTAGGCTTTAAGTGCAATTAATGCATTCGCTGATACTTGTGGGTTAATCATAAGTATCATTGAATAAATAGCTTAACTTCTTATAACTGTAACCATTAGCAACTTTTTGTGTTTAATGGATCCCCTGTTGTAATCTTAATGATTTATTTAATTATATCAGCATTTGATCTCTGTTGGTGTCCTTGAAAAAAGCATGTTAAGGAGACAACATTCTGCAAAAAGTCCTTTTATTCCTTTAACAGTGGCAGGTCACATTAACACTGTGGATGTATCACAGCAGACATTAGGACAGACTCTCAGATAATTGCTCATTTAAATCATTTAACTTGTCATATTACAAAAAGTCAAAGGTGCCAGTTTCCATTACTGGCTAGAAATAAAACCAAAATTACAGAGGATAAAACATATTTATGACAGAAATGACTTTCTGTACTTAATTAGTGTATGATGCAGTGTTCAATGATTGCCAATTAACCCAATCTGCATTCAGTTTTTCTCTCCTTGTAGTCACTGATATTAGCACCACCATTTTGGATATGTAAAACAATGTTCCCTTTGGATCCGTCTTACGTGGTTAAAAGCACTCACTAGTACTTTATGAGAGCTAAGCATTTAAATGCTGTTACATTAAGCAGTGGAAAGTTTCACTGAGAGGTTCACTGATATGGTTAACATTTGTTGATACTTCATAGACTCCATCAATAAATGTATATTCCAACTCATAAACTGCAACTGCTCCACCTCAGGACATACGTAAAGCCTTGTGTATTGGTCTAGAAATAAACCAGTTTTATAGTTGAAAGCCGGATTTACCTTCCTTATTAGAATTAGAGTAGTCTAATCACAAATGTATGCTGTACAGCAGCATTCCTGACATACTTTACAAAGTTGCATCAAAGGCATTAGAGTTTGAATTTATATAGCACATTCCTAATAAAGGATCCCCTTTATGTACAAACCATGAGTATGGCACTGGGGCAATATCCGAATGAATTGATATCAGGCAGAAAGAGACAGTCTTACTGAGGATGGCATAGCCAAAGTTTGATTAATAATTTGAATGAATTAATTAATTAATTAATTAACTTGCTTTATTGTCACATTATTGTCATCATTCCAATTTGATAATTTAATATTAGCCAACAGTGCAGTTTGCAGTTGTAAATTCAAAATCTATTCCTGACAGTTGAGTATAAAATCCGAGCTGGTGTTTCAACATTGGCCTGAGGGGGTGCTGCATTCTCAAGGATGCCATTTTTTAGAGAGGTATTAAACAAAGGCCCTGCCTACTCTCTCGAATGGATGTAATTTTGAATGTCCCTTCAAAAGAAAGGGAATAGCATTTGCTCCAAAGGAAAAAGAAGTGAAATTTAATGATTTCAAAGAATGAATGGCTTTGATTGAGTGGATGAGTGTACCATCATGCATTGTACGTCCATGCAAGTTCTTTTAAACAGGTGGGTATTCCCAGTCTCTAGAAAGTGGTCAACTAATCTGCAACCTATTTGTCAGTGCTTAGACATCAGGTAACCCCCAGTCCAACTTGCAGACCAGTTTGTGTGTCAGCCGTGGCCTCTGTATTAGGATGTGCCGAGTTCAATTCCAACTTGAGACGACAGAGCAAACTCTGGGCTGACAGCCCAGTGCCATGGTGAGGGAATGCTGCACTTGTCGGGAATAGTATCTTTTTGAGGCATTTCAAATATTTTTTTAACACGATTTGTTGTATGATCTGGAATACATTGCCTGAAAGGATAATGGAAACAGCTTCCAATAAATATATTAGGGGAGGAAGTTGACAGGGCTATACAGGAAAATCAGTGCACTAAGACTAATCATGTGTATGATTGCTTTCAAAAATAGGTACAGGAATAAGGGTTGGATGGCTTTCTCTCTGAGGTTTGATTCTATAAGTCAGAAGAAAGGATGGCAATATGTTATTGTAATCTCATCAAATGTGTTCTACATATTGTGTTCAACTCTGATTGCCAGAAAACAAGGGAGACATCCAAGTTAGAGACAATGCAGGAATCACAATACTGAACCCAATGAATGAGATCTAAGTCATGAGGAAAAATGGACATACTGACTTTTGTACTTGAAAAGGATATGCCTGAGAGGTTACAGGTAGAAATATTTAAGATTAGTGTTTTTGAAGAATGTAACTAGATTATTGAACTACAACTAGAGGAGATTCAAGTTGATATTTTTAGACTAATACCAGAAAGGATAGTCGGCAACATGCCGAATAAACAACTTACATTCGTACAGCCCCTTCATTATAATAAAACAATCAATTATTGAACAAAATTTAAGTTAGCCATATATGATTATATCAGGGCAGACAATAATTGTTCAAAGAGGAGGGTTTTAATGCGTGTCTTAAATGGGGGAAAATTATGTAGAGAGACACATAGGTTTAGAGAGGAAATTCCAGGGCTCATGTGGCTGAAGTATGGGTACCAATTCTGGAGTGACCAAAATCATTAATGCACAGAAGGCCGGAATTGGAGCAATGTAGAGATTCCAACAAGATTGCAGGGAGTGGCAGAGACACTTGAAAACCAGTTGAAAACCAGTATGAGATTTTTAAAGTTGAGATGTTGCTCATCCGATCAGATGGTACAATTGGAGATGATCAAACCATTCACTCAGAAAATGGCTTCTGCATTCCTAATTATCTCAGGTTTGTGGAGGAAGATGCTTCTAGGAGTAACTTTCAAAGATAAAACAAGGCCTGAGTAAAATAAATAAAGGCAAAACTTTTTTTTATAAAATTAAAATCGACTTACATAGAGTCAAAGAGTCATGGAAACAGACCAACGGTCCAACCCGTCCATGCCGACCAGATATCCCAACCCAATCCAGTCCCGCCTGCCAGCACCTGTCCCATATCCCTCCAAACCCTTCCTATTCATATACCCATCCAAATGTCTCTTAAATGTTTCAATTGTACCAGCCTCCACCACTTCCTCCAGCAGCTCATTCCATACACGTACCACCCTCTGTGTGAAAAAGTTGCCCATTAGGTCTCTTTTATATCTTTCCCCTCTCACCCTAAACCTATGCCCTCTAGTTCTGGACTCCCCCATCCCAGGGAAAAGACTTTGCCTATTTACCCTATCAATGCCCCTCATAATTTTGTAAACCTCTACAAGGTCACCCCTCAGCCTCCAACGCTCCAGGGAAAACAGCCCCAGCCTGTTCAGCCTCTCTCTATAGCTCAAATCCTCCAACCCTGGCAACATCCTTGTAAATCTTTTCTGAACCCTTTCAAGATTCACAACATCTTTCCAATAGGAAGGAGACTAGAACTGCATGCAATATTCCAACAGTGGCCTAACCAATGTCCTGTATAGCCACAACATGACCTCCCAACTCCTGTACCCAATATTCTGAACAATAAAAGAAAGCATACCAAATGCCTTCTTCACTCTCCTACCTCCCTGCGACTCCACCTTCAAGGAACTATGAACTTGCACTCCAAGGTCTCTTTGTTCAGCCACACTCCCTAGGACCTTACCATTAAGTGCATACATCCTGCTAAGGTTTGCTTTTCCAAAATGCAATACCTCTCATTTATCTGAATTAAATTCCATCTGCCACTTCTCAGCCCATTGGCCCATCTGGTCAAGATCATGTTGTAATCTGAGGTAACCCTCTTCCCTGTCCGCTACACATCCAATTTTAGTGTCATCTGCAAACTTACTAACTGTATCTCTAATGCTCGCATCCAAATCATTTATGTAAATGACAAAAAGTAGAGGACCCAGCACCGATCCACTGGTCACAAGCCTCCAGTCTGAAGAACAACCCTCCACCACCACCCTCTGTCTTCTATCTTTGAGCCAGTTCTGTATCCAAATGGCTAATTCTCCCTGTATTCCGTGAGATCTAACCTTGCTAACCAATCTCCCATGGGGAACCTTGTTGAACGCCTTACTGAAGTCCATATAGATCACGTCTACCGCTCTGCCCTCATGAAACTATACGTTGATTACAAATTGAAAAACAAAGATATTGGATATGATTGCATTTTTCAAGATTGAAGCCAACATGAACAGCTTGCTTATGAGTTTTGGCTGTGGTGTGAAGGGTTATCCATATCTTCACTCTAAGAACAGCTACTAAGCACGTGTGTAAGGGGCGATGTCACAGTGGTGCTAAATCAAATGAAATAGGGACCTAAGTTTGCAGGGTTTCAGAGGTGTCTTCTCTTGCTATCTCTGGTATATACATAGACTCAACAAAGCCTGTTAAAGTTCACTCGCATGAATGTATATTTGATTTTCCTACATGGTGCCAGTGGTGACCAGACACATTGAACAAGAGGCAATTGGTCAGGAAATAAAAATGAAAAAACAGCAGGTGCTGGAAATCTGTAACACAAGCAGAAATTGCTTGAAAGTCTCAGCAGGTCTGGCAGCATCTGTGGAGAGAAATCAGAGTTAAAGTTTTGAGTCCGGAGACCCTTCTTCAGAACTCAACCAGCAATGATTGCCTGAAGTGAAGGCCAGCAGCAGGATAGTGCTACACGTGATGGGTGAGGTCAGGCCAGCAACCTGATCGAAGAGGCTGGGGAAAACCTCGAAGAGCAACCCAAATCCACTGTAGTGCTGTGGGAGGAGGGATTCATTAACCAGCCAGGTGTTGAAGCACAGAAAAGGAAACCTTGCACAATGTTGACAAAGAAAGGGAAAATCCCACAGCAGGGAATGCAGAAAACTTCAAAGGATCCATGTGCAATATTATACATTGAAGGTCCTTGCAGAGATAAGAAAGTAAAGAGCACTCAGAACATTTGACAGCAGAAAACATAGGATGAAACATGACCTGGTCAATATTAAGGGATCCCACCATGGGAGATCCGCCCCATCAATATCACAGAGTGTCCTGAGTGCTAAGACAGAGACCATATCAGAGCTGCATCAGCAACACAAAAATTAAAAACACGTTTTATGACCAGGTGAGGAGGGGTGAATAGTTTGCCCTTTTGTCAGCTCCTTGCAAAATAGATTCTAACATGAATCTATACCTCCTCCCAATAAAGAAAAAGCAGTTACCCAATGCCTATTGGATCAGTAAGGGACCAATTACAAGACTTTTTTGAATGAAAGAAAGAGTGATTTTATTGTCTACTGACCCCATGCAAAATAACAAAAAAGCCAACTTCAAGCATACACACACATACACACACACTGTTTAAAAGGATAGTATCCAATTGAAGAAAAAGGCAATGTACATTTTTTACCTGAGACCATTGAATTATTTTATTGATGCCTTCCGATTATGAATATTTCAGTTGTTCTTTGAGTTCTTGGTAATATGATGTTTAACAAAGTCTGTCACCAGGCAATTTTTCTTTCTGAGAGACTTTCTCAGAAGGTCTCAGAGAAAGAGAACTCTTTCTCCAGCTAAATCCAGTCACAAATTCATCTCCCCTGCACCACCAGAAGCAGTTTCCTGAAATCATTTCAATGTCAGAGTTCATTCTTTCCAAGCTTGATAATTGCAAGTGATGTCTTTCATCTGTAATGAGTGAAACTTATCATTCAGGTGTAAATCAAAAATTAATATTAAACAGTGTCTCCTGATTCTGGACTGATCCAAAAGAAGAAACATCCTTTCTGAAGCCATTCAGGATTTTATTCATGTCCGTCAAGACCATTAGACCATAAGACATAAGAGCAGAAATTAGGCCATTCAGCCCATCGAGTCATGGCGAGTAAGTTTATCAACCCCATTCTCTCACTTTCTCCTTGTAACTCTTGATCCCTTTGACAATTAAGAATCTATCTATCTCTGTCTTAAATATACTCAATGACCTGGTCTCCACAGCCTTCTGTGGGAGTGACTTGCATTGATTCACCACTCTCTGGCTGAAGACGTTTCTCCTTATCTCCAACCTAAAAGGTCTCCCCTTGACTCTCAGGCTGTGCCCTCAGGTCATCATCTCTCCTACCAATGGAAATATCTTCCCAATGTCCACACTGTCCAGGCCATTCAGTGTTCTGTAAGCTTCAATTAGATCCTCCCTCATCCTTCTAAACTCCATTAGGTATAGTCCCAGAGTCCTCAAACACACCTCATGTCTTAAGTCTTTCTTTCCTGGGACCATTCGCGTGAACCTTTTCTGAACCCACTCCACGGTCAATGCATCCTTTCTGACATATGGAGCCCAAAATTGTGCACAATCCTCTAAATGTGGTCTGATCAGAAGTTTATAGAGCCTCAGAAGTACATCCCTGCTTTTATAATCAAGTCCTCTCAAAATAAATGCCATCATTGTATTTGCTTTCCTTACTACTGACTCAGCCTGCAAGTTTGCATTGAGAGAATCCTGGACTAGAAGTCCCAAGTCTCTTTGCATGTCAGACTTTTGAATTTTCTCCCCATTTAGAAAAGAGTCCATGCCTCTATTCTTCCTAGCAACGTGCATGACCTCACACTTTCCCACGTTGTACTCCATCTGCCACTTCTTTGCCCACTCTCCTAATCTGTCCAAATCCTTCTGCAGCCTCCCCGCCTTCTCTACCTGTCCCTCAACCTATCTTTGTACCATCTGCAAACTTAGCCAGAATGCCCTCAGGTCCTTCACCGAGAACATTAATGTAAATGGTGAAAGGTTGTCCGTCCCAACACTGAGTCTTGCAGAACACCACTCATCACTAGCTGCCATCCTGAGAAGGACTCTTTTGTCCCCACTCTCTGCTTTCTGCCAGAGAGCGAAGCTTCTATCCTTGCTAGCACCTTGTCTCTGACACCATGGGCCTTTATCTTACTCAGCAGCTTCCTGCGCAGCATCTTGACAAAGGCCTTCTCGAAGTCCAGGTAGACCAAGTCACCCTCCACTCTTCTAAACTCCAGTGGAAATAAGCACAGCTTATCCAACTTATCCTCATAAGGCATTCATTCAAGTTAGCAATCTAGTAAACCTTCTCTGAACCGCCGCCAATGCATTTATATCCTTAATAAAATAAGGAAGCTAATACTATGCAGCATTAATGATGTAGTATTAAATACTTTCTTGAGGCTAAGACTAGGTCATATGAGATTTATTTTGAACATCCCACTATTGTCCAATTTTGTCCAGCCTGCAGATCACTGTTGTGCACAGGAACTTCCTACACATCCTAGTCTGGATGTTCATTTTGGTGTTTACGATGCTATCATCCATTTCCAAGTGGAGTTCCTGAGATATACTTCAGCAGGACAGCAGCCTCATGCTGAGGCATGTGGGTAACCTTGTCATAACAGAGCAGCTAGATTAAAATTTCAGACGATCACTGTTGGTACCAACTTGTTTGAGCATGTCCTGCTCAATATATGGTTGGGTAGATAGCAACCATCACCACCTTTTCTGACTGGGACTATAGGACTACAGGACTACAGGACTACAGGACCAACTACATCCCAGATGGTAGGGAAGAACCACTAGTTAAATATTATTACCACGGCTATGAGGAGACATAGATGGTAGCTCCATCTTTCTCAAGATCCAAAACTGTGCTGCTTTTCCCATCGAATCCTTATGACATTAGCTGACTGAGGAAGCTTAATGCAGATCATGGGCATCCGTTTTTTCAAAACTTGTCCCACTACCAATATGTAGAGATAGAGTCATAGAATCTTAGACTCATACAGCACAGAAACAGTCCTTTCAGTTCAACTCATCCATGCCAACCAGGTTTCCCAAACTAAATTAGTCCCTTTTGCCTGTATTTGGCCCATATCCATCTGAACCTTTCTCATCCATGTACCTCTCCAAGTGTCTTTTACATGTCATAATTATACCCGCCTCTACCCACTTCCCCAGGGAGCTCATCCCATATGTGCACCACCCTCTGTGTGAACAGTTGCAGAGTAGTTGGGAAATCCTCATTCCCTTGTGTTCAGACTGGTCTTCATTCTTTTCTCTTCTACCAGATGTATCCAAGGCTTAGTGTGCATCACAGACGGACATGAGAGGGTATACTCCAGTTCATTGTCTTCCTCTTCAGGCAGTTGGGATAGGTTGAGTGCAAAAGATTGTTTTCTCAATATGTTTTTCCTTGCTTGGTCTTCATCACTGTTACGTTCAGGTTAACACAAGTGTCAAAGGATAGAAACCAAATATTGTGAAAAGCTGATCTTCAACTCCACCAATGCACTCACCTTCCAAGAAGACCATAAGGGAGCTCAGACATCCCATAAATCCTCGAGCCAGGAATACAGTTGGAGATTGATGCTTCCGGTGAAAGAAACTTGGGGGTGATAAGAAGTAGGAGAGGAGGATGTTAAGTATAAATGGATTTAAAGAGTACAGTGAAAGATCTCAGGGAGAGAGGTTGAGTAAAGGCGCAATTATACATTTATTCTAAGAATAGCTATTAACCATGTATGTAAAAAGCTCGATCATAATGAACAGGAGGGGCATTCTGAACTGGAGGCACACCAATATCCTAGGCAGGAGGTTTGCTTGAGCTTTTCGGGAGGGTTTAAACTAGTTTGGCAGGAAGATTAGATTAGATTACATTACAGTGTGGAAACAGGCCCTTCAACCCAACAAGTCCACACCGACCCACCAAAGCACAACCCACCCAGACCCATACCCCTACATTTACCCCTTTACCTAACACTACAGGCAATTTAGCATGGCCAATTCACCTAACCTGCACATCTTTGGACTGTGGGAGGAAACCGGAGAACCCGGAGGAAACCCACGCAGACACAGGGAGAACGTGCAAACTCCACACAGTCAGTCGCCTGAGTCGGGAATTGAACCCGGGTCTCTGGCGCTGTGAGGCAGCAGTGCTAACCACTGTACCACCATGGGAACCAGAACTATGGATCGGAGGATGGGATAGCTGGTGAATGGGCAGACACAGTGTGCAAAGAGTCTGTGAGGAAGGACAGACAGCTGATAGGGCAAAGTTGTAGGTCGTGTAATGGGTTGGAATGTGTCTGTTTTAATGCAAGAAGTGTCAAGACTAAGGGTGTTGAACCTAATGCAGATCAAGTACTTGAGTGACGATGTTGTGGCCATTATGGAGACTTTGATAACACAGGGGCAGGAATTGCTGTTGGATATTTCAGGGTTTAGATGTTTCAAAAGGAATAAGGAGGGAGATAAAAGAGGTGGGGAAGTGGCATAGCTAATCAGGATGGTATCACAGCTGCAAAAAGGGAGATCATTGAGGAGGGTTTGTCTACAGAATCAGTATGGGTGGATGTCAGAAACAGGAAAGGAGCAGTCAATTTATTGGGGGTTTTCTATAGACCCACCCTCCAATAGCAACAGAGACACGGAGGAGCAGATTGGGAGGCAGATTTTGGAAAGATGCAGAAGTAATTAGGTTTTGTCGTAGGTGACTTCAACTTCCCTAATATTGATTGAAAGCTCCTTAGTGCAAGTAATTTGGATGGAGTATATTTTTGTCAGGTATATCCAGGGAGGATTCCTGACTCAATATGTAGATAGGCCGACTAGAGTAGAGGCCATATTGGATTCGGTACTTGCCAATGTACCAGGCCAGGTGTCAGATCTCTCGTTGGGAGATCATTTCGGTGAGAGTGATCACAACTCCCTGACCTTTACTCTCGTCATGGAGAGGGATAGGAGCAGACAGGCTGGGCAAATATTTAATTGTGAGAGGGAGAATTACAATGCTATTAGGCAGGAACTGTGGAACATAAATTGGGAACAGGTATCTTAGTGATAGTGCTTGACAGAAATTTGGCGTGTGTTTAAGGAACACTTACTGCGCATGCTGAATAGGTTTGTACCACTGAGGCAAGGAAAGGATGTTAGGTGCAGGAACATTGGATGACAAGAGATGTGGAACATCTAGTCAAGAGGAAGAGGAAAGCTTACTTAAGGTGGTGGAAGCAAGGATCAGACAGGGCTGTAGAGGGTCACAAGGTAGCCAGGAAGGAACTGAAGAATGAACTTAGGAGAACTAGAAGGGGGCATGAAAAAGCCTTGGTGGGTAGGATTAAGGAAAACTTTAAGGCATTCCTAACTTATGTGAGGAACAAGAGGATGGCCAGAGTGAGGGTAGGGCCAATCACGGATAGTGGAGGGAACTTGTGCCTGGAGTCAGAGGAGGTTGGGGAGGTCCTAAATGAATACTTTGCTTCAGTACTCATGATTGAGAGGGGCCTTGTCATTTGTGAGGACAGTGTGAAACAGACTAATACACTTAAACAGGTTGATGTTAAGAAGGCGGATGTGCTGAAAATTTAAAAAAAACATGAGGACAGATAAATCCCCTGGGCCAGACAGGATATGCCCAATGTTACCACGGGAAGTGAGGGAAGAGATTACTGCACCTTTACCGATGATCTTTCCATCCTCACCATCCATTTGAGTAGTACTAGATGATTGGAGGGTGGCAAATGTTATTCCCTTGCTCAAGAAAGGGAATAGAGATAACCCTGGGAATTATAGACCAGTCAGTCTTACGTCAGTGGTGGGCAAATTATTGGAGAGGATTCTGAGAGACAGGATTTATGGCTATTTGGAAAAGCATAGCTTGATTAGAGATAGTCAGCATGGCTTTGTGAGGGGCAGGTCATGCCTCACAAACCTTATTTAATTTTTTGAGGATGTGACACAGCACATTGATGAAGGTAGAGCAGTGGATGTGGTGGATAGGAATTTTAGCAACGCATTTGACAAGGTTCACCATGGTGGGCTCATTCAGGAAGTTAAGAGGCATGGGATACAGGGAAATTTGGCTGTCTGGATACAAAAGTGGCTGGCCCATAGAAGACAGAGGGTAGTAGTAGAAGACGGAAAGTATTCAACCTGGAACTCAGTGACCAATGGTGTTCCACAGGGATCTGTTCTTGAACTTCGATTCCTTGTGAATTTTATAAACGACTTGGATGAGGAAGTGGAAGGGTGAGTTAGTAAGTTTGCCAATGACACGAAGGTTGGTGGAGATATGGATAATGTGGAGGGCTAGGTTGCAAGAGGATATTGACAGGATGCAGTTCTGGGCTGAGAAATGGCAGATGGAGTTCAACTTGGAAAAGTGTGAAGTAATTCACTTTGGAAGGTCAAATTTGAATGCAGATTACAGGGTTAAAGGCAGGATTCTTGGCAGTGTGGAGAAACAGAAGGATCTTGGGGTCCATGTCAATTGATCCCTCAAAGTTGCCACCCAACTTAATAGGGTTGTTAAGAAGGTGTATGGTGTGTTGGCTTTCATTAGAAGGGGGATTGAGTTTAAGAGCAACGAGGTTATGCTGCAGCTCTATAAAGCCCTATTTAGACCACACTTGGTATATTATGTTCGGTTCTGGTCACCTCATTACAGGAAAGATGTGGAAGTTTTAGAGAAGGTGCAGAGGAGATTTGCTAGGATGCTGCCTGGACTGGAGGGCACATCTTATGAAGAAAGGTTGAGGGAAGTAAAGTTTTTCTCATTGGAGCGAAGAAGGATGAGAAGTGACTTGATAGAGCTGTACAAGATTATGAGAGGCATAGATCAAGTGGATAGACAGAGTTTTTTTTCCCAGGATGGAAATGGCTATCGCAAGGGGCATAATTTTAACGTGATTGGAGGAAGGTTTGGGGAGATGTCAAAGGCAGGTTCTTTACACAGAGATCGGTGAGTACACGGAATGCAATGCCAACAGTGGTAGTAGAGTCTGATACATTAGGGACATTTAAGTGACATGGATGATCATAAAATGAGGGGTATGTAGGTTACTTTGATGTTAAGTTGGATAAAAGACTGGCACAACATCGAGGGCTGAAGGGCCTGTACTGTCCTGTACTGTTCTATGCTCTATGTTATACAATAATATCAGATCACATGTTACTGGGACCTGAGAATGCCGGAATCCAGAGATGACCTCTCCTACCATCCCCTCTATGTATAATGTTTAATAAAGTCTGTTAAAGATTACTCATCTGCATGTTGACCAATTCTTACTACACTGAGCTCAGTGAACAAGAAGCTTTCAGTAGCATTGCCTCTAAATGCCGGAGATAAGGTAACAATTTTCTACCTGAGAACAAATGAAGATGCAACTTAAGGTCAGAGGATCAACATGGTGCAGTGGTTCTTTCTGAGTTCTGAAACCCATGATTGAACTCAACCAAAATACTTCAGAAGAAAGTATATTAATGTTACTAAATTAAACAAGTTTATGCAATACCCACTTGAAGCAACAGGATATTTTCACTCAAAATCCAACAGAAATTATATCTTTAATTCTGAGAACTCACAAGACTGACAATTATATGATTTGGAGGCGCTGCTGTTGGACTGGAGTGGACAAAGTTAAAAATCACACAACACCAGGTTATAGTTCGACAGGTTTACTTGGAAGCACAAGCTTTTGGAACAATTATGAAGCAGAATTATAAGACACAGAATTTATAGCAACAAGATTGCAGTGTCATGGAATATAATATTAAACAAATTTAGCTTAAGGCTT
Source organism: Chiloscyllium plagiosum (assembly GCF_037043375.1). Classification (NCBI taxonomy): domain Eukaryota; kingdom Metazoa; phylum Chordata; class Chondrichthyes; order Orectolobiformes; family Hemiscylliidae; genus Chiloscyllium; species Chiloscyllium plagiosum. The sequence continues at coordinate 77,244,226 of NW_028270149.1, forward strand.
TTATCTTTTTGAATGATAATGTTATTTTCTTTTCTAAAGGATGGTAGCATCACACATGAATCCTAGAACATTGGGGAGTAGGCACATAGACAGTGACATTAAACCACTGGTTATCAGTGTATGTGTGTTGAACAAGTTTTTTCTGAAATTCAACTTTGCCACCTCAGCCCAAATACCCAAGAAATGCATTTTACAAAAATGCAATGATTTTCTTTCTTGTGGTATTCCACAGTTTGGTATAGAGTGGAACTTCTCTGTGTCCATTAGTTGGTGGGACCAATAGTTAGAAAGTTGGGAAAATATAATGAGAATGAAAATATTGGAATTTGGATGTTGAGAAAAAAAAATTCTTAATTTTCCCCATTTTCTTCTCTGGGCCATCATCATCTAATTCTGTCTTTGTCACAACATTCTTGCAGTTTCCATGGACATTGTCCTATTCCACTCTTCATCTATGCAAGTCAGCCTCACCAAACCAAAGCCTCAATAGATCACCATGATTGGTTTGTATCCAACACTCACAACAGTTCAGCCCTTTCACATTTGACTTTAGAATTCAGAGGTACTTACAACATGCATTTTTCTGTTATGGTAGTTTACACAAAGGGGCAAACACATGTATCATGCATGTACACAGGATGTATCTTTTGGCTCTTACCTTCATGAGAAGGATGGTGTAGAGCCTAATGCAAAATGAACAAGGTGAAGAGCAGAAGGGCATATGAGAAAAGTCACTCTGAACATGACAGGTAAGGTACCATGAGTCACACTCGGCAAAACACTTGACCTTCAAATGGAAAATACAGCCTGTGGTTTGTGTAATCTAAAGGAGTTTAACCCTGCATTGATCCTGCACTTTTGCTTGATGTGCACATAGTTCTGTGGTCTCAGTTGTTCTTCCCTGATCTACTGAACAAATGATTCCACTACAGTAAAGCTAACTACAAATATAGCAGAGAAATAGCATGCAGCCCTCTCTGCAGAATCTTACATTAAATTTGAGAAATGGTCATGTTTAATATTAGTTGTTGGCTACAAATGAGAGGCATTCACATATTCTGCATACAGGACAAGCTTCGCAAGCATAAATATTGTAAAGCAAATATCAGTTAGCAGCAGCAATTCTAAGAGACCCAGGCAAAGATGTGGGAAATATACAATGACGTGATCCAAGAACCTGACTCACTGATCAACTGTTCACAGCTGCTGATGCTCTTCAGCTTTAACCAACTATTAATTTCCCCATGGCAATGCACTGATTGTGACAGTGGCTCATCTATCGTTGCAAAATGGCAAACTACCATCAGAAGAAATTACGCAGGCTGACACAATGTCAAAAATATCACTTGTTCAATGTGGTGTGGGAAATGGTGTCCTAAAGTCTTTAGTTATAAAAGGTAACATCAGAGGTCACATGATTATAGCAAACCCCAGGGAATAAATGCAACAGTGCACAAGGAATCTATACAAATAAATACACTCGTCATGAAAGAAAATAAAATAAATTGCATGCAATATAATTTGCGGTTGCAAGTTACCACCCTACATTGATTATTGAGAAAATGATGACACATGAACCAAAAACTGTTTAGTTTCTCTCATCTGTCCTGCCTTTATCTGTCTGTTCAATTTACTGAGTTTGATGTGCAAGGCAAGCAATGTGCTGATTGATGGGGTCCTTAATCTAATTTATCATGTTTGGTCAGTAAAGCTGGTACAACCCTTGCACTAAAAGTTGAAGGGACTGTGGATGCTGAATATCTGAAACGAAAACAGAGATAGCTGGACAAGCTCAGCAGGTCTGGCAGATACTGTGGAAAGAAATCAGAGTTAATGATTTGGGTCCAGTGAGCCTTCTTCATAACTCTTGCATTTCCTGTTTCTCAAAGGTTTACAGCAATGCACCTCAACATCTCTACCCTTAAGGAGATGACAAAAAAGACTATATTTTCTTTGTACCAGATGCCATGTTTGGCAATAAATTTCCTCTCTGCGTGCCCATTACTCTCTCAGAACAACAGATTCTTAATCCTTTCAGGCCATCATTCCTTTTATTTCCTGCAGCACTGGGATAATGGCATCTGATTGTGCAGTTTGCTATATCTGAGCCATACTGTCTGTCAGATTTTAGTGGTCGGAATTTGGCCAAAACTTGGCTAACTCAGGACATTTCAGAGACAGTTCCTCTCCGTCAGCCCTAGTGAGTTTTCTTGTGCAACTGTTTGCTGCTCACATCATTATATATGCTTCACACTCTTAGAACACCTCTCACACCATCCTGTGCTCACCAGTGGCAGAAATTGGTGGAACCACACAGGAGTTCCTGTTTTTAAATTCATTCATGGGATGTGGTGCTGCTGGTCACACCAGCATTTATTGTCTGTCCATGTTTACCCTTCAAAAGGTGGTGAACTGCTACAGTCCACTTGGTGTAGGTAGATCCACAGTGCCATGAGGGAGGGAGTTCCAGGATTTTGAGCCACAACACTCAAGTCAATGAATGATCGCTTTGTCTTGTTCATATGTATTAATCCCATGTGATAATTAAGTCCTGTCAGACTTTCTGTGCTCTATTATGTTGAAGGTGATGTCCCTCCAGCTCAACATCTTTCATGTCCCCACATTGCATGCTTCAGTTTTGCAGGGCACAGTGTGTTAGGATTTTGTGGCACACTCTGTCTAAGCGATAGTGCAAGGACACCTAGCATTCACATCACACGTAAATAATGGTTTAGCATAGCCCTTCATACAGTGGGACATGGAAGACTCCAACAAGAAGGGCATTCTAATGTTTTTACATGGCCCTTTGACATAATGAACTTTGTTTTGATGTATGCAGCACCAAGCACGGGGGCACAAATACAGTGGGAAATTGTAGGTTTGGTAGGATGACTAAAAATATGTCCCCCTTATCCCCATTCCCCTATAGTGGAGCACTACATAGAAAAGTATGGTGTCAAATGGTCAAAGTTCAAGATGAAATCAAATTCATGCCCCTGTGCAAAGTTAAAAATCACACAGCACCAGGTTATAGTCCAACAGGTTTAATTGGAAACACTAGCTTTCAGAGCACCGCTCCTTCATCAGGTGGTTGTGTGAAGGAGCAGCACTCCGAAAGCTAGTGCTTCCAATTAAACCTGTTGGACTATAGCCTGGTGCTGTGTGATTTTTAACTTTGTACACCCTAGTCCAACACCGGCATCTCCAAATCATGCCCCTGTGCAGCTTCAGAGACCTTGGGTTGTCTGTGTGATCTGGGGCCCAGCTGTGATTATTACTGCTTCACAAAGATGACTGTGATCAATGATACATGACAGGACCAAGCTTGCTCATGACCAGGAGTTGTGTCCCTCACAGTCGGTTTACTGCACATTTCCCATGCAAAATTCTACAATTAAAGATGTCTCAAACCAGTACTGACTGTGGAAGTGCCTGATTATTGCCATTGTCCCTCGAGCAGTCTCACATCACTCACAAGCGGGGCCCTCAGACATAATCTAAAAAAATTACTTCACCAGTCTGGGTGTGATAGCAGCCAGTTTTAATTTCCATTGTGTGTTTGCAGTTTGGATAGGATGGAAGATAATGAAGGCACTTTGCAGACTGAGTTACAGTCTCGACCTGGTTATCTGGGTTATCTGACCCCTCAAATCTTCATGGTCCTTTCTTCTTTGCACTCCTTCTCAACACCATCAGATCTGAGCTTGCACAGGTTCCTTCCCAACCCTTTCATTTATGTCTTCATCTCCTGACATTACCGCTGAGTCCCAGGCCGACAGCTTTGCCACGACAGCTATCATTTCTCTGCCTCTCTGTCAGAGCCAGGATGATGATCACCGCTATTGACACCCCCATCCCCTGAAACAGTAACCCAAATCCATCAATACATTATCGATAGCCTTTTATATCGAGTTGCTCCTCATCGGAATTTCTTTTCCCTCTGTATGCTGCCTCCTGGATCCACAATTTACTTCCCACTTTGCAGACAACCTGGACCCTGATAACCGGCTGTGATTTTCACTGAATAGACTCCAAGGACGAACCATGGCTTACCTTATTATTGTCTTGGAATGATTGCCCCAAATGATGAGCAACAAGACCTGATCTTTGTTCAGCTCACTGATTGACTTACCATTACATCCTGGATTGGTTGTATTGGATCTGCAAGACTGTAAAATGAAACTCCTGTGAAATCCCTGACCTGACCTCCCTGAGCAGCAGACTGACTGAGATCAGATTCTATCCTCAATTGACTGCTTCCTGATTTATGAAAGTGCCCCCTTTGATGTGACTGAGGAGAGCTGTTGGGGGGTGGGGGGAAGGTTGGGGAAGAGTCCTTCAGTATATTTAAGACTGAGGTATATAGATTCTTGACCACTAGGGGAATCAAAGTTCATGGGGAAATGACAGTAGGAAAGTGGATGTAAGGAACATCAGATTAGCAGAGCAAGCTGAAGGGGCCAAGTAGCCCATGCCTGAACTATTTCTTATGGTCTTCTGATGTGGTTAGTCTGCTGTCTTTCCGAAGCTAACCTCAGTAAACAAATGGCTCAGGCAGACATAAAAACTATAGATTTTTATTATATTCTATTTATGATTGTGGACTGAGACAGGAAAATAACTGGTTTAAAAACCAAGGACTATGGAAGGCAATTCTGCACTTTTTAAAAGGCAGATTACCAGCATTCATTATAAGTGCTGTTTACACTGTTATTTTTTCAAGCAGTGAAGGAGGTTACCACAGACAAGCTAAAGCCAGGTGGTGTGCATGAAGGGCGATTCAGCCAGCAACAAGTAGCTGATTGGATTGGTGATTGGTAAACAATGATGTTGGTTTTCTGCCTGCCAACAACTATGTGATTGGCTCCCAGATAGCTGAACAGCTTTGTGGGTGTGAATGATTGATCAGAAACCCTCTAACTTCTGGAAAGAATGGTGTTATCTCTGCAGTACAAAAATATAATCTAAAGCCTCAAGAAAGCTATCTTTATAGTCCCTCACCAGTTGCTGTAAGCTGTTGCTTTTTACCAAAACCAGACTTTAATAATTTGAACCAGTCACTCCTGTAAACAAGTGAAAATAACCAAATGAGAGAGGGGGACTGTCAAACAATTCCCTGCAGGCCAGAAAGGATCATTTCAGTAAATCATGTGAACACTTTCTCAGTCTTTCCTTTCATTCAATACACCAATGTTATAATGTCTGGCTGTATGTGCATATAGGGGGAGTTTTATAATGGGTATTAGAGCTTTAACTGATATGTCAACAGTTCATAATGACTTACCTATAGCTACTTCATTTGTAATAAATACTAATCCTTCTTAAGTATAGTAACTTAGTTCATTATATCTGTCAACAAAAAGAAAAGTAAGCTGGGGAATTTTATGTACTTTTGTAAAAATTAAATATTTGTGATGACTCCAGATATTATAGGACTTTGATTTTTAGTGTGTTTCTCTAATAATGGGCACTGGCCATGGAACATGCCTGAGCTGTTAGTCAATGCTAAAGATGAAAATCTGAAGGAGCAAGAGACGAACTGGAGCAGCCAGTTATCCACTTAAACCAACAAGTTAGGAATTGTCGTCATCTGGGAAAATAGGGAACTGGATATAAATGAGATGAGAATAAGTAATAAGGAAATGTTAATACATGCAAATAGTCCCTTTCCCATTGGCTAGTCAGATTTTCATCTTGCAATTAAACCCATCACTTGTTTTGTTTTGAAACATCAAGAATCTCATTTTTGCTGACCTTGCCATCTTTTTCCAAGTGATTGATCACTGCTCACATTGTCCATGAGCTAGAGTGATACAGCCCGACTTTCTGTAATAAAAAAAAGCAAAGAACTGCGGATGCTGGAAATCTGAAACACAAACAGAAATTGCTGGAGAAACTCAGCCGGTCTGGCAGCATCTGTGGAGAGTTAATGTTTTGGGTCCAATGATACTTCTTCAGAACTGGATGGCTTCCTGAGCATGTCTAGTTGTTGCTTCTCGGATTCCAGAGGATTTCAGATTTCACATTGTGTACTCTCATCCTCAGCTCCCTTTAAATAGAGTACAGACTGACTTCACCACTGACATTATCCTACCCCAGCACTAGCATTATTTTTGGTCATTTTGTGTGAGTGAAAGTTTCCTCGTCTTCCATACCCTAGCACCAGCAATATCACAGTATATCACTGTTTCTCTCACTTGTATTTCACTTCCAAATGATATCTCTGGAAACAAGTTAAAATCTTTTATGTATGCTTTAGAGCAATAGAAGATCATTTGTGATACTTTGAAGTGCTTGTGTTCATGTTCAACCAGCACTTTCGCCCAAACAGTTGAAATTCTTAAAAGCAAAGACAATGGCCAAATGCTCTTTTCAATCTGGCTGTAGCATTGTTCAGTTTGTGTTAATGTCCTGGATACAAGAGCAGCTAGTTGCCCTTGCTGCATGTCATTTGTTGTCAGCTAAATGCTGCAGGCTGACTTCATCATTGATTTTATCCCATTCCTGATGAAGAGCTTATGTACAAAATGTCGAATCTCCTGATTCCCAGATGCTGCCTGACCTGCTGTGCTTTTCCAGCAGCACACGTTTTGACTCTGACTCTCCAGCATCGAAGTCCTAACTTTCTCTCATTATCCTACCCTGGCACTGGCATTATTATTGGTGGTGTGAGTGAAAGTTGCTTCTTCTCCCGTACCCTAATACTAGCAAATATCTATTGCATTGAGCTTGTCTGGAGATTCAACTCTGAAATCAAACTGAGCATCAACTTGTTTACATAGTTCAACAATTCTGCAAAGCATTGGACTATCTTCTGGTTGCTGCATGCGTTACAGTTCTCACCTCATCAGGATTCACGAAAAGTCCTTTCGCTGTCAGGACATGATCTACGTACTAACTTGAGTCATCTTCGGTGCAGTCTTTTCCTGGTCAGTGTCAGCTTCATATGGAAAGCTCTCTCTAGCTATGTTCGTCCCACCAAATTCTGATTGTGCTCTGAAATGACTTCTCACGATGTATCTCCCTGTCGACAAACGAGCAGATCATCCAGAATTGATGGCACATCTGGAGGGTCACTAACTATCTCATGCTGTCTGTGTTGATATTCACGTGGAACAATGGAAATACCAAATGGCACGCGCTTTCATCTATGTTTCCCAAATGGCATCCAAAACATGGTCAGAAAACTGATGCTTGCATCCAACTGCACTTGGCAGTATCTATCCTTTGCATCAAGGGTAGTACAGATCCTTGTTTTAACAAGTTGCCACAAAATGCCTTTAATGGTTGGCATGGAATAGTGACATTTCTCCAAAGTCTCATTCAGAGATATTGGGTTTATGCATGTACACAGTCTTCTAGTATTTTTCATGGCTCCTATGCTGCTAATTCCATCTTTAGGAGTTTAAATTGTGTTGATTGCTCCTTTCTTTTTCCAGATCTTTCATCTTTTCATTCAGACTGGACTTGAGCGCAGCTGGAAATCTCCTCAGCCGTTGCTGAGCAGGTCTCACAGTTTCACGTACTTCAAGATGATATTCATCAGCAAGACATCAGAGACCGGCAAAATGATCTTGGTAATTTGTTAGCATCTATTAAGCAGTCAATGGCTCAGAGCCATGTGAAACATTGTAACTCTCACCTGATATGATGGTTTACTTGTCCTAGCTTTCGACTTGTTTCAGCTCAAATGAGGGGAATTCTTTTGGTGTTTGCTATCTGGGACTGCTGATCTTTTTGTTTTCTCTTGCATTGGGACCTAGCTTAGTTTGACTTGTCCCCTTAGAAAGCCTCAAATTTTCCACGTATTCCTTCATTTCTGGGCCAGTATCTTCAGCCACTTAGCACTGGCCCGCTGAGGTCATGCTGTTGTACAATACACCAGTATCCATCTGATACTTCATATTCAATTGGAAGTCATCATTCTAATAATCATGACCCATTTATTGCCTTTAGGCCTGATGATGCCAACCTGTTCCAGTGTGCAGAGCGATCCATTAGAATCATCCCTCATCTCTTTGGCAACCAGATTTCCAGGGTGGATTTGCTTCTTCCCAAGAAATCACCAGTACTTAAAAAGGTTTAGCTTCTTGGAGTTAGAGCACTGATTTCCTCATATTGGACGTGTTTTCTTTCCTTTTGTGTGATATCTCTGCAGTACATCAAACTTAACTTTAACCGGCATCTCATGAACCGGCCCTTTCGAACAAACCGATAAAAATTATATACCTCAAATACAGAGAGGTTGCTGTGTTATTCATTCCAATTATTATGGTTTTCAAAATTAACCTCAAAGCAAATATACTTGTAGTTCAATTGAATGGCCACACAAAATGTTAACAGTTGATTCAATTTTGAGTCGATTTCTCCTCAAAAACTGCAATCTACCCCAATATCTGAGTAGTCAGTTGAGGATGAGAGTGACAAGGCACTCTGCAGGTAAGTATTATTTAAGGCAAAATTGCTTTGTCATTTGAGCAATTTAAGTATAACAGTGATGTGCATGCCCTCTGCATTAAATTTCTATTATATAGTGTGCATTTTCACATTGATTATGTGGAGCTTGTGATTATCTGGATGTTTTGATCAATTGACATGCTCCTGCTCCCAAAGCTGCAATTTTACAACCTGTTTGCTGGCCATGATATTTCACTATTTCTTTTGAATATCACACTGTTCTTCATTTTCATGTGATTGTTAGGCCTGGACTGTCTCTCATCACAGTATAAAACTTTGCAGTTTTCCAATCAATTCTCTACTCATGATTAAACACCTCAAAGAGTTTACACATAGTTTTGTTGAGAGTGATCATCTCTTCAACATGGAATTGATTCTATTTTGTGGCATGTGCAATTTTGAAGAGCACCACGGTGTCTCAGTGGTTAGTGCTGCTGCCAACAGCACCAGGGTACCTGGGTTCGATATCCAGCCTCGGGTGACTGTGTGGAGTTTGCACATTCTTCCTGTGTCTGTCCAATGATGTGCAGGTTAGATGAATTGGCCACGCTTAATTATCCATAGTATCCAGGGACAGGTGGGTTAGCCATGGGTCATGCAGGGTCACAGGAATAGGGGTGGGTCTGGGTGGAATGCTGTTTGGAAAGTCAGTGTGGATCCGATGGGCTGGATGGCCTGCTTTCACACTGTAGGGATTCTATGATCTAAATCATTACATCTTTACAGCAATTTATGTAATTGTAATTGCATCCACTTTAAAAGGCAACAATCAAAGCTTTTACATTTTCAAATCAGGAAAATATGAAATACTTATAGCTCTCAACTCCCAAATTATATGGCAGCTTTTGATTATATCTTAAAGGTAGATCATTGCCAGAACTCATTAATATAAACATTCAAATCACAGAACCTTCAGCACAACTTCACCTTCACTTGAAGTAAAGCCTGATAATACAGACCAAGTACTGCTGTCTGAATAACTGCTCTTTCAAAGTAAAATAATTTTTGAAATAGTAATTGCGTACATGTCAAGAGCTAATAGTCACAATCTCCACATGTTCCAGCACAGCATTATGAAAATATTATAAAAGTATTATTCTTTAACTGCTGAATTACATTTCTGCCTGTGATGATGCTTTCAAATAGACTGAAGAAGTTGCTGTTTAATTCTATTTAAAAAAACCTTTAGCTGGTATTCAAAGACAAGCTGCCAAGAGGTACAAAGCCGTCAGCAGAAATTCACTTTTCTGATAGATTCAAAAACACCATTTATTGTCATTTGTTCAACTTACTCAATAATTCATTCCAAGAGCAAGCTAAACGCACAAATTATAAAGTTCATTTAATTTATATTGAATATTGAAATATCCTCAAAACTTTGAACAAACTTTTTCATAGATTGTTTCCATGGTATACAGTCATTACATTAAGGTTGTGACAAGTCCTTGCTGAGATGTAATTGAAGCCCATTTGAATGTGATGTAAAGCCCATTCACTTTAGTTAGGCAGTGATAACTACCCATCATACAGAATACCACATCCTCTTAATTGCTCAAAGTATTTGTACCAGTGTTGGTTTTACCAGTTTTGGAAATCCGATTGTTTAAAATGCCCTGGATCATTTTTAAAATGTCAGTGAAAAGCCCTTCATGTTTTACAAACCTCATGATGGCAAGCATTGACTATGAAGCGCTTAGCAATTGCAAACAAATGTTGACAACATACACCAAGTAAGAATTGAATTCAGGCTTTGAACTGAAGGGAAAACAAGCTCTGAATATAAAGCATAAAATCTGAATTGCGTGCAGATGTGTGCTGGCCTTAGACATGGTACCAGGTTGGCAGTCCTCTGTAACTCTTGGCTCTGCTGTTTTGGAAGCTGCCCGGCTGTAGTGTGTGTGAGTCAGGTTTCATGTCACAGACATTCTATTCAATTACCAGAATACCCACACTGTTTATAAGCCACCCTGTACCACTTCTGTGCTGCAGATGGCCTTTGCATCTGGCAAGGGCTGGATTTCTGCAGACAAGACGATAATTCAGTTGAACAGCTGTCTGTTTTGACAAGCTTGCAGTGTCAGACACACTGAAAAGACAAGTGGTGACAGATTTCCTGTCTTGTAACACTGCACAGATTAATAATAAGACGGGGACTGACTGACACAGTTCTCAGAGAGAGAATGTAAAAAAAGCCATATTGATCTGAGGGGTCCACTTAGATATTTATGATTTGCATTGTCTGTGGCATACGCTGGTTATCAAATCATCACTTACCAAACACACTGACCAAATCTAAAACACTTACAGAATAAAAAGTCAGCAGAATTCTGAGACCGCTGATATCTGTTACTTAAAATGTAAAATAAAAAGAACTATTTTCATGTTTTAAGAACAGCCTGCATAAAATATCGACCATTATGTTATATACATCACAACCATGGCTAGCTCCTTATAAGTACTTAATTTGGTATAAAATGTTTGGGACATCCTACAGATTGTGAAAAAAGACAGGATAAATACAAGTTATTTTACTTTTAATCTTAATTTTTGTCCCTCAGCAACTGGGAATGATTCAATAACCCTTGAGTAACCGTTGGGGGAACTAATGAACAATGGAGCACACAGAAAACCTGATATCGATCAGGATAGCAATGAACTCTTTGGTTAGCAAGAAGCATTCAAAAACAAGATCAACTTGATGATGCCTCTGGCAGGCAAATAATTAAAATAGAATTTTAAAACTATGCATGTCAACCATAAAAATAAAATTGTGAATATTTTGCGAACATTGTAATCTGAATGAAAAAAAAACCTCTTTATCCAGTGGTACCTATAGTAACATTTTAGGTCAAATTAGCCCAGAGAAATTAAACCCTTCATGACTTGCTTCCATGCCATTGGGAAGCTTGATCTGATTTTAAAGTTCAGAGAGTTAAGTTCCAAATGTTTGGCCCAACTTTTTGTTGGATATCTGATTTTTGGATACCTCAGAATGCTCCCCACACCCAACTTGCTTCCATCTCCCAACTCCCCATCTACCTTACTGAATCCTTTACTAATTTACAAAATCTTTAATCAGACCATATTCCAAGCTTCTCTTCTCCAGAGTAAATAGGTGCAGCTGGTTCACCATTTCCTGCTGGTTATAACCTCTCAGACCTGGTGACACCAATATGAATTCTTTTCAAGCTTTCTTCAGCACTACTGTATTCTCTTAGTAACAAGGAGTCCAGAACAACACAAAGTATTCCAAGTGTGGTCTCACCAAGGTTATATACAACTGAAACATAACATCTCTGCTTTTCAATTCTATTCCTCTAGATCAAGTGCCAGAGATTAAAGTTCAATTTTAAGGCTTGTGAACACTTTGCTGTTATTAATGGTTTTTCAATACACACCCCATATCCCTTTGCTCCTGTGCTCCATTTAGGCACATAGGGAATCTCACACAATACTCTGCAGCTCTCCTCATTAGCTATGCACCACGTCTTGATTAATGCCACTCCTTCTGGCACTGGCACCTTCTGTAAATCCCAGTCATGCACCAGATGAAGTACCGTCAGTCACGAATAGCCCTAATGACTACGTCACTGTGCCAGCCTGACCTAAAATTGCCACCTGGGTCACAGCATTGTCCACAGTCCTGAGGAATGCTCAACAGTGCACCAAAAAAGGTTAATGACCTTCTTTGCTCTGACAGGGTAAGCGTCATCATCTTTTCTTCATTGCTGCGCTCACTCCATCTCTGCCACTGCATCCACCTCCCACCAAAGTTCCTGGTCTACCACTCTCACCATCTGATGTAGCATCTTCTCTCACTCGGGTTCTCCCACACGATGAACACCACATGCCCTCTGCACTGCCTACCTACTCACTCGTGTAAACTCATATCTTTCCTCCTCCTGCACCAATGTTAACAGCTGTGCCAACCACTTCCATCTCACTCAATCCCACCCTTTTGCCTTATTCCAGGAGAAACTATTCTACAACAGAGCAGAGGGTGTCAAGACAGGAGGCAGAGTGCCCAATATCCACCACCTGAGCCCCAAAAATGAGCAGATCCTTATCTTCATGGGAGAGGACTGTGATTGTTCATGTGGTGATGAGACATTCCGAAGTAAGATTCATTGTTTATTATGGTGTTGCTCTCCCATTACCCCCTCTGTGAATGTATTGTCAATATCCTCAGATTTCTGCCTCTATCTCGCTACTCATTCTCACTCTTGTCTATTGTGGGCACCAGTGGTGTCTGCGCAATCTCTGTCTTGAACAGCTCACCCCCTTAAGACATCCGTCCGTCCTCTGAGGAAGGAGTCACAAGTACCTTAGAAGACACACCACATCCTCCACCGGCTCAGGTACTGAAGCTTGGTGGGTATTATATCTAGATTAGAACTACTGAGCCATGTCTCCACAGTTAGCCAAGGAAGAAATGCCGCAGGTCGCTGGCACCCAAACAATTGCCGGAGACCAGGCACCTGCTGACCCCAGGCAGGAGAGCATCTCATAGTTTCGGCCATTCACAGATCCAGGTAGACGTAGGAGCAGCAAGCAGATTTGTGAGAGGCTCTGGGTAAACTGACTCCAGGGCCTCATCGTTGCTGTGTGTGTGCCATGCTGTCCCTGGCACGCGAGCACTTGGCTGCCTCCATGGTCAAGCTGGTGGCTGCCATTGGAAGTCAGGACCAGTACCTTCATTGTCTGTTAGATGTATGCACTCCATCGTTCTAGAAATTGGTGCTCAACACTAACAAACTCGGTGGAGGAGTGGGCTGAGGGCCATTCACCACCCTCCAATTACCCTTTTCTCACAGCAGAAAGGGCAGCCAGAGAAGAAATCAGATAGGGCCCTCAAGGAATCTCCTTTCTGGACATTTCACGTGTATCTAGGCCTTCTACTTCCACGCTTCCTGTCACCCTCAACCCTAGCCTACATCTGGGTAGGACACACTCTGCATGTCTGGGCCATTTACAAAGGTCCCTGGGTTTGTTTGACCAAAAATCCAAAGCCAGCAGCCTTCACTTCAGAGCAGGCTTCCTCCTGCCAGGCCCTGAAGATTGGGACTGAGCCTAGACGTAGTGGGAGAGAAAAGTGGCAGTTGATCCTTTGAGAGCACATAGGTGGCAGGGTTGACACATCATTGTAAATATTTGTTAACATATATTCACTTTGCAACATCAGTGAGGTGAATGAATGTCACTTTAGCTGAGCATCAAGAATGAAAGTACAGAAGCTAATCATCCTGTTCTAACCTTGTTTGAGTCGTAGCTACCCCTTCCATAGTATCCATGCTAATATGAAACTGTCAGAATTGAATGAAGGAGCATCGGATGTTGTAAAGGCTTCCATCGGTTTGTAACTTTTGAACCATGTAGAAAGATGAAGCGTTGAGCTGCACTTGAAACTGGGATTATATAGCAGAGCCCCTAGCAGCATTAATATGTTTATAGTCAAAGTTAACTTCATGTAACTCTGTTTCAAAGAATAAGGTTCACAGACAAGTTGGGCCTACATTGCTTTGGCCGATACTGCCGTGCAGTAGATGCTGTTCTGTCTGAAGAATGTTCACTTGTCCTTGCTCAGAACAATATTACAGCTCTCACAGGACTCCATGAACCATCCCACAGCCTCAGAGAATTCTTCATTTGCATGGAGCAAAGATCTCAAGGATCAAGTTGTCTGGACACTACCAGCATTAAGATCCAGACATGAGCTGCATGGAAACCTGATGTTAGGGATCATCCTCTGGTTCCCAGCGGCCCCACTGGAGAAAGTGTTGCATTGCTGATACACTGGTCACCGTGACATGGTATCCTACCCTGCACCTCTGGATAATTAGAGCATGCTTACCCGTCTCTCATCATCACAGCAGTCCACAGAAGATGAGCGATTGTGGCCACAGAGAGGATATGAGCTGCCAGAGGAAATGGTGCCTGGATCCACTGGAGAAAGTTCCAATGAACATACATGGGGAATATCAGGAACAAAGCAGCTCCTCAGTCATGTGATCAGCAAGCAATCCCAACAATACAAAAAATATTTGACCAGCCTCCTCCAAACAGTGGGACATGGAGGCCCCAGGATTTCTCTACGTGGTTGTTGCTCAAGCTGTTGGAACACAGTCATCAGTAGCAGATTGGACATGTGGCAGCATCAATGAGGATGTTTCCCATGACATTCCTCCACAGTACCCAAGAAAGGTAGCATTACATATCGCAGACTAGGGTTTGATGTTTTGCTTACGTCAAGGTTTGAAATGATCAATTCCTGCATCCTGATTGCAGCTTTGGCAACTCGTATGAATCCTTTGAGCCTATAAGGCATTGCTTGTGGTACACAGCCATTTGAATGATGTGGTCAAGAGAGCATGTAGCCATGATTTTTAGTTGGCATGGTCAGTCAATGTGTGAGGTGCACATGCAGATGTCTTTCAGCTGCACTGCGTAGGGGTGTCTCTAATATTATTGCCCTTTGAAGGGTGCCACTTTGTGCAAACGTGGACCCCTTCCCCACCCCTGTCAGAGAATGAAACACTTATCCTGCCTTATCCGGTAATGGTGGCAGCCATTTTTATTCTATTCCACTTGTGATTCAGATGAGGATAAGAGACATGAGCAATTATAGAGTCATAGAGACATAGAAATGTATAGCATGGAAACAGACCTTTCGGTCCAACTCGTCAATGCTGACCAGATATCCCAACCGAATCTAGTCCCAATTGCTAGCACTTGGCCCATATCCCTCTAAACCCTTCTTATTCATATATTCATCCAGATGCGTTTAAAATATTGGAATTGTACCAGCCTCCACCATTTCCTCTGGCAGCTCATTCCATACACGCACCACCCTGAGTGAAAAAATTACCCCTTAAGTCCCTTTTAAATGTTTACCCTCTCACCCTAAACCAATGCCTGCTAGTTCTGGACTCCTCCACCCCAGTGAAAATACCTTGTCTGTTTATGTTACCTATGCCCCTCATGATTTTTATAATCCTCTATGAGGTCACCTCTCAGCCTCCGACGCTCCGGGAAAAACAGCCCCCAGTCTATTCAGCCTCTCCCTATAACTCAAACCCACTTCAAGGAGAGAGTCCATTGCATTGAATGTTATACTTTCTGAATGAAACTTACAATAAACAGAAGTTAAGCACATAAGCTTTTGGAACTAACTGAATCTTTTGGGTTTAACTATAGTTTGCTGGTTTTGTGATCATGAGGGATTGTGGATTATTGTGAGTTTTTCTAACCCACAATCCCACAGGCTATTCTCTCGGATGTTTTGAATTCTTTGTGAGGTTTGACCATGTAGGGTATTGGCTAGATCAGCCCTCCTATTCTTTGCTTCATGGGATTGGGTATCTCCCCACTCTATTGAATTCTCTTCCACTATTGAATGAATTGGAGCCCATTCTCAGACTAGCTCTAATGTCTCCATTGTCTTTAAACTTGGAGAAGAGTGGGAGATGCAAAATTGAAATGTTTGTACAGAAGGAAAGACCAATAAAACTAGTGTATAAGGTATATTTTTCTGACCCATCATGTATACTTCAATTAGAGTTCCAGTATGACTTGCCGTTCAATGAATGCAAAGACTAGGGCCAGATCCTTGGCTATGTCTGAGTTACACTGAGTTTTTATGGAAGGCCTCCTGCCACAGGCCAAATGGGTTTTCTCACCCTAACTTGCTAAACTTGCCTCCTTCATTACCTACCACCACCCTTTGGTAACCCTCTTGGCTAATTTCCACCCTATCTTACTGTGTGCCATTTTCAGGACAACTCATCACTGCCAGGATGCCCCAGAAACCACCAGCTTCCTTTGCGTCTGCACCATCTTTGAAAGCCTATTGTGCATCAGACAATGACCATAGTGCAGAACCACCCTGCACAGTTCCTGACATTTGATCTGAAATGGCAACGGGGGAAATTGGAGTCCAGTTTTCTGGGCAGGGGTCTGGAGGTCCTGCTGAATGGGGAAGGTGCAACAGATGGGACTTCCTCTTCCCCCAGTAGCAGCAATGGATGCTTTTACATCAGATCATACCAGCCCAGCACAAGGTTCTCACCCAGGTCAATGTAATCTCAGCCAGCTAGAGGAACACCCAGCGCTTTGGGATGCAGGTTAATGACCTTCTCCACTCTGCCAGTGTAAGTGCCACCTCCTTTGCTCTGATACTTCACCCTCAATCTATCTCAGTGACTGTACCCACCTCCCACCAAGGTTCATTCTGTGATACCCCTGCTATGGCCTGCAACATCTTCCCTCACACTCTATCATCCACCCCAGTCCCCGCCATCACTAAGCCTGCATGCTCTCAGTACTGCCCACTCACTTGCTGAGGATATCTCCCCCACCTCCACCAGCAGTTATTGCTGTGCCACCCACTTTGTCTTATGTAATACATGCTTCTCTCTCATTTAATGAGGAAGGCAGCTCCGTACAGGGCAAAAAGAGTCAAATTGTATTGTGAGCTACCATTAATTTGGATCGTTGCCCTCGATGAGAGACAGATCCTCACTCTGACCACTCTGACTCGTGTTGGACGCTGCCCTTGACCTATCATGCAGGGGTCTCTTGCCTGAAAACTATTCCTCTAGGCTTTATTGAGGCCTGCACATGACAAGCTTCCAGTGCTAAACAGCACAGCCACAACTAATAGGAGCATAGTATCTCTGGCTGAGTAAAGATTAAAAAGGCAAGGAAAGGCAATGCGAAGTAGGGATATTGAAAACTCAACATGGCTTTCAGATTTCTCTTCACAAATGCTGCCAGATCTGCTGAGTTTTTCCAGTAATTTCTGCTTTTGTTACCAATATCCAATGCTCTAAAACACTACAAACAGACAGAGCCATTAAAGTATTAATAAAAAGTTTTACCTCAATTTACATCTCCTAATATTGTTCAAATAAGCTTGCAGATGTTGAAAGAAACAACTCAATAAAGCATAGATTATTACAACTCATAAAGATGCCCGATCAAAACAAAGACTCCACTTCCATTCATGAAATATGGATCATCCTGAGCCAATCCATTCATGTTCACAGTTCCTTAAAAGTGGAGTCGCAGGTAGTTAGGATAGCGTAGAAGGTGTTTGGTGTGCTTTCCTTTATTGGTCAGAGTATTGAGTATAGGAGTTGGGAGGTCATGTTGCAGCTGTACAGGATGTTGGTTAGGCCACTTTTGGAATATTGCATGCAATCCTGGTCTCCTTCCAGAGGAAGTGGTGGAGGCTGGTACAATTACAACATTTGAAAGGCATCTGTACGGGTATGTGAATTGGAAGGATTTAAAGGGATATGGGCCAAGTGCTGGCAAATGGGACTAAATTAGGTTAGGATATTTGATCGACATGGACAAGTTGGAGTGAAGGGTCTGTTTCCGTGCTGCACGTCTCTATGACTCAATGTAACTTGGAGCTCAGCCAAGAATTTATCATGAGGCCATCTGTTTCTGTCAACTTAGTTCACACAGCATGAAGTGGGCAGGAGGAATGGAAAAGATACGGGACAATGTGGGCAAGCATGGCAAGACACATTGGTAAGATCTTTTAATATACCTTTCAAAAAGTTCCTAAATGCAAATTTTGGTTTGAAACTCCGGTGAGAGGCAGAGAACTATTTGTTCTCAAGAATTTGGCCTTACTCCACAAAAATAATAAGGGCAGGGTACCTACCCCATTGGGGAATTGGACATGTTTGGGGTGTCGGGAATGAGGCAAGGGACAGGAGCAAGACTGCTGCTTGCATCCCCTGTTGGCAAGTTGTGCTGATGATGGGAGTGAAGGCGGGAATTTCAAAATCTTACACTGTCCACCATTTTGAAGGCTTCTATTGGCCCAACTCCATGAAAATCCAGTCCAACACTTCAAATTGATGAACAAGATCGCAGACCTGAAATGTGTTCAGTTCAAAATTATTTTATTGGCTTTGAACTGGGTCATTCTAAGACACTAACTTCTGTGATTCCTCATTTTTCATGAATAAGGTATAGAAAGAGAGAAACAATGTTCTGATTGCCGTCTGTAGTGACCCTTTATATGTAACGTAATTATGTGTTTTCTGTGCTCTGAGGTTTAAGAATACAGCTGCATAGGCTACAAAGTTACTTTGGGGCAACTAAAGTTTAATTCTGCTCAGGCTGTGTTGAAGTTAGTTGGAATTCTTTCGCACTCTTTCATGATAAAATGTTTTCAGCTGGGGAGCAGACGATGTGTGCATAAAATGTCAAAGCGCAAGTTGACTGAAGCCCTCCACATTGTGAAAACTGCATTGCGAAGGATCAGCAGATGCAAGGAAATGGTCTTCAAAGACAGCAAGGAAGTGAAAAATTATGGCCAAATGGGATAGACGATGTTAGGTTTTATGCTCAATGCTCTGACTGTTAGCAAGGGAGCACTTTGAAGTTACTTGGCACTAAGCAAAGGCTTACTGTAAGGTAGCAACATGGGAGAGACATTCTTTCATCTATTGATTCACAGGATGTGGGTGTTGCTGATAGGGCCAGCACTTGTTCTCCTGGTGCCTTCTAGAACCACTGCACTCAACGTGCTAGAAATAAACCCACAATATCATTAGGAATTGGGAGCTACAGGATTTTGCAACAGCATTGAAGGAATGGCAATATAGATTCAGGATGGTGTGTGGAGAGAAATGGAAGTGCTCATTGCTTTATACTGATAAATATTGAAATGATTTAGCCAGAGAGTAAGTACTACAAAATCCCTCTACAAAACTAAGCAACAAATTAAATGACCGCAAAAGGTAAATATTCATCAGTCGTATCATCCTCATTCAATTGATGCCAATTGCTTTTGATTCCTGGACAAGCAGTGCTCCACAGCCATATCTCTTGTCATCAATTCTGTTGCTTTTAGCCAAGTAAGTGTAGCACTGTCCTCCTGTCATGTGCATCTTTATGTCTATCTCTTCCTTGGCTATTTGCTTCTCTTCCTGCTGCATGAAAAGATACCAGCAGCAGTGAATGACAGCTGCAACTAATATGTGAAGCTAAAACCTTCTCTGTGTTATTTATGACTGTCACTGCTGCCATCCTTTGAGATTTTGGTCTTTTACACCAGGTCTGATGTGAAATTAAATCCTCCTTTTCAATTATCACCTTACTCCCACCTTCCTATCAATACAACATCCGATCCATATTTTTTACAAGATTGGTCTTTAAAAAGGACTTGCATTTCAGTTTTATGAACACTTTTACAGAGCAAGAACAGATCAGTAATACACACAGTGCATTAGTGCTTCCACCAATATTTCCTCATCTCCATTTTGTTGAGGAAAATGGTGAGCAGTGAGAAATATGAGGCTTGGGTCTTGAAATTGCACCGGGCTAAAAGCGCGTGAATGCTTAAATTTCTCCTCCCTCTTTTATAACTCTAAAGGCACTCACCCATTTAAAATAAATTCATTTCCTATAGTCCTTCAGTTGGAGAATGCTTTTGCATCTCATCAGTTTCTCCAATATTATTTTGCATAGAGAATGTTCACTGATAAAGCATCAGATAGTGAATAAATCATTGAACCCGCTTGGATCAGTTGGCAGCACTGTCACCTCTGGATCAGAAGGTTACCGAATCAAGTTCCCCTCACTCAGACCTGAGCACATTAACCAAACTGCCACTGCACTGGAACACTGATAGAGTGCTACATTGTTCCAGGTGCTGTCTTTCAGATCATATGTTAAACCAAGTTTCCAGCTCTTGTTTATAATAGGAAGACAGGCAATATTCTAAGCGGATGAAACCTAGGGCCATTGAAAAGCACTCTTCAAACAAAATTTCTCTTATAATGATTTCTGGGCTAATGTCTTCTGGCATCAAAACTGCCATCTGAGTTATTATTGATAACTCAATCACAATCAGCAAACTATCACTAAAATAGATATCGGAAAAACAAATGGAAATGGTTTTTTGGTGCATGGGCTAACAACTCACCTTTAATGATTTATTTGTTTGGTCCAGGTACCAATGGAAGGCATCAAGTAATTTTAGAGTTCACCTCGTCATGCTAATGGCAAACCTCAAATCGGAGAAATACCTGTACACGACGATTTCTAACCAAAGCCAAAATCAGGTCTCAATATTCATGTACAAACAATTGTTGGAATACATTGGTTCAGGAAACAATTGAAATGGAGATCATTGTATCTATTAAAGGAAGAGTAGATAGTAAAATACTTTAAGTCTATAAGGAGAGACAGGGTTGTAGGAATAATTTTGAATCATTCCAGCTAAAAGCCAGCACAGATGCAGAACCTCCTGTTGTACTATATGTGTTAAAGAAGCCAAGGTACAGCTGGAAAATGGGAAGCCTTTAGAAATGAGATAATCATAGTCCAGATACAGTATATTCCTTTAGGGTGAAAGGAAAGGCTGGTAGGTGTAGGGAATGCTGGCTGACAAGAGAAATTGAGGATTTGGTCAAGAATAAGAAGGAAACATGTGTCAGGCATAATCAAGATAGATCGAGTGAATCCTTAGAAGTGTATTAGGCAGTAGGAATACACTGAAGAAGGAAATCAGGAGGGCAAAAAGGGGACATAAGATAGCATTGGCAAATAGGGTTAAAGAGAAACCAAAGGGTTTTTACAAATGCATTAAGGATAAATGGGTAACTAGGGAGAGAACAGGGCCTCTCAAAGATCAACAAGGCGATCTTTGTGTGGAGCTGCAGGAGATGGCGGAGATACTAACTGAATATTTTGCATCAATGTTTAATGTGGAGAAGAACGTGGAAGATATAGTATGTAGGTAACTAGATGGTGACATTCTGAAAGATGTCCATATTACAGAGGAGGAAGTACTAGATATCTTGAAACGCATAACGGTGGATAATTCCCCAGAACCTACAACTCTGTGGGAAGCTAGGGAAGTGATCGCTGGCTCCCTTGCTGAGATATTGTACCATCGATGGTCGGAAAACTGGAGGTTGGCTAATGTGGTACCACTATTTAAGAAAGGTGGTAAGGACAAGCCAGGTGAGCCTGACTTTGGTGGTGAGCAAGTTGTTGGAGGGAATCCTGAGGGACAGGATTTACACGTGTTTGGAAAGGTAAGGACTGATTAGGGATAGTCAACATGGCTTTATGCACAGGAAATCATGCCTCATAAACTTGATTGAGTTTTTTGAAGAAGTAACAAAGAGGATTGATGGGCAGAGCGGTGGACGTGATCTATATGGATTTCAGTAAGGCGTTCAACAAGGTTCCCCATGGGAGACAGGTTAGCAAGGTTAGATCTCATGGAATATAGGGAGAACCAGCCATTTAGATACAGAACTGGCTCAAAGGTAGAAGACAGAGGGTGGTGGTGGAGGGTTGTTTTTCAGACTGGAGGCCTGTGACAGTGGAGTGCCACAAGGATCGGTGCTGGGTCCACTACGTTTCGCAATTTATATAAATAATTCGGATGTGAGCATAAGAGGTATAGTTAGTAAGTTTGCAGATGACACCAAAATTGGAGGTGTAGTGGACATTGAAGAAGGGTACCTCAGATTATACCAGGATCTTGATCAGATGGGCCAATAGGCTGAGGAGTGGCAGATGGAGTGAATTTAGTTAAATGCAAGGTGCTGCTTTTTGGGAAAGCAAATTAGAGCAGGACTTATACACTTAATGGTAAGGTCCTAGGGAGTGTTGCTGAGCAAAGAGACCTTGGAGTGCAGTTCATAGCTCATTGAAAGTAGAGTCACAGGTAGATAGGATAGTGAAGAAGGCATTTGGTATGCTTTCCTTTATTGGTCAGAGTATTGAGTATAGGAGTTGGGAGGTCATGTTGCAGCTGTACAGGATGTTGGTTAGGCCACTTTTGGAATATTGCATGCAATCCTGGTCTCCTTCCTATTGGAAGGATATTGGGAAACTTGAAAAGGTTCAGAAAAGATTTACAAGTAAGTTATCAGGGTTGGAGGATTTGAGCTATTTGGAGAGGCTGAACAGGCTGGGACTGTTTTCCCTGGAGCGTCAGAGGCTGAGGGGTGACCTCATAGAGGTTTATAAAATCATGAGGGGCGTGGACAGGATAAATAGACAAGGTCTTTTCCCTGGGGTGGGGGAGTCCAGAACTAGAGGCCATGGGTTTAGGATGAGAGGAGAAAGATATAAAAAGGACCTAAGGGGCAACTTTTTCATGCAGAGGGTATATGGAATGAGCTGCCAGAGGAAGTGGTGGAGACTGGTTCAATTGCAGCATTTAAAAGGCATCTGGATGGATATATAAATAGAAAGGGTCTGGAGGGATATGGGCTGGGTGCTGGCAAGTGGGAGTAGATTAGGTTGGGATTTCTGGTTGGCATGGATGAGTTGGACTGAAGGGTCTGTTTCTATGCTGTACATCTCTCAGACTCTTTGACTCTATTTGTTCAATTTGATCAATGACTGAGGCAAGCCGGAGGCTAGCGGTAGTCTGTTAGAATATTGGCCAGATTCTGCTCGAGGTTTATAGCACTCGCTTTAATTTATTGGATAAATGATGCAACAACCTCAACCAAGAAGCATGGTAGAGTGACAATATCCAAAGGTTGTTGCTTGATTTGTCCCTCTCTGCACTTAACTTCACAGGAATTGCATCCTGCAACCTATCTCATTATTGACAGGTTTTGAAGAATGTGAAATTGTTGTATTTCATAATAGACACCAACTAAATTCAGTACAGAAACATATGTCATTTCATCGTGAATATCTATTTAACAACATGGCGTATTTATTACTACCTAGCAACCTTTTTGCACCGAAATACTGTAAATACAAGTGTGGACTTTCATTCCATCAGATTTTACTTACCATGTGAAATTTTAAGGATGTCTTTTTCTAAATTCAATTTATGTTTCTTTATGGACTTTAAATCAAGGAGTTGTTTCCCTCCCCATGAGCCTTAGTTCTCGGCACAATGTGTGAATTGGTCCTGTTTCAGTGCATTGCCTGCCAATTTCATTCCAAAGATGTGGAAAAGGTCTGGAAATGGACCTGCTCATGGTGGCAACAGAAACAGATGAATGCTGAGGCAGATTAGAAGATCTGGTTCTACCCGCTGGGACATCAGCACAATTCTCAACAGGTTGTTAGTTCCCATACTCCTTTCATCCTCACCCACATTATATTCTCCTACATATATCTATGCTTCGTCCAAGTCGATTCACATGTATTAACCATGCCTATTCTTCCAGTATTCACTCTGTAAAGAATCAGTGAGCTTTATTATAACACTGGAAAGTCTTTTAAAATCTAATTGTGCTATTAAAATAAATACACACACATTCAAAGAAATATGATTCTCTCTGCATCACAAAACTCTCAATGAAATATAACGATTCATACTTACCTTAAGAAAAGCTGTTATTCTATTAAAATTTCTTAATTTCCTACAAATAAACATATAGACATTGAAAAACCACTTGAAAGAAAGATGAAGTCATAAGAAGGTCATAAGTCGTCAACCACACAATGCTAACAGTCTCCTTGAACATTCCCCTGCAGAGTCAAATCCATTAATGCATTTTGAGCTCAGGCAAGCATTCGTAATGGGACTCAGTTGTCCAGCTGTGTTCCCATTGGTTCAAAAAAAAATTGCACACAAATTTTTGAAGCAGCCGGAACAGGTGACTGATTTGACAATCAAAGGAGTCAGTCACCGAGTGTGCTAAATGGCTATCTGTTCAGCTATAATAGGCATTCCCAATGGTTCACGAGAACTATAAAAAAGTTCCACCAAGCCATAATGCAGACAGTGATCTATCTCACTCACCATTATCAAATCCTTTCCACCTCCACTCTGACATGAATGGAGGCTTCATACTCTGGCCAGTGTCTTTTTTGCAATGGATTTGACATTGGCTTCGCTCCTTCGAAAGTATATTTCCGTATGCTGTGTATTTGATTGTCCATCAATTGAATTAGTTAAGGAATGCTACAGTTATTTGACCTGTTCACTTAGGTCACAAATGTTTATTTTGCCCATGCTATGATATTATCAACTCACACTTCAACAACTTGCCATGTAAGGTATTTAAAGATTTTAAAATGTTACAGAAAAATTTGAACCATTATCCTCACAAAAATTTATAGCAGCTATTGTTCTCAGAGGCAAACATTATGAGGTATATTTGAGTCCTTACACTATGTTGAATTACAAACTCATTCAGCTGGTCCCAATTCCACTGTGGATAGAATTATCAAAAGACATGTTCTGAGACAGATAGTCAACTTCACTGTGTGGAGCGGGCAAGATAAGGATTCAGCTGCTAGGGAGATGGGGGTGAAGAAGAAGTGTGGAAGGGCAATAGTGGTCAGGGATTCATTAGTGAGTAGAGTAAACAGGTGCTTCAGTGGCAGTAGACATGCCTCAAGGATGGTGCGTTACTTCCTGGGTGCCAGTTGTGATGTAATGGAATGACGGCATGACAATCTTAAGGGGTAAGTGAACAGCCAGAAGCCCATTTTGGGACTGGTAGCCTGGGAAGGAAGAGAAATGAGCAGACTTTAGGAGGTTGGTTAGGAAATTGAGAAGTAGGATTTCAAAGGTGGTAGTCTATGAATTACACTCAGTTCCACACTGTAGTGAGTACAGGAGTAGAAGAATAGAGCAAATGAATAATGGCTGGAGAGAGGTGCAGGAGCTGCTTTAGATTCCCAAGGCCTTTGGGATGATTTCTGGGGGTAGAGGAAAATTATATAATTTGGACAGATGACATCTGAAAAGAATGGGACTAATATCCATGTGGGGAGTTTTCCTAATGCTGTTGGGGTAGATTCAAACTGGATTGACAGGTGTATGGGATCCTGACAGGTGGTTCAGAGGGGAGACAAACTGAGATGGAATTAGAAGTTCAAACAGTGAATCTGGAAAGCAGATGAAACATAGGCTAGTTAAGAAAGAAATGAATTTAGCTGCTTCAAGAATGACTTGCCCTCCATCATAAGATCAGAAGTAGGGATGTTCACTAATGATTGCACACTATTCAGCACCATTTGTGACTGCTCAGATACTGAAACTATCCATGTCCAGATCCAGAAAGATCTGGACATTTTCCAGGTTTGGGCAGACAAGTGACAAGTAATAGAAGTGCCAGGCAATGATCATATCTAACAAGACAGAATGTAATCATCATCCTATGAGATCCAATGGCAATACCATCACTGAATCCCCCACCATCAACATCCTGGGTCTTACTATTAACCAAAAACTGAACTGCTCTAGCTACACAAATACTGTAGCTACAAGATCAGGTTAGAAGCTAAGAGTACTGCAGCAAGTAACTCACTTCTAGACTCTCCAGATCTTGTCCAACATCTACAGGTACAAGTCAGGAGTGTGATGGAACACTCCCCACTTGCCTAGATAGGATGCAGCTCCAACAACATTCAAGAAGCTTGACGTCATCCAGGACAAAGCAGCCCACTTGATAAGCACCAAAAACTCCAGCCCTTTCACCACTGACAAATGGTAGCAGCAGTGTGTACCATCTACAAGATGCACTGCAAAAGTTCACCAAAGCCCCTTAAACAGCAGCTTCCAAATTCACGAGCATTACCATCTTGAATGACAAGGGCAGCAGATATATAAGAATACCATCATCTGCAAGTTGCCCATGAAGAGGGGAGTGGTTGCAATATTGATCAAGGACTCAATTATATCAGTGAAGAGCGATGATATTTGAAAAGGATCATCAAATGGAGTGAGATGAGCAGAAGTGAAAATCCCAAAGGGGGGCCAACGGGCTGTTGAGTGTGTGTGGATAGGGAGACATGGAAGATCAAATGTGTCATCAAATTACAGAGAAAGGTAAGAAAAATAAGGCAGTAATAGTTGGCAATTTTAACCACTATTATGGACTAGGCCACACCACTCAAAACATTCTTAAGCAGGCAGTGCAGACCATAACTTTGCAATTTGTTTCGATAAGTATACAGTGAAAATTATCCAGATTAAGTTAGCGAATTTGACTACCTGGTTTAAAACAGACAAAAAAATTTATTCACAAAATTACACAATGAAACATGAAGAACAGAATAAAGAACCCCTGCAGAACTCAGTCTATCCAAACAAGACTTAAGTATGTTGTTCTGAATAGACACAACAGTCCCAATAAGCAAACCCACTTTAAAACACAGTACAAAAAAGAGACAGATGCTTACAAGTTGAAGTTAGGAGGGCAGAAGAGAGAGTTTCCACACAGCTCACTGTTGAACTCCCAACCAGTTCTGGACTGAACTAAACTGCTCAGCTCAGCTCAGCTAGAGAGCCGACCATTCCTCTTTCTTTATACAGGTCACTTCTAAAACATGGCCACTCTGGCCTGAACTCTCATCTGTTTACATATAAATATAAAGGCCTCTCAATACCCTTTCATCTCTGTACTAAACCAGACTGATCGGAGCCCCGCCTGGTTTATCACCCCTCTGAAACAAATCAAGGACAGAATCTCCTTGAGCCAAGGAACAGCTTTTAGGAAAAAAGGGACTAGCTTTGTGACATCACCCAAACATTAATTGGGATACTTTTATTGTGCAAGGCAAGGAGGGATCAAAATTCTTAGATTGTGTCAATGTGAACCACTTTAGAAAGCTCAATAAGAGCTTTGTTCTGAACATAATATCAGGAAAGTACCCCAGGAAGGTGGAAGGTATATCAGTGGTGGAGCATTTTGGACACACAGTTTGCTTTACAAAGAAAATGCTGTGGGAAAGGATGAAAATTTGTCGGGAATCAAAGTTCAAAACTGGGAAAGGCTAGTTTTACTAAGATAGGATACAGTGTAGCCCAAGTGGAATGAGAACAGCTACTGGTTGATAAAATTGCAAGAGCAGTGAATGTATTCAAGAAGGAAATAACAGGAGTACAGAGCAAATATGTTACTGTAAAGACAATTGTGGGACTAGGACTGGAGATTCCCAGTCTCTATGGACATAAAAGTTAGGAGTTAGAGAATTAGAGAATCTTATCATAGATACTGAGCTGCTCAATACGGCATGAGGAGTATAAAGAATCCAGTGCAGAACTGAAACATGAAATTAAAAAACCAAACCGTGTGTATGAGTAAATATCATCAGGTAGTAAAAAGGGAAACTCGAGTGGTCTCTTTACTGAATGTGCAAAGAGCAAGGGAATAACTAGGGATAGAATAGATCTATTTTAGGGACCATAAAAGTGAGTTGTGCACAGACCTAGAAGAGGTGGACACAATCGAACTAAATATTTTATGTCAGTCTTTTCAATGGAAAAGGATGAGGTAGGTATAGACATCTGGCTGAGGACCTGTGAAATATTAGAAAGAATCAACAGAGAGGGAGCGGAGGTATTAGAAAGTTCACCTTAAAAATAGATAAAAAGTGGATAAATACACAGACCTTGATGAGATACATCCCAGAATGTTGAGGGCAGCTAGGGAGGAATTATTGGAAGCAATTTAAAGTCCCCTCTGGCCACTGGTGAAGAGCCAGAGGACTGGATAACTACTGATGTTGTCAAATTATTAAAAATTTGAGGAAAGAAGAGACCAGGAAATTGCAGGCCAGTCAGTCTAATCTCACTGATAAGGAAGTTATTAGAATAATTCTTGGCAACTCAGAGATTATTCAGGTATAGACAGCATGGATTCATAATGGAACAGTGAGATTTAAATTTCTGAGGAGGTAACTAGGAGTATTGATGATGGTAATGCATTTGGTATGTTCTATACGGGCGTTGCAAGGCATTTGATCAAATCCCTCATGGCAGATAGATTAAGAAGGTAAGAACACATGTAGTCCAAGGCAAAGTTGAACATTGGATCCAACATTGGCTGAGAGACAAGAAGCAGAGAGTGATTGTAGAGAGATAATTCTGTGACTGGAAAACCATTTCCTTTGGGATTCCACAGGCCTTGGTGATGGTGTTTTTTTCTATTTGTGGTTCTGTTTAATGACTTGGAATTAAATACAAAAGTTATGATCAAGGAGTTCAGGGATGATACAAAGCTTGATGGGGTGGTCAGTAGTGAGAAGATAACCATAAACTATGGAAGGATAACCAGGGGCCATAGATTTAAAGGGAAAGGGCCAAAGGGCAGTTGAGGAGAATCCTTTTCACCCAGACAGGGGTCTGAAACTCATTGACTGAAAGGGTAGCTAAGTCAGGAACTCTTGCAACACTTATGCAGTATTTAGATATACACGTGTTGTCATAACCTCCAGGGCTATGAGCCAAAAGCTGGAAAATGGGATTAGTGTAGTCAAATCTTTGTTGACCAATGCAACCACAATGGCTTGAATGGCCTTCTTCTGTGCTGTAAATGTCCATGAGTCTGTGTGAACATTTTGAGCGACAAGAATGTAGTAGCACAACAGTCACACAAAAGGACCATCTTAGGACAATTACACAATATTCATGTAATACAAACATGATCACGCAAGTATATGATATCGAGATAAAAAATTGATTCTATTGGATAGGTTAATAATTTCATCATGTTGACAAAATGGAAATTGTACTTTTTATAATTCGGGGCAATATATTTATTATGGCATTTACCCTCTCCAAAATTTCAAAGGAGTTAACAGTTAAATTGCATTAAAACAAAAAATAATCACTGCAATATGAATTTTGGAAGGGATGAGACACAGTACAGATTTGAAATAAATGCTGTTGAATTTGGGAGCATCCTTATGGATGCATATCCAGAGAAGTAAAAAAAATCACAATTTTAAAAGATCACACTGGCAATAAAAATTGCATTGTGAAAAATATTTTGAATATCAACTCTTAAGCTAAAATCTGCTGAAATGTTAGTACACAAGATGCATGAAGGATTTAACACTTTGATAATTGCTAAAAAAAAAAGATGCATTTCAGCAGTATTCAAGTTTCCTCTTGCCCAATGGTTATTTAACAGTTTGCTGTAAAAATATAAGTTCCTATCTATTTGGATGTGAATAGACTATTGTTCAGATGAACAACACATACTGTAAGATCACATGAGATATGTGTCCATTCAGATTTAAGACATGCTGCACATGTTTTGATCAGGGTCCACCTAGAACTTGTTTTGGACACACTGGAAATGCAAAATGGGATCACATACTAATTTGAGATTCACTCAGTACTAAGTAAATAGATTTGAATACAAGATTTGATCTCATCAGCATGAGTACTTCCTTGTTTGTAAAGTTCTTTGGGAGATTCTTGTAGTTGTGAAAGGTACTATACAAATGTTTCATTTTCAATCACATAATGAACTAATATAATCAGAAGATTGCTTGAAAACTTCTGCGTTTTATGCAAAATTTGTTCTCAACTATATAGACAGTCACAGTTGCTCCACTGCTCACCGTGTTGTATAGTCAGTCAAACTATTATGCTGTGTCACCTGCTGTACATGATGCAAGTTACTGCCACCATCGTCTTTAAAAGATTAATTTACAGAGCTTGTTTGACTGAACTCTTGCAACACTTATGCAGTATTTAGATATACACGTGTTGTCATAACCTCCAGGGCTATGAGCCAAAAGCTGGAAAATGGGATTAGTGTTGTCAAATCTTTGTTGACCAATGCAACCACAATGAAATTACCTTTCAGATAGGAAAAGGCTCTTGTTTTAAACAAGATGTCGGTTATTGCAACAATAAACAAGCTCTAATTAGTAGTGATAGCCGTCATTACTGAGACCATGAAGAGACTTTGATACTACACCTTATGAGATCTAAACTGCTCTCCCGCTTGATTCCTGCTTAACATTGTCATATTTGGCAATGCTTAATGAACTCTTTAGCATTGACCCTTTCACATCTTAAAAATCTGATACCGAATTCTGCACTTTTCAATATTTGGTAGAACCCCTTCTTTCAGGATTAGCTTAGAAGAGAATGCAAGTCTCTATACCAGGCTTCAAATTCAGGGTAGTCTCAGGACAGTGAAATCTCTTGGAATTACTTATAACATACAACGTCTCATTTCCTGATCAAATGTAAGTGTGTGTTTTCCCTCAAAATTGTAATGTTGTTTATGGCTTGTAGCATTGTAAATGTCATTTGATATGGCTATATATTTAACTGCCTCAGAAATAATAAAATGGTGACTGGAACCACTTTGAGGTAAAAGCATAAAGGGTGTGCTGTTACTGCCATTCAAGCGGCTGTTGCTGTGGAATCTTTGCTGATTTGCGTCTCAGTCGGTCCAGTTAAAATGCTTATTTAGCTCAGTGAGAAAAATGTGCATTGGACATTTTCTTTTATTATGGTGTGTAATGAACCAATCATAAATTTAATGCTCTATACTCAAAACTTATAATTGTTAAGATATCATATTTTATAACATTTCAAATCATTAAATCCAAAGTAAATATCACGGCCTCAAAATATAACTAAACATGAACTGTAGACAGCAGTTATTTATTACTGACTGCAGTGTTGTTTCAAGTGGAAGTGGTCTTAACACAATTAATAGAAATGATGTAACTCTCAACAATTTAATCAATTCAATTATATAATGGTCTTACATATATATACATTGTTCAATGTATTTTATCTCAACAAATGAGCTATGTTGTACATTTTATTCAACAAGGCATGCATAGATATTCAAGTAATATTTTATGAATCATAAAAGTGAAACTTAAAACTGTGATTAAAAAAAAGTATATTTATGTGTGATTGAAAATGAAACATTTATAAAGTACATTTCACAACCACAGCAATCTCCCAAAGAACTTTTCAAGCAAGGAAGTACTCATGCTGATGTGATCAAATCTTCTGTTCAAATCTATTTACTTAGCACTGAGTAAACCAGTCTTGATATGGCTTGCTAATGGTCAAAGAGCAGACGTTTGAAAGAGTTACTATATAGCAACAAGGGGGAGGTGATGGCCTAGTGGTATTATCACTGGATCTTTAATTCAGATATCCAGCTACTCTCCTGGTGATAAAAGTTCAAGTCCCACCATGGCAGATGTTGGAATTTAATTCCAATATAAAAGAAATCTGGATAATAAAATCTGATGACCACAAATCCATTGTCAATTGATGGGAAAACCCATCTGGTTGACTAATGCCCTTGAGGAAAGGAAGCTTGATCTGGACTACATGTGACTCCAGGCCCACAGCAATGTGATCGACTCTGAACTGCAGGATGGGCAATAAATGCTGGCCTAGACAGCAACACCTGCATCTTGTGGATGAATAACAAAAAAAAGTACCATTCCAACGTAGAAAGAATCAGGGCAACTGGCCTGGGTACTGCATTTTGGCAGCATTGGGATCCTAAGGGACCATAAACTCCAATGCTCAATCCATGGAGATGGGGCCGAAACTCACATTGCAAAGTCTGAAATTCCCCTTCGAAAAGTCCCTCCTGGGGGGCAGCCAATTGGGAAAAGATGCCCCTGATAGACAGAACTGTCAGCATCGGCAAGAAGCTGATCATGTAGTCAGAGGAGGCTTCTTTCGCTGGCTTCGTGCTGATAGATACACTCTGAGACAAGCAACCTATGAGTAGACAAACAGTGAGAATTTGGATAATGGCTGTGAGCCAGTCTGCTCAGAACTGGAGCCATGACTGCAACCAAAGCTGGAACCAGAAGTTGAAGCTGGGAGGAAGAGAGGGAGGGCTTAAGCCAGAGGTCATAGTTCAATTTGTCCCAGGAGAGGGAAGGATGGAGAGGGGAACCCGCACAATGTAATTTGGCCTGGCATCCGCAACCCCTATGGACAGCCTCACTGGCAACATCCAATGCTTCGTAGCAATAGGGGAAGGACATTTTGCAAGGGTTTCAGTCAATAATTTAGAACAGTTCAAGCATTGCTGAAGAAGACTTCAAAGATTGCAGGCAGGGAGTAAGGATGTGAGAGAAGCAGACTCCACATCTTGCGGTTAGCTGTGTAACAGGGAAGACAGATTCCATGTCGGTGCCTCAGTAAGGAAGCACAAGTAGTTTGGTCGTTCCGTGCTGTTAAAACTTTGGATGAAGTTCTCAGAGTTAGTCAGCAGCTCAGAAAAAAGTTCTGGAGAGCTTGAAAAGTAGAAAAGTCATTGATTATGTTGAGAGAAATGATGAAGGACTTAGAGGAATAAAAGGATAAATCAAAGGATATGGGGAAAAACTGGAAACAGAGAGTTGGATGATCAGGCATAATCACATTGAATGAAGGATCAAATGGCCTATTCCTGATCCTACATTCTATGTTTCTAGGAAGCCTTCATTCCTAAATACTAAAGTGCAGCTAAGAAAGTGAGAGTTAGAAATGCTACAAGTAGTATTTGCTTAATGCAATGGAACAAGATCAAAGTGACAATCCCAGGCAGGACTGTTTCAGTGAAGTTAGTTGTTAGTGAAGAGTTATTCTTGTGATTGAGCACCTAGGTGGAGTTTAAGAGTCCAGGGGAACTTAGCCGCAGGAAAAGAGGGCGTTTGATCAGAATTATAGCAGTTATTGAGATAGTCCATGACAGTGAGGGTTTTGAGTGGGAGTTTCTAGGTCAGATCACCAAAAGTGAAGAAATTTGATCTCTGTTGAAGCTTAATGAGATTTGATGAACCACTGTGTCATTTATGTATAGGAGAGATTAATGAGAAATCTGTGGGATCTGTCTTAATCATATTTACAATATATGTGGTGTGGACTCAGAGCCTATTACCCATGCATACTGCAGGTTAATTCAGGGTGTCAAAAATAATAAATAAATAATCACTCATGGGAGAATGGGTGGCATTCACTGGGCCAGCATTTTAAAATCTATTCCTCGGTGCCATTTAGAAGATGGTAGTGAGAGCTATCTTCTTGAATTAGTGCAGTCCATGTGCTGTAGGGAGGCTCAGAATGTGCTTAGGGAGGGAATTCCAGGATTTTGACCCCCAGTGACAGTGAAGGAATGGCAATATATTTCCAATTCAAGATAGTGAGTGGCTTGGATGGGAACTTGAAGCTGGTAGTGTTCCCATGTATCTGCTGGCCTGGTCCTTTGAGATGGAAGTGGTCATGGATTTAGAAGGTGCTGTCTAAGAAGCCTTAGACAAATCTCTGTAGTGCATCTTGTAAATAGTACAACTGTTGCAACTGAGATGGAGGGATTGGATACTTGTGGACCAATCAGGCAGGCTTCAATTTTTCTGGATAGTGTCAAGCCTTTTGTGTGCTTTGGAGCTGTACTCATCCAGGCAAATGGGGAATAATCCATCACACACCTGGCTTGTGCCATGTTGATGATAAACAAACTTAGGGGAGTTAGGAAGTGAATTACTTGCCACAGTATTCCTAGCCTCTGACCTGCTTTTGTAGCCACTGTGTTTATGTGGCAAGTCCAGTTGAGTTTCTGGTCAAAAGTAATCCCAAGATGTCGATAGTGTGTATTCAGTAATGGTAACACCATTAAATGTCAAGGGGCAGTACTTAGATTGTCTCTTATTGGAGATTATCATACCTGGGCATTTGCATGACACTAATGTTATTTGCCACTGGTCAGCCCAAGCCTAGGTATTGTCCAGCTATTGTTGCATTTGATCATAGACCAGTATCTGAAGAGTCACAAATGGTGCTGAACATTGCACAATTATTGGCAAATATCCCATCTTCTGACCTTATGATGAAGGGAAGGTCATTGGTGAAGCAGCTGAAGATGTTTGGGCTGAGGACACTACCCTGAGGAACTCCTGCAGAGACATCCTGGATCTGAGATGACTGACCTCCAACAACCACAACCATCTTCCAATGCATCAAGTATGACTCCAACCAGCCGGGAGTTTGCCCCCGATACCCATTGATCCTGATTTTTGCTAGGACTCCTTGATATCACACAGTCAAATATAACATTATTGTCAAGGGCTGTCACTCTCACCTCCCCTGTGGAATTCAGCTCTTTAGTCCATGTTTGAACCAAGGCTGTAATGAGGTCTGGAGCTGAGTGGCCCTGGTGGAACCCAAACCGGGCATCACTGTTGACGACAACTTCCATCACTTTACTGATGATCAAGAGTAGACTGATGGGATGGTAATTGGCTGGGTTGGATTTGTTCTGCTTTTTGTGCACAGCATATACTTGGACAATTTCTACATTGTCAGGTACATACCTATATTGTAACGGTACTGGAACAGCTTGGCTAAGAGAGTACCAAGTTCTGGAGCACACGCTTTCAGTGCTATTGTCGGAATGTTGTCAGGGCCCATAGCCTTTGCAGTTTCCAGTACCTCCAACCATTTCTTTATATGATGCGGAGTGAATTGAATTGGCTGAAGACTGGTATTTGTAATGCTGGGAACCACTGGAAGCAGCTGAGGTGGATCATTTACTCAGCACTCTGACTGAAGATTGCTGTGAATGCATCAGCCTTATCTTTTGCACTGATGTGCTGGGCTCTTCCATCATTGAGGATGGGGATCTTCCTCCAGAGAGTTGTTCAATTGTCTACCACCATTCTTGACTGGATGTGATAGGACTGCAGAGTCGTGGCCTGATCTGTTATTTGAGGGATCATTTAGCCCCGTCTGTCACTTGCTCTTTATACTGTTTAGTATGCAAGTCGTCCTGTTTTGCAGCTTCACCAGGTTGACACCTGGTATCAATTGCATTACTGTTGCAACATTGTTTAGTTAAGCCTTTTGGGGATAGTAAGGACTGCAGATGCTGGAAGCACAGTCAATACATGTGGAGTTGGAGAAGCTGTCCAGACTGCTGTGCTTCTCTAGCTCCATATTTATTGACAGCACTTATTGGATGCCTATCTAGCTCAATCGGCTAGGCAATTGGCTTTTTTAAGCCATTATGAGACCAAAAGTGTTGGTTGAATTCCCATCACCAGCTTTCTTTCTCAACCTCTCCTCTTTCTTGAAGTAAGGTGATCCATGGGTTAAATCACCCCCATTTCTCTTTCTCCAATGAGAGAGCAGCCGGTTGGTCTGATAGGATGATGGTAACACAAGTTAAGCTTATTGCTGTTTGTCCAGAACTGTGGAAGCTTGTTCATTCGGGTACATAATTCTTTGAAATTTGCGTAACAGGCAGACAGGCTGGTTAAGAAGGCATTTAGCATGCTTGCCTTCATTGCCCAGAACTTTGAGTATAAAAGTTGGGACATCTTGTTGAGGCGTCTTCTGGAAAACTGTGTCCAGTTCTGGTCCCCCTGTTATAGGAAGAATATTATTAAACTGCAGAGGGTTCAGTAAAGATTTACCAGGATGTTGTCAGGAATGGAGGGTTTGCGTTATAAGGAGAATCTGGACAGGCTGGGATTTTTTTCTTTGGAGCATGGGAGGTTGAGAGGAGACCTTATTGAGGTTTGTAAAATTATGAGAGGCAAAGATAACATGAATGACAATGGTATTTTCCCAAATGTGGAAGAATTAATATCTAGGGTGCATATTTGTAAGGTGAGAGGAGAAAGATTTAAAAGGACATGAGGGGCAATTTTGTTTTACGTAGAGCCTGGTTCGTGTGTGAAATGACTTGACAGAGGAAGTGGTGGATGCAGGGACAGTTACAATGTCTAAAAAACTTTTGGACAAGTACACGAATAGTAAAGATTTGAAGGGATACGAGCCAAATGCAGGGAAGTGGGATTAGTTTAATTTGAGAACATGATTGACTTGGATTGGATGGACCAAAGAGTCTGTTTCTGTGCTGTATGACGCTATGACTCCACCCGAATCATTTATTTTTAAATTAGACAAATTATAGGTTACTGATCCCTGGCAAGATTGTAACATAAATTTAGTAGTCTGGTCTATGTTTGCAACATTTTCTCAATACTGTTGCAAAGTACGAAAGAGGGCAGTCTATTTGCATGTGCCAAGTTCCCAATAACAGTGTACGATAATGACCAGTTTCAGGAAAAATATGGACTATGAAACTGGAAGTAATACACTTGAGGTTCTTCAAAAGAGAATTGCAAATTCTTGTGTGTCAAACTGTGAAGATGAACATTTGTCCTGTCTTCGTGCCTCATCCAAACAACCATACTGCCAACACTGTAGCATGCCTTCAGTAGTGGATTGCAATGACAGTCTACATTTTTATGTGCTCAATACTTAAAGTGTGACTTGAATCTACAATATTTGGTTATGGTCTACTGAGCAAAAAGGTGGCATGGTGGTTCAGGTAGTGAGCACTGCTGCTTCACAGTGCCAGGGACCTGGGTTCAATTCCACCCTCAGGCAACTGTGTGTCGAATTTGCACATTCTCTCCATGTCAGTGTTGGTGCCCTCCCATAGTCCAAAAATGTGCAGGTTAGGGGGATTGACTGTGAGGAACGCAGGGATAGGGTAGGGGGTTGGGTCTGGGCTGTATGCCCTTTGGAGTGTCAGTATGGACTCAATGGGCCAAATGGCCTGTTTCCACACTGGTGGGATTCTATGATTGTAAAGGTGACAGCATGAAAATGTGAACTTAACGCATAATGCATTTAAAATGAAACATAGACATTAATATAAAAGATGACAGTGAAAATAGTCTGCTAAAATCCTTCTACCCTCATTCAGCATTCTGTTTCTAAGGAAATGACAGAACTAAAGGGACTGTGAAGGTATTTGCACCACAACTGTGTCAGAGAGTATAGAAACCAACAGAAAAGAAAATCCATCTTCTAAAGAATATCATACAAGACTTGAAAAAGGAGAGACTTGATTCTTGTTGAATTATTTAAATAAACATGTGGTTTTATGAAAATTTTCTCTGCAGGTCAAATTACATATTAATGGCTTATCCTCCTTAAAACATTCAAGCTGAGAAATGGATGCAGCATTACTTACAAAGACCCTATTATTTCACACAGAGACCTTGGGGACGTACAAAGGAATGAGTTCCTTTCATCGTCAAGAAAGATGTGCAGTCCCCTATTTATTTTTTCATTTGTTGCAAACATTGCTGTGTTTTATTTGGCTGCCATGAGACATGTATCTGTTTGTGCAATGAAAGAATATTTTTGTTCCTTTTCACTCTGTTGATACATAATGCCCCAACCAATGTTCTGTACCCAGTGTGCTGCACTTATTGGAAGGTGAGGGTTGGTAATTCTGGCTCACAAAGGCTCTCTGAGAGAAGGCTCAGAAATTACATGAGTTTAGATGCCTGCTAGTAAGACAGACAGCCACCCTTCAATGTTTGGATCACACATAGGGTGCTTTGACACTCTAACACCTGTAAATGTTAATGACTGAGTGAGAAAGACAGGCATATGTATAAAGGCAGAGAGAGGAAATTTAGCAAGAAGAGAGGACAGTTATTAAAATAAGAACGCAGGATATCGAATGCAAGAAGCAAACACACACTTCCTGATTTAGCTTCACAATCTCAATATCAACTCTCTGAAGCAAAACATGAGTATAAAGTTATATGACTTAATTTGAAAGTTTCCACATTGCTCCTTGTGGCGAGTCACCCCCATTAGGAGATGTGAACTGCCTGTGGCAGTGTAAAATTAATGTGAGTGTTGCAAAGAATGGACTCAATAGCCATTTCTCATCCTAAAATTAATTGCATACCAGCAAATGTTTTGTGGCATTGCAGGTAGTAAGTCAGAGGATTTGCTAGGTAATGCAAATGACTCTGCTGTTTATGTGCAGTGGAGTGTAAAGTGACCTATTCCATTAATGCATGATCAAGCTGCCCGGAGATCAATTAGAGGTTCATTGGTTTCAGAGTTTTTAATCTTTGAGAAATTCCTTAATGTCCCTCCTGGCAAATGGCTCAGATACATGTTTTACTTTGTGGCCTCTACTATGAAGGCACCAGTTGTTTCCCCTTCACCCTGCCTTGTTATTACTGCGAGAGATTTTACCAACACTAACTCTACATTCTGATAATTCTTCACCATTCTCTCCTTCTGAGCACTTCAGGAAACCTCTCTCTCCAACACGTTTACTGGAATACTTTTCAAGAGTGCAAAACACTTGTTATATTGTACACACACACAAACTGGGAGCAGAAGTAAGTCACTGAAATGTAGAAAATAGGTGCCTGAGTAAACAGGGGCAACACGGTGGCTTAGTGGTTAGCATTGCTGCCTCACAGCACCTGGAACCTGGGTTCAATTCTAGCCTTGGGTGAGTGCTTGTTTGGAGTTTGCACATTCTCCCCGTGTTTATGTGGGTTTCCTCTGGGTGCTCTGGTTTCCTCCCACCGTCCAAAGATGTGTAGGTCAGGTGAGTTAGCTAGGCTAAATTGCCAATAACTTTGGGTGCGTTAATTAGAGGGAAATAGATCTGTATCGGGAGTTACCTTTCAGAGGCTTGTTGGGCCGAAGGGCCTATTTCCACACTGTAGAGAATCTCAAAAAAAACATTCAGTCCTTCAAGCCTGCTGTGCTGTTCAATATGATCATGGCTAATCATCCAGCTCAGTACCCTGTTCCTTCTTTCTCCATATAACCTTTGATGCCTTTAGCGCATCTTGAAATGTTTTGGCTTCAACTGCTTTTTATGGCAGAGAATTCCACAGGCTCACCACTTTCTGAGTGAAGAAATCTTTCCTCATCACAGTTTTAAATGGCCTGCTTCATATCCTTAGACTGGACCTCAGCCTCCCAATAAGATCGTAGCTAACCTGATTACTTCATAATCCCAACTAATTTTTTGTCACTTTATATATCAATAATCTATTGAATATTCATAGGCTCTGCTTCCATTGCCTTTTAAGACAGAGACTTCCAAAGACTCTCAAGTTTCTCCAATATTAAAAAAACGCATTATTTCTGTCATAAATAGGCAATCATCTTTTCAAACAATTACTCCAAGTTCCAGATTTTCCCATAAGAGAAAACATCCTCCCTACATTCATGTCAAGATTCCTCAGGATCTTATGCTTCAATCAAGTGATTTATTACTCTGAGAAACTCAAGCAGTCACAAGCCTAGCCTGCCCAAACTTTCCTCATGAGCCAACCAACCCATTCCAGGTATTGGTTTTGTATGGCCTTCTCTGAACTGCTTCCAATGCATTTGTATCTTCTCTTAAATTCAGAGTCCAGTATTATTCTAGATGGCATCATTGCTGAAGTACAACTTATTTATTTTTGTATTCAATTCCCCTCACAATAAATGTAACCTTCTATTAGCTTTACTACTTACTTGCTAGAGCTGTATATTAAACTTTGGGTGATTCATGCACTAGAATATCCAGATCTCACTGTAATTCAGAGCTCTGCATTCTCCCACCATTCAGATAATATGCTTTTCTTGTTATTCTTTCTGCCAAAATAAACAATTTTACATTTTCCCATATCATAATCCATTTGTAAGATCTTTGCACACTCATTTAATATACATGATTCGGAGATGCCGGTGTTGGACTGGGGTGTACAAAGTTAAAAATCACACAACACCAGGTTATAGTCCAACAGGTTTAATTGGAAGCACTAGCTTCCGGAGCGATGCTCCTTCATCAGGTGATTCATCAGACAATCACCTGATGACGCAGCGTCACTCCGAAAGCTAGTTTGCTTCCAATTAAACCTGTTGGACTATAACCTGGTGTTGTGTAATCATTTAATATATATCCCTTAGTAGCCTTCTCTTCACCACTCATTCTCCTGCCTAACTTCTTGCCATCAGCAAATTTAGCAACCATGCCTTCTGTCCATTCATCAAAGTCATTTCCATAATTTTCCAAACATTCATGCCCCAACACTGATCCCTGTAGCACAGAACTCATTACATGTTGTCAACCAGAAAATACTCATTTGTACCTTTACTCTGTTTTCTGTTAGCTAAAGCCAATCTTCTTGACAATGTGTTATCTTAGTACTGCAAGCTTTTATTTTCAGCAAAAACTTTTCACATGGCACCTTAACAAATGCCTGCTGTGAATTCAAGTGCACTACATCCACTGGCTCTCCTTTATCCATAGCATGTGTTATTTCTTTAAAGTACTCCATTAAATTGGTTAAACATGATTTGCCTTTTGCAAATTCAAGTTGACTCTGTCTCTGTTACATTAAAATATTTTTAAGCGCTGTACCATAATGTTTCTAATAATAGCTTTTAATATTTTTCTGTGATAGATGTTAAGCTGACTGACATATAATTTCCTGTTTCTCTCTCTCTCTCTATCTGTCTCTCCACCGCACCCACCCCACCCCACCCCCAACTTTTTGGTAAAAGAAGTTTCAGTCTTAACTTTCCAATCTAATAGAACATTTCCCAAATCGAGGGAATTTTGAAAAATCAAGGCCCCGGACTCCAAAGTATTGTGTTGAAGAATTAACATAGTGTGAGAGCTGATCTGAAGGCAGGCACGATGATGTGGCGATTTGCCGATACGATGGGGCAAAGAAGGGGCTGACCATGGAAACTACAAGACACATTTGGATTATGGTTCAGATATACAAATTGATAAGTAGGAGCAGTCACATACTTTCTTGGATTTGCTTGTCAGGAATTTGCACGGTGTAGTTTTTCAGGGAAGAGGAGGAGAATTGGAAGTGATGTATACATAAGGTGAGTTGGGTTATTATTGACAAATTCATAAAAATAAGTTAATCATCACTCAATAGCCAGTTTCCGAAGTCACCTTTTCAAACCAAAGGGAAAAAAAGTCAGAGAACTATTTTTCAACATCGAGATTGTGATTTCTTTCATTCTTGCTGTCATTTTCCAACTTTTCTGTCATTGCCGTTGCCACACCAAGGTGAGGGAACATCCTGCCTATCATTTCCATGTTCACCGTGTCAAGACCATTCAGGTCTTGTACACTTTAATCAACTTGCCCCCACTCTTCTGTACTCAAGTGAAAACAAGCCCAGATTAACCTGATCGAAATCAAAAATAGTTAGAATCAGATTATTGCCCCAGATATAAACTTGGTTTTAATACTGGGATGCAAAACATCTAATTTTACTCCCTTTTTGCATAATTTAGAACATAGTGCAAAGAACATTAAAGCGCAGAACAGGTCCTTTGGCGTGGATGTTGCACCAATCTGCAGCCCATCATAAAAATACAAATTTCTAATGCAAGTACAACAAACACAAAGTAAGGAATCAAAGTCTGCAGCATTTTATAATTATCTGTATTGTTGAGAGAACAATAATTAAAGTTTTTCTCTTGGGCAGTCCCTCAGGATTGAGGATGACTTCCTTCCTGTCTGGAGTTGGGGGTCCTGGGGTGATTGAACAGTGATTCATGGTGGATTGACACATGTGGCTGCAGGTGTGGCTGGTGGCGATTGAACAGGCACTGTTGAGATGATGTGGGTTTGTTTTCACACACTCCTTCCACTGTTTGTGCTTGGCTCCTTTGCAGATGCTTCTTCTCCAATTTGGGAAATATTGGCTAGAAGTTACCATGACTCAGCAGGGCTATTGCAATTTTTTTTAAGGAAGCTTTAAAGGATTTCCACAAGGAAGCTCAGAATTGAAAGCTTGATCAGAAGTCCCAGAATCAGGCATGCAGATGACATAGACCATACCATGCTCTGAATGACCATAACCAGAGCTTCAATGCTGAGGACTTTAGCGCATGGAAGAACACAGATGTTGGAGTCCATAAGCTGCCACTGGAGTTTGCAGGATTTTGGGGAGATGTTGCTGGTCATATTTCTCAAAAGATCCGAGATGTCTTCTGTGTATTGTCTATATCTCTGGCATATACAAGAAAGATAGTCACATTGCTGCCCTGGAGACTGTAACATTGATGCCGAGTCAGAGGTCTTTGCCACCAAACACTCCTTTTTTTAACCAACCAAAGACACATTGGAGACAATGCTGTATTTGAGAGCCAGTGTCAGCCCTCACAAACAGGAGGCTCTCAAGGCATGATAATGGATCCAAGATGTCCAATATAACACAGTAAATATTGCCAATATTCTGTTCAATGTTCATACTGAAGTGTTACATTTTAAATGACGATATTTCAAATAAATTATATGCCTTCATTAAAAAGGCAGTACGTGCGCATTTGCAGAGAAAGAAATGACTAATACTCGTCATCATTTTAGTCACTGTGCCAGAAAGAAAGGGACATTTTTATGTGGTATGTTGATGCAAATTGCATTGTTATACTTTTAATTCTACTAAAGAAATTGGCTGATTATATTTTTGAATAAAGACTTTGCACTTTAAGAGATTTTTCTGGTGTTTCTTGAGATTGAATTTGTTGAATGACTGACCAAACAAACTAAAGATTTGCAAAGTGCATATTTAGATCAACCACTTTTCAAAATTATGAAAGCACATATCCGATCCAAGGATAACATCTCTTAGTGAAGGATCTGCACAATTATCACAGTTTTATCTCCACAATCTTTTGGCAGTAACAGTCACTCAAGAATTGCCTTATCTCTCGCACAACATCTTAAAATGTTGAATAAAAATCTGTCATTGGCTTTTGTAAGTTTTATTATCAAAAGATGTAATAACCTATGTAATACAATGAACACAGGATTATAAAATCCAGTGTAACTACCAGAAGGCAGCACGAATTAATTCATTATTTGTGGCAGGATAAGGACAAAGTTGCACCAAAACTTGTCTCCATAATCTATTTAAGCAGTCTAGTCTTATTCTCAATTAAAGATTGTAATGTTATAGGATAGAATGCATATTATTTCAAATTCACCTGGCTCAGATATGGCCACTGGGTGATTAAGTTGTCAGACCCCAAGATGTTTTTGACAGATAGCTAGTTATCATAATACCTAGTTACAACCATTAATTTCTGGTTTATTACAGGAATCTGTGACATTCTCTTGATAGATATCGTAAATTGAATATTCCTGTATTGGATGCCTCACCCAAATATGTACATGACTACACTTGGCATATGCATTAAACAGAGACTGAAATATAAATACAATTACAATATAAATATTGTACAAAGAGGAGGTGACCAATATCATTTTGGCCAGAGCAGAATGCTGAAGCTTTCAAGAGGTAAAACAAATGTCCATGCAAGTTTAAGTCATGCAGCTAAATATGAATCTGACTGTGGTGCATAAGTAAGATGTCTGCGTGTAGTGTAGCTTTTTAAGCTACAGTCTTTTTAAGTAGCACTTGGGAGCCCAGTGATTGATTGAAGCCAGACTGTCTAGAGTTGTGGAGAACTGTGCTTGGTTTCATTTCTTCCCCTCACAGGAAGAAAAAGCTACATCAAAGTCAGCTCTGGCAGTGAGTGAAGGTTTTGAACAAATTGGTTAGAAGGAAAACATCCACAATTGTTACACATTGATGGCTCTTTCTGCAGTATCTTGTATTTATCGGTTTCTACACTAAGTATGAATTTCCAATACTGCTCCTTTGTAGCTTCATTCAAAGCATCCTTCATTGTGGCAGATGTGAATATTTTCTCATTGTATACTCTTAGGTCATGAAGAAACAGGAAGTGAGCATTGTTTAAGTCATGTTAGAGAATTAGATATAACCTCCTTAATAATGTATTCACTTACATGGACGCTCATCAACTCAAGCAGAATCTAGTTCAATGCCCTTGATAAATGGAATGAATACTTGTTACAGATTTGATGGTACTGGAATTGGAGTGAACTTAGGGCCTCATATGGTGGTTTTTGTACTTAGCGAAGGCAAGAGCTGCAAAAGGTGAGATGAAGCTCTACAATGTATCATTATAGCAATGGTTTATAAATGGGGAATCATAAAATTGGGGTAGAGGGTGGGGAAACGGGTGATGATTCTGTTGTACAGAGATCTGAAAGGGTTAAAAACTGGAAGTATGTTATTAGGGCCTCCTACTGTGATGATGTAAAACACAGTCACATATTCAGCCTGATATATGGTCTCTGAAGTAATGTCGATG
Source organism: Chiloscyllium plagiosum (assembly GCF_037043375.1). Classification (NCBI taxonomy): domain Eukaryota; kingdom Metazoa; phylum Chordata; class Chondrichthyes; order Orectolobiformes; family Hemiscylliidae; genus Chiloscyllium; species Chiloscyllium plagiosum. The sequence goes on from NW_028270149.1 coordinate 77,288,399, forward strand.
CACTCTTGCAGCTTGCATGCAGTTTACATCAGTGCATTGTCTACTCAATTAGCAGGTTGAGCTCCACCACGAACACAGTGGCTCAGTGGTTAGCCCTGCTGCGTCACAGCACCAAGAACCCAAGTGTTTTTCCAGCCTCAGACAATTGTCTTTGTGGAGTTTGCATGTTCTCTCCATGTCTGCGTGGGTTTCCTCCGGGTGCTCCAGTTTCCTCTCTCAATCCAAAGATATGCAATTTAGGCAAATCGGCCATGCTAAATTGCCCAGAGTGATCAGGGATGTGTATGTTCGGTGCATTAGTCAGGGGTAAATATAGGATAATAGGGTAGGGGAATGGGTCCGGGTGGGTTACCCTTTGGAGGGTCAATGTGGACTTGTTGGGCCGAAGGGCCTGTTTCTACACTGTGGGGATTCTATGATCCTATGAAGTAATGTAGATGTACTCTTGTAGCCTGCATACAGTTTACAGCAATGCATTATCTACTCAACTAGCTGGATCTCTATCTGTTAGATTAAAAACGTTAATTCACAACAAGCTGCTTTCCCATGTTAAGTAGGTGCAAAGGACTCTTTGCTTTGAGTCCTTGAGGCTGGTCATTTGGCTTCACCTTTGTTCACAATGGCTACAACAAAGTGGCAGTAATCGGGTCTTCACTGAAAGCCAACGCGTTTGAAATATATTGAACAGCAAATCCCATGATGGAAACTTGCAATAGAATGAAATGAGAGTGTCAGACACAAAACACAGCCCAGAGAGTCCCGAGACACAGGTATAAGCATCATGGCATGAAGCAGTGGTCCACAAGATGGTCTTGAGTCTGGTATTGAGCAGATGACTGACCAACAGGCAATGGATTGGGTTAGAAGAAAACAGAGTAGATTGAAAAACCCAAATAATGGTTCACAGAACTGAAGCTAAAAGTTAAAGCGGTTAAAACAAATTGTAGCTTCACTGTCATTAAATACAGAGCCACTCATTAGAAACAGAAACACAGAAAAGGGATATTCTCAAAAAGGAATTAGAAAAGTTGCTTTCTGCATTTGTGTAGGTTTAAGAAGTAAAATTCTGGTCTGGCAGAGAAATTTTTTCCAAGGGGAAGATAGACTACACTGGATTCATAGTGAGGCTCGAAGTGTGGGTTAGCCTCCCATACAGCAAATATTTATAGAAAAAAAGAAGTAAATTTCTAGTAAATTTTTATTGCTGAATGTAAAGTCAAGACTAGTTAATAAGAATGGCTAGCAAGTGTAGAAAGACATGGCATGTGGATTGTAGTTGTCAGGAAGATATAATCAGAGAGACCAAATCAAGGCGCGGAACTGGATTAGATTAGATTAGGTTAGATTAGATTCCCTACAGTGTGGAAACAGGCCCTTCGGCCCAACAAGTCCACACCGACCCTTCGAAGAGTAACCCACCCAGACCCATTTCCCTCTGACTGATGCACCTAACACTATGGGCAATTTAGCACAGCCAATTCACCTGACCTGCACATCTATGGACTATCATGGAGGAGGTAGTAATGAAAAGATAGAATGACTTAAAATGTGGACAGTGAGGGTGAAGCAGAACAAGGCATTGGGAGTAATGCAGATGATGTAACTGTTAAACAAGTAGTGAATGAGCATTAGAAAAACTTAATGAAGTTTTAAAACGTTTTGATCGGAGGGCTAATTTAATTCTAAAAAGAGCAAGATGCAAACAATAAGTCCAGAATCCCAAGCGATCAGCAGATGATTTTTATTATCTCTACAGATTAGTTGGAAAATGTGAATAGGGAGAGTTGATGATGAAACTGAACAAAGGGTGTTGCTGATGTGTCAGTGTCAGACTTATTAGAATTAAAGAAAACCCAAGCAAGAACACCATTTGGTTAATAAGACAAGGACAGAAAAATAAAGGAAAAATTGGATTTCAAAAGAGAGGAAAGAAACCTCTTTGTAGGAGATCTACAGAGTCAATTTATTATCTGAAGAACAAGACAGCCAATACAAAATGACAAGATGACATAGTAAGGAGTTCAAACACAAGATGTGGGATGCACCCGAAAAATATTGTGATGCCAAGAAAATGTCAAATACATGAATATTACCCAGCCACTTAGACAGAATGTTTTATTACAACTGTAACACATGGAGGACACTGGTAAGAAGGTCAAGGAAAACAGTGTTGTTTATTCAATCACACTGGCAAATACCTACAGTTAAAGCTAAGAGGAATCAGGTGTGAGCTCTGTTTAGTGCAGACACAAAGGTGAGAAGCTGTCATAGGTGTCAGCAGGCTTCAGTCAAGTCAAGGGGCACAGCCTTCCCTTAGGGGGTCTTGGCAGAATAAGTCAAGGGCAGCCACTGATACCAGTCCAGGGGCTTGCAAATGGTCAATCTGCCACATTGTGCAGTCAGACTTAGAATCCTCTCCTCATATAGAGTCAGGAAACAATTGTTGGACAGCACACCACCCGTGTTGAGGTTTTCTGCCTTAGCAGAGGCTGTTTTCTTTCTGGAAAAAGAGAAAGGCAGGTATTAAGGGCAATTGAAGTGGGTGGCATGGCTATTACTGTTGGTGCAGGTTATGAGGTGTCCCGAGTGAGTGACTGAGTGGGCAGTAGAGACGGTATGCAGGGTTAATGGTGTCGGAGTTGGGGTTTGAGTGAGCAAGAAAAGACATTTGCAGGTGGAAGTGTGAATGGTACAGAGTGCGGCCTGGTGGAATTTGAGAGATAAAAGAGTTTGAAGTCTCGGAGGGAAAATGGTGGTACTTACACTCGGAGTGGAGAAGGACATTGAACTGTTTCATATAGCACTGGGTTTTCTTCCAGACAGCTGAAACTGCACTGACCTGGGTGACAACCTTGGAGCAGACTAGCATGATGTGATGTTGTAGCTTTTATTGTTGGTCCTCAGGCAGGAAGAAGTTCCACAATTACTCCACGCTACCCAGCAGGATCTCCAGGAGCATGTATAGAAAGCAAGACACTGACCTTGGCTGTCTCTCATGTCTGGAGACATGTACGGAACGAGGCAGGGCAGCTCTGGACTAACAGTACTGGTCCAGGTACATGAAGGGCATTTAAAGATGGCGTGGCTGCATGGAATGCTAATAAATTCTGGGATATCTGCTGAGTGACAAGTTGTTCTCGGAACAGTGCCTGGTAAGGTGGGTAAAAATCAGATGTGAGGAAAGCCATACAGATGGGATAGGTATTAATGAGGTGATTTTGGTAAGATTGTGATAGAACTCGCAAATCCTTGTAGTGACAAACCCTGTAAAAAAAATACACAACACAGACTTAACCAAAAAAAAATGTAAGGTTCAGCCCTTGGTTGCAAAGTTGCCCATTTCTTTTTCCTCATCATCTAGAATCTAATTTTTCTATTCACACCATGTTTTCCCAACTGACCCAACACTGCCCACTATGTTCAGAGGCTGGGAACATTCAGCCCAATATCTTCACACTCAATGTTATTTACAAGTTGCAACAATCTTGATTTGAAAGTAAACCACAGGTCGTCCTCGATAAGATCGTGGATTCTGATAGACATTTTGGCAGATATTTGTGTCAACAGGCATCTTATCAATTCAAGTCAGATGCTGAAGTGTAATGCTTAAGAGAAGGCATGGGCCTAGTGATGTTATTGTGAGACTCTTAATCCAGAGACCCAAGTAATGTTCTGGGGACCTGGGTTTGAATCCCACCATGGCAGATGGGGTAACTTGAACTCAGTAAAATCTGGAATTAAGAATCTAATGATGAGTGTGAATCCATTGTTGATTGTTGGAAAAACCAATCTGGTTCACTAATGTCCTTTAGGGAAGGAATCTACCACCCTTACCCAGTCTGGCCTACAAGTGACTCCAGACTCAAAACAATGTGGTTGACTCTTAACTGCCCTCTAGGCAATACATGCTGACCTGGCCAGAGCTGCCCTCGTCCCATGAATGCATTAAAAAAAGCCTTGATTTCAGAGAATCTTAGATCTGAGATTACTGCCTGCAACAATTCAGATATCATAGTGAAGGAGGCATTGAGTTAAAAGGCAAAGGCTTGCTTCAAGAAATATCAGGTAAACCAGAAAATGGAAAAATTCTTTGAATTACATAACCAATAATTTTTACCCTTGAGCTGAAGATTCTGCATTGATCTTAATCTCATTCAGAAAGTCAAAGAAGTTAATCAAAAGAAGATCAAGAGTTACTTTGAAAATGACTACCCTGAATTATTTAATGGATTACGAAGGCAGTAGACAGGATATAGTATTACCTTGAGAAAAGATGCTGAGCCTAAATGTCTTTGTATGCCATGAAAAATATCATTGCCATTAATAAAGAAAGTTGAAGGTCAACTGGAAGTGATGACAAGAAGAAGAGTAATTTCTTCTTTCATGAAACCAATAGACTGGGGTTCTGGCATGATTCTAGCCACAAACCTAATGGTACCATTCGTATTTGCATTGACTTAACATAAATCAATAGGGTGGCTATGTCAAGAGAAGCTCTCCAAAGTCCACAGTACAATGTATGAAAAAGGAGCCTTTCAATAAGATTGTGGTTGATCTATTTGTTTTCCAAATTCCACATTCCCACCCACCCCTGAAATATTCTTGTGAGGCAATGGAATCAGATGTCACCCACATCTGCCTTAAACAAATGCAATGACCTCACCTCTCCCAAGAAAAGAGTTGCAAAGTCACATGACTCTCTGAAAGAAAACATTGCCATCATTTTGATCCTAAAATGGTGACCCCTAGTTTTAAAATGGTGCCTTCTAGCTCTGGATTTACCCACAAGAAAAAACAACTTTCCAATCAACATTCTCAAGAACTTTATATCAGTAAATTAAGTCACTCCTCATTCATCTAAATTTAAATATAAACAAAATCAATCTGTCCGATCTTTCCTTATAAAACAACCTGCGCATTCCAGGTATCAATCTACTAAACCGCCTCTGCACTGACTCCAAAGTATTTGTACCCTTCCTTAAATAAAGACATCGAAATTGTATACTGAATTCAAAATGTGATCTCACCAATCCCTGAATGATTTAAGCATGATCTTAATTTGTGCTCAACTTCTTTCATAAAAGGATAGCATCCGATTTAATTTCTCAATTACATGCTGTACTTGCATTCTAACATTTTGTGACTCTGCCAGCTGTAACACAAATTCTGTATCTTAGAATTCCACAATCATTCATCATTTAATTAATATTCTGTGTTTTCATTTTTCCTGCCATTGTGAACCACTTCATATTTTCCCACATTATATGCCACCTGCCAGATCTTTTTCCACTCATACACCTATGTATATCCATCTACAAACACGGCATGTCATCTTCTCAACATATTTTCCTATCTATCTCTGTGTCTTCTGCAAATTTAACCACCAAGTCTTCGCTTCTCGAGCTAAAGTCATTGAAATAAATTGTAAAATGTTGAGGCCCTTATGGGACTCCAGTGTTTACATCATGGCAACCTTCCCATTCATACATATACCAAAGATAAGAACTACAGATGCTGGAAATCAGAAACAAAAATGAAAACAGAAATTGCTGGAGAAACTCAGCAGATTTAGCTGCTTCTATAGAGAGAAAACAGAGTTAACATTTCGAGTCCGGTGACCCTTCTTCAGCTGTCAGAATGGCTAAGGCATCATACTTATTTATAGATGAAAGGTGAGCAAAGTTACTCAAGAGCAAAGCTTGATGTAAATAGTAGCTTTTTGGCAAGTTCCATTGGATGACAAATCAAAGCTGCTAACAACTTTCATCACTTCACTTGGAAGATATATTCAACAGACTATCAACACCAGAGATTTTCCAATAAACAATGTTGCATATGCTTCAAGAACTTAGTGGAATCATTCGTCATGTGTACAATTTTATAATCCATGGAGGGTCAGCTGAAGATCTTGAACAGTTTTGGATCATTCACATGAAGATGGCCTGAAAGTTAATGAGAAGTGTGAATTGACCAATTGATCATTCAGTATGGCACATTTTGTCAATGTATAAATGACACATCTGCAAAAGAAAAGAAACCACTACAGCATTTTCAATTCCAAAGTTGGATCAAGATTTTCAAGGATTTCTTGCAATGGTCAAGTGCAAGCATAGTGTTGCAATCCTCATCAGGGTCAATCATTTTACGAGCTTAAAAAGATGCTTCCTTCCACAGATGCTGGTATACACTATCATCCTTCCCCATTGATCAGAATAGCGGACGTTTCTGCTACAGACTTCGAAGCACTACGTTTTAAGGAACAGCCAGATTATTGCTGAAGGCCACTGTATTATGCACCTCAAGCAATGTCAGACACAAAAGGTGAGGTACACATTATATTACAGAAGATACATGAGCTGCAGATAAATTCTCAGGCAGCCTCACTGGTCAGAAAGTGGTTATCGATACAGACAACAAACCACAACGGTGTGTCATTTCCCAGCCTAGAGGTGGCAAGAGAAGCACCCAGAAGGGAAAATAACAGGGTGAGTGGTCCTGGAGAGAAGCACATTCCTCTTTTTGAAACCTGATTAATTAAACTCTGCGTGAGAAGGTCCATATAAAACAGTGTTAGACCTGCCACCAATTAAGGTCCTTAAGTGATCAATTAATACCCACTGAAGGGCATCAACTCATCCATCACAAGTCTCTCCTGCAGGTAAGAAATATTCACAATTTGAAAGCCAGGGTGGTGTGTCTGCTAGGGTGAGGGCAGGAACTTGACCAATCTGGGAGATATTCAGAGGCATACCCCCAATTCCCCTGCCCTCCCCTCCATCCACAACCCCTAGTCCACAGGAAAGGTAGATGAAAAATTCACCTTGCTGCCGGTCCCCTGAGAAATAGACCTGTGCCAGCAAAATTTGGGCCCTGGAAGCTTTGGCTTCTAATTAGCTTCTCCTGACCCAGAAGCCAGTATCAAAGCGGGCGATTACCAATATCGAGGCCTGTCAGCTCATTGTGAGGTGGTTCATGTGTAACTGGATGAGATTTCTGAGTGTTGGGTCTGGAGCATCAGTCACCACCAAAGATGCTCACCGCACACTGTTTTTTTAAAAATCACAAACTTCTGCCAGTTTTTTTTTTACTTGATAAAAGGAAAATCACAAGAACTCCCAAAAATATCATCCCAGCACGTGGGCAATGTGACAAGAAATTTGGGAAAATCAGGTGAGGTGCCCCGATGTTGAAATCTAAAAGTCGCATTTTCAAACCAACTGTTGGAAAGCACGACCAAGAGTCTCACTCATGTATAGTGAGGGATCTATTATCATTGACTATCACTCTCATTAGCACCCTTTTTATTACCTAGTCTTGCCCCATTAGTATGCAGTTTCACATTCTCCATCCATCAGATAGAAACTAGATGCTGTGAATTCATGAGTACCACAGGAAAATTGTGGGAGGAGACTTCTTGAGGGGGAAGGAGGGGGAGAGCCTAGATATGGTTCTGCCTCCTGCTGTGTGCCTACTGGAACCACCATGTCTCCTTGTGAGAGTGGGGTACATGCAGTGAGGTCAAGGTCACTTGAACCTATCATCTTGCTGTTCAGTGTTGTGGCTCCAGCAGTGGAATACAGCTATGTGTAATCATTATTGAATGCGCTCAACTTAACTCTCCAACAGCAGTCACCAACTTCCTCCACAGAGACAGCCAGACACATGCATCCCGGAGCCACTTCCAGACAAATGGTTTCGATGGATTCCTCCAACCTGTGATCCAGTTTCCCAAGTGTCTCCAACAAACCTACCCATTGATCCTACATCTGCTTGTGAGTTTGAATCAAGTTTATTAATGGTTTACACGATGAGGTCCTCTTCTACCCAGGGCTGAGCAGGTGCCTGGTGTTTAGCAGTGCTCAGGCATTTCTGGCTCAGACAGCTGTGGAGACGTGACACTGATGAGTTTACATTCAAGTCCAAGCTAGTTAGCATGTTCACTGAGCTGTCAGTATCTCAGCTGATAGATAACACAAAAGGAAACACTGCCAGCTCTTCCTCTGAAGAATCTTTGACCTTATCCACAAAGGTTTGGAGGTGGTGTCGGCTGGAGGGGTTGCTCTTTTCAAAGCAGAGACTGTGTGGATGTCGCTGGTGCTACAGAAGACAGGAGAAGGCACAAGTACCAAAATACAATAGAACCCTGGTCATATTAAGAATACATTCACATTGGTAGTAATAGGAGAGCAAAGAGTGAGTGGAAAGTGGTAGAAAGAATCTAATGGCACTTACCTTTGTGGAGTGCTGAAGATCATTGACTTTCTTCCACAGAAAAACATTGGAAATGTATCTTTTTGTCTTCACAAAAGTCATGTTTGATTGTCATTGACTACTTTTCAAGACAGATTTAAGTTAAAAAAACACTAAACTGTGATTACAGAAACAGTCATTAAAGTATTGAAATAGACTTCTGCAACTAATTATATTAAGCAGAGAGTTCCAGGGTTCAACTGAGCAAGACTGAAGGAAAAGTGATATATACATTGCCAAGTCAGGATGTTGAGGGTCTTTGTGGAGAATATGTAGGTGATGGTGTTCCTATGTATCTGTTTCCCTTCTCTTTCCAGATGTAGTTGTTGTGGATTTTAAAAAGGATTGTTGTTGAATGTCTACAGTGCATCTTGTAGATAGCACGCACTGTTGTTATTGTGCATCAATGGTGGAGGGAGTGAATGTTTAAGAATGTGGCATCAATCAAGGAGCTACTTTGACCTCGATGATGTCGAGCTTCTTGAGTGTTGTTGGAGCTGCAGGCAAATGGCGAGACTTCCATCACACTCCTAATTTGTGTCCTTGAAGATAGTGCACAGGAATCAGAAGGTGAGTTACTTGTTGCAAGATTCCTAGCTTGTGACCTGTTCTTGTAGCCATAGTGTTTACATGGCGAGTCCAGTTGAGTTTCTGGTTAATGGCAACCCCCTGGATGTTGATCGTGAGTGATATAGCAATGGTAATGCCATTGAATGCCAAAGGATGATGGTTGGATTTTGTCTTGTTAACAATGGTCCTCACCTGCCACTTTTAAGGCACAATTATTACTTGCCACTTGTCAGCCCGAGCCTGAATATTGTCCAGGGCTACTGTATTTGGATATGGATGGTTTCAATTTCTGAAGAATTGCAAATGGTGCAGAACATTGTAGCCATCGACAATCATCCTCACCTTTGACCTTATGTTGAAGGGAAGGTCATTGATGAAGCAGCTGAAGATGATCATGGCTGGAACACTACCCTGAGGAACCCCTTTGAAACAAAGTTAAGATTTTCGATCAGCAGTCTTAAACTGCGGATCTATTTCATTACAAAAGAAACTAGCACCTTTTGAATTGCTGATGGGAAGAAAATTCATAATTCAACTCTTTACCTACGCAATTATTTCCAAGGTTACAATCCAAAGATTATCAGACAAAACAGAAAGAAGTCCTACAGAAAGCAGCAAACTTTTTATATTAAAATATATCATATTGAGAATTTACCAATGTTGTGCCCATGTCAAAAAGAATGCATGATTAAAGCAGACGGGTAAATTGTTTGGAGCAACAAAACATTTATGCAATATTTACAGTAGAAGGTACTATAAGGTGGAACCGATAGAATCTCTTTCTGATACATCAGAGAGATGTAGCAGCTACATATTGAGATGAGCCAAATGTGGATGTTGGAATCCAAGAACAGGAAACTACGCACCTTCTGAATGAATCCAAATCAGAACAAACCCTCACAACAGAGACTATCATTCTTCCAAGTGAGACAAAAATAATTCTTTCAGAGTCATGATGTTTCCAAACAAGCTAAATCTATGAAGTCAGAGATAAAAAGGGGAGGCAAGGAAGCAAATAAATAAAAATATGATAGAGAGAAATGTTAGTAGCAATATAATCACTGGAATGAAGACTTGGAGGGAGATGTTGTATATGAGTTTGACAGGGTTTATCTCTGGAAGCATGTGATCAGCATCACCCACAGTCTTGATGTCACATCGGGGCACACAGTCGATCCGAGACAGTCACTGGAGAGATGTAGCTCTACTCTTGTAACCTGTATAGTATTCAGAGCAATTCAATAAATGTAATATTATTTACTTGACTTAATTCTCAAGATTTCTAATGGTTAGAAAAAAGAAGTTTGGGGGCATTGTGCATAACAACCTACAACAAGCAGACAGCAGTGATTACAACACATCACAGCTATCATGTGGCATTATTAGAATTCTTTCTAAATGGATTCAGACTTATAAATGGGGGAACATATTAACCTAACCTACCTATTGAGGAGATTGGGTATAACTCTGGGTTAATTCCCTACTTAGGTTTACATTTTGTTGAAGTCAACGGACCATAATAGCAGGTAGGGTGGAATACTAGTACAACATCCAGTCCCACTGGTTGAGAATGATTAAACTTTTCACCATAGTTTTGTATCCTCGCTATTTTTACTCTTCTTGTTTTAGTGATGAGCTCAGTTACTTGGTTACACATTCAAGACCCACCCCAAAGGCTTGAGTACCAAATTCAGGCTAACATTCCTTACTATTTGTTATGTTGCTTTATTTTGAGGAGACATAAAACTGAGGTCATGTTTCCTTGCTCTGGTCAATACGAACAATATGATAGTACTCTGTTTTGAAGAAGAACACAGAATTATCCCTGGTTTGAAAGCAAAAAGGTACTGGAGATTCCAGAGGGTCAGGCAGCATCCTGAGACAGAGCAAGCTAATGTTTTGAGTCCAGATGACTCTCCATCAGAGCTGAAGTGAAATATGGAGGGGGCAGCATTTATGTAATAGTTGGGGGGAGAGGTGGTTGGAGTGCTGGGGGAGAAAGGATGTTGATGGTTGGGATTATGTGATGGCAATGTGAGAATGGCAGAACAATGGTGTGTCTATCTGCCAAATTGGAAAGAACAGACAGTGCCACTGGGGTGGCGGGAGGGGAAGAGAGGGTGACAGAGAATGTAACAAATAATGCTAAAAGAAAGGGAAGGAATGGGTTCACAATTTGAAGGTGTTGAACTCAATATTGAGTTCAAAAGTTTGCAAAGTGATTAGTTTGAAGATGAGATGTTGCTCATTCAGTTTCCACTGTGATTTGCTGGAGCAATGCAGCATGCCAAGGACAGACAATGGGGCATGCAAGCAGGACGCTCTGTTAAAATGATCGGCTACGGGAAGGTTGGGTCATGCTTGTGCATGGACTGGAGGTGTTCTCCAAACCGTCACCCAGTCTACATTTAGTTTCTCCAGTATGGATTAGGCCATATTGGGTGCAGTGAATATAATACACAAGGTTGGAGGAGGTACAGGTGAAATGCTGCTTCACCTGGAAAGACTGTTTAGGCCCTTGGCTGGTGAGCAGGGAGGAAGGCAAGGGGCTTCTGTGGTTACATGGGAAGGTGCTATGGGAAGGGGACAGTGCTATTGATGGTCAAGGAATGGACTAGTGTGTCCTGGAGAGAATGATCTCTGCGAAATGCAAACAGGGGAGTGAGAGGATGAATGGGTTTGGAGGTGGTGTTCTTTTGGAGTTGTCTGAAATGGCAGAAAATGATCCTTTCAATGTGGTGGCTGGTGGGATGAAAAATGAGGACAAGGGGGACCCGATCACAGTGTTGTGAGTGACGGGAAAGGGCAAGGATGGAATCACGGGTAATAGGTCGAATATGGTTGAGTGCCCTGTCAACCACTGTGGGTGGGAAACCCCGGTTATGGAAGAAGGAAGCCATGACAGCAGCACCGTTTTGGAAGGTGGTATTACCTGAACAGATATGACATAGGTGCTGGAACTGGGAGAATGGGATGGAATCCTTGCAGTACATGGGTGGGAGGAGCTGTAGTGAAGGTAGCTATGGGAGTCAGTGGCTTTGTAGTGGATGGCAGTGGACACCAGTATTCTGCCATTCTTACATTCCAATTACTTAATCTGAACTATCAACATGTTTTCTCCCTCCTCGCACTATTGCATAAATTCAGCCCCCTCCACATTTCAATTCAGCTCTAATGTCATCTAGATTTGAAATGTTAGCTTGCTCTCTCTCTCTCTCTCTGTGGATGCTCCCTGACCCATTGTGATCTCCAGCATTTTTTGTTTTGATTTCTGATTCCAGCATCTGCAGTAATTTGCTCCTCCATTGTGTTATCCCTGGAGGCTTGGCTAATCTTTATTCTTCAAACAGCATTACTATTGGATGTTAGCTTGCCACTGTAACATTGCTGGTAGTCAGATCTTGCTATGCCTGGTTTGGCTGTTATTTTTAGTGTTACAATCATGATACCGCAGTCAAGTGTATTTGGTTGGCTAGGAAACATCTTGAGATGTCCCAAAAGTTACTATAGGAATGAAAGTCTTCTTTTCTTTGAAATAATAACTCACTATCTTTGAGGAGTTGACAGTTTTATGTTTGGAGCCAGACTCCTGTGAGGATTGTTACCATTTTCATATCATTAACAATTTGATAGGAAGAACAGATGTGCAAAGTATCATTTAAATGATAGAGTTTAGAAAGTGTAGATGTGCTAAGGGATCTGGGTACCCTTGACAATAAGTCACAGAAGGCTGATATGCAAGTGCAGAAAGCTTTTAGAAAGGCAAGGGATATTAGCGTTAGAAGTCTTTCATTGCATAGGAACTTGGTTAGACCACGCCTGGCGTACTGTTTGCAGTTTTGGCCTCCTTTTCTCAGGAGAGATATTATTGCCATAGAGGGAGTGCAACAAAGGTTTACTAAACTTTTTCTGAGGTGGCAGAAGTGCTATGAAGAGAGATCGGGCAAACATGGCCTGTATTCTCTGGAGTTTCAAAGAATGAGAGATCTATGATTTTATGATCTCACTGAAACCAATAAAATACTCACTGGGATGGAAAGGGTAGACATATGTAGGACCTTTCCCCAGTCGAGAAACAGAGGGCACAATTTAAAAATGAGGAGGATATCACTTAAGATCGAGACGAGGAAAAATGATTTTACACAGAAGGTTGTGAACCTTTGAAATTCTCTAATCCAGAGTGCTATGGAATCGCAGTCTTTTAAGTATATTTAAGTAGAGGTTGATGGATTTTTTTTCAATTGTCAATAGTGTAAAATGGGGGTAAAACGCATTGAAGAATTTGATCAGTCATGATCTTACTAATGATGGAGCCAGCTTAATGGGCTGAATGGCCTACTGTTATTCCTACGTTCCTACTAAGTTAGATGATAAGGGCTGTAACTTGCATGACATTCTAAGAAAAGGTTGGGGGATATGGTAACATGTATACAGGTGTCAATGGCTAAAGATTCTACCGACCATCATTAGGTAAAGGTAAAGTCAGCATGGTCCTACCAGACCATAGGGCTGTTTTCTCATTAGAGAGAGTGAGAGACGACTGGTGAGTGGTTAACCTGAGAGTCACTACACTTCAGGTGAAGGGAGAGGTTGAGAAGGAGAATCTTTTATGGTAACCTCAGCGAGTGCGGGAATTGAACCCATACTATTGGTATCACACTGCATTGCAAACTAGATATCTGAGCTAACCAGTAACTAGTTAAATGGTAGGACTCGAACTGTTAGAATAATGGTTAGTATCTGAATTGGCAATATGTGAGTGGCATCCCACAGGAAACTCAGTTGAAGTCTTGACTATTCATAGCATATATTAAGAACTTAGATGATGGAAAAAGGAGGCACATGTCCAAATTTGCTGATGTCACAATGACATGTGGTGTTCTAAGCACTGTGGGTCTCAACCTAAGTTACAAAGGGATACTTAAAGATTAGGTGAGTCAAAACTGTGTGAAATGAATTTCAAATTGGTGAAGTCTGAGGCATACAAACTTTTTGACCTATTAATGAGAGAACAAAATACTTTCTAAATGGTCAAGAGTTAGAAGAAGTGGAGATCCAAAGAGACTTACATGTCCAAGTACTATTATGATGATGCTAAATATGGACCATTAATCTTTAAATCTCATCAACTAATTTACCAGCCTGGGATTTTGGTGTGAGAGAAAGCAATGGCTGAGGCACTTGAAAATGGCTGCTGTAATCACCTGACCTAAAAGTAGCCAAGCTCAAGGGAATTTACAAATGAATGTCAAAGTGACATGACATTGGCTTCCACTTGCAACTTCCCAAAACACACCAGAAATGTTATTTAATGATAATTAGCTAAGCATTGAAATTCATCACCTGGACTGAATAACTCATGGAGAGATCATCTCTGGGATGAGATGTGTTGACTACAGGCACAACAAGAACAAAGCACATGCTCCAAAGCTTGTTATGCAAATTGTAATATTGAAACCTCCCACAAAAGGAGAACTGGGGAACTCTGACATTGGGATCACTGAAACACTTTGTTTAAAATGGACTGTCCACTTTGTAGCCAACAGCCATGAATCACTCACTGAAATCCTTCACTTGTAGGAAACCACGATTATAAACTTGTGGCTTTGCTACAGAAAGAAGGAACTGCCAGGAACACCAAGGAGAGCTCCTGGGAGAACACAACATCACCTCCCTCGCTTTGCAATTCTCAAACTAGGGCTTTGTGTTTCATGGCGGAATACCTCAAAGTTCGGCAATTTAAAAACAGTTGGAACTTAAAGTTCCATGGCAACTACTCTGGGTAAAAAGAGTGTTTGCAATTTCAAAAGACTGTCACAAGAATACAGCCAGCTTTTCAACCCCTACCAGAACTTAAAGATCAACATCAAAACATAAAGCTCTTTCACTTAAAAGCTGTGTTTTCTCAATTCCTGTTATCCCATACCTTGCTCTGTTTGCTTTCATACAAGAGCCTCTGCAAATGACATGGGGACTGGGACCTTTTTAATGTTGATACTTTTCTCAGTGAGATTACAATAAAATTAACTGCTAATTTTGATGAACAAGAGATCTGTTTCTTCAGTTTTACAAACGTTCAAGTAAATAATTAATTGAAAATACACTTCTCTACAAAATTCAAATTCTGTTACATCAACCTCAGGAGCCAAAAGGGAGAAATTTAATCATCTTTCTAGACTTGGACATTGCAATAGAGTATTAAAGTGACATGAACAGATATGCAAAATAATCAAAAAGATTCATGGAATACTGGCTTTTATATTTAAGGGACTAAAATTGGAAGACTAGGAGGTAGAAGTCATGCCTCAGCCATACAAAACTGATTAGATTACACCTGGAGTAGTTCATTTATTTCTGAGCACCAAGTGCCACATCCTAGGAAGGATATATTGAGCTGGGTGACTGCAGTGCAGATTATTAGAATGATACATGGATTCCAAATATTTAAAACACAGGGTCTAGAAATTTAGAAGATTAGGAACCTTTGGATCAAATATTGCAGGATAAAAAAAGGAGCAGAGAAAGTGGATACAGAGAAACCACTTTTGTTGGTTGGACAATCTAAAACTGGAGGACACAGTCTGAAAATTAAGAGCTAAACCCTTCAACAGTGAAGTTGCAATAAATGTCTACACCCAAAAGATGTAGGAATCTGAAATCCACTTCACAAATGACAATTGCTGTTAGGTCAATTGCTAATTTAGATTTCAAGGGATATGGAACAAAGCTGATGTATCGACTTAGGTCACTGATGAACCATGGTCTCTTTGATTGTTATAACAGATTTAGTGTTAAGTGATCCACACCTTTTCCTATGTACTGTAATGTTTCTAAAGATAGCAAGCACACTGAGCTTTTTTTTTGTACAAATAGCAGTATTGCACTTAACTGACAGCCTAGACTGTGTTCAAACCACTGAACTGATACAGCATACATATATAATTCAAAAAACAAAATCTTAGTTTGAGGGAACTTCCTCATCTTCACTTAATGTTATTTTGTCGTTCAAACAGATTTATTACCATGACCTTTACTCACCACCTCAATGACTAAATTGAATTTAGGTCTTCAGATTTGAATATTAGCATGTCATTACTTGCCTTGATAATTAAGAATACTTTACTGGCTTCTGAAAATCCCTCTGTTAATTACAATAAAGCAAAGCTATCTGGAACTATTGGCTTTCTTTGAATGACTTCGTCCCTCATGCAGCGTTTGGAATACCCTTTCAAATATATGTATCAGCAAAATTAAATGTAACAACTTAGAGTGAAACTTTCTGAAGCCTTACCATTCAGTGATGTACTTATGTGCAGTACATACAAATGAAATATAACACATTTGTTACTGAATGTTCTGAAAAACAGAGAATGATTGGAATAAAAATTAGCCATTGTGTTTACCTTGTGACTATATGCACCTGTGTGTCAGCTTACTCTCCTGCTCTGCAATGGCCCACAGTGGTTGCAACTCCTGATCCAATAGAACAGCTCTGAAACCAAGCGTATTGAGCTACAAGGATTTATTTGCAAATATGTATGTCCAGGATCACAATGCTCCCCATGCTTCACATAATGCAGTAAGAGAGTTCAATTATGTCTATTTGATGTTAATTAATTAGTTACTAATTTAGGGCAGGGATAGAAAATTTGTAATTGCCCATCTTGGAAACACAAGTAAAACAGTGACCAGTTACTGGGGTAAAATAAATATAATTCTAAAAATCTCTGCTTCCTTCCATCTCCGCCCTGTGTGCACCAAAATCCTGACTATAACACACCATTTATAAAGCAGTGCTCAACATTTCACAAAATGGGAAATACAGCTTTCTTGCACTGAATTAATGACTCAAAGCACATAATAACTGTTAATTCAGCATTCTGCTCGTTATATGTACCTTAATTTAGGCAATGACTTGATGACTACCTCCAGTTCCTTCCCTCTCCCTCATGTTTTGTTCTCATCTCATGCAAGGATGAAATTAATGAATAAGAGTAACAGCCCATTTTGGATAAATTGCTGGAGATTGTTCATTGATGGTGACTGAGAAGTAGAGGCATGATAATGCATTGGAATGAGACAGGAAGCTAGTGTTGATGTACAATGGCAAGGTCAGGAAGAACATAGATAGAAAGGGATGGGTACATCTTCCCCACCCTGGGAAACCACTTGCAGCAATGAATCTACAAACATGGCACCACAATCTTCCTGTCATCTCCTAAACTATTTCCACTTTTTATCTTTTTGCTGTTTGCTGCCAGGCTACTTTCTCCCAGAAGTCAAGAAGTGTATCACTTTTCAGGGCCTTACAGTCTCCAGCAGCACTTCCTCAAAAGCATCATGCAAAGTAAGTTGCACAATTCAAATGCTCTATCTTCATTGGAGCAATCCTTTTAATGGCTCTCCTGCCTCTGTCAACTCTGCAAAGCCCCTTCTATCACTGGACTTGAAATCAACTCGTTTGAGCTGTCATCACCTTTGCTCAACATGACTGGTCAAGTGTCCCAGAATTCAATTGAAAATGTCATGGGAGGGTTAAAAGGTTACTGACAGATGCACTGAATCACAGTTAGTTCACTGGACCATGGCCTCTCCCTAAACTTCCAACATGTCATCGAGTTAAAATGCTCTCCATAGTCAAGCCTGGCATTCTGATGGAGTGCTACCTTGTCAGAATGCTGTCTTTCAGATGTGCTTTCAAACCTAAGGATTATCTTCCCTCATATGTGGACATAAAAGATCCCATTCAAAGAAGGAATAGAAGGGTTGTCATTCATGGTCGACCAATATTTATCCACAAATGACATCAAGCAAACAAAAACTCCAGTCATCATCACATTGCCTTTTATGGTGAGCATCAAGTAGCTGCTGTATTTCTTACATTATAGCAGTACTGATAATTCAAAACAGCACTTCACTGTTGCAAAATCATAAAAGGCACTATATAAATGTAATCTCTCGAATTGATTTTGTGGTGCAGATGTAGTGTTCTTACCTAGGATCTGGGGTACCGGTCCTATCTACTCTAGAGGTATGAAATGCCATTCTCTCTATTGACGGGTACGGTGCCTCACAGCATCATGGACACAGGTTCAATTTCACTCTCAAGCAACTGTCTGTGTGGAGTTTGGATATTCTCCCCGTCTCTGCTTGGGTTTCCTCTGGGTGCTCCAGTTTCCTCCAACAGTCCAATGATGTGCAGGTTAGGTGGATTGGCCATGCTAAATTGCCCATAGTGCCCAGGATGTACAGCCTAGGTGGGTTAGACATGGGAAATGCCGGGTTGTAGGGTAGCGGAGAGGGGACGGTGGTGGTATGGGTCTGGGTTGGTTTATCTTCGGAGAGTCAGTGTGGCTTCGATGGGCCGAATGGCCAGCTTCCACATTGTAGGGACTCTGTGATTCTACATACAACCTCTTTCTTTTCTTTAAACTGTTTTTCAACGGTAGACAGCCCATTCTTTGCTGAGAATGCAAATTCCCAAAGTGCAGGGAAACAAGTGACATTATCCCAATGATCAACACAGGATGTCAAAGGACATAACGGACTAAGGTCAGGAAAAGCTCTCCTTTCAAAGAACAAAATTGTTGCAAATGCAAGTGGACGATTGCTCAACAGAATTAACACGCATAGTGTGACGTTCCCTTGGACTAAAACTAACTTGATTACATTCAAGATTTTGAAATCACAGAACGATGTGACACAAATACATGAAGCATCCATTCAGCTAACTGCACTCCCATTAATTCCTGCCCTCAAATCCTGTCATTTATTTCAAGCTGCTCAAGCCAATGAAACTGAAAGTGGGAAAATCGAGTTAGATGACTGAAGGTTAAAAACCTGTCCATGTGCAAAATTGACACTTACTTCTGGAGTTCCTTTGAACAGAACTCTGTGGCTTTATGCAACACACTGTTAGAAGCATTACAATTTCTTTAGGAGAAGGACCACCTGCTATGACAGCGACCTCCACTTTCAAATCACAAAAGATTACTTTCAAGCCAGTGTTAATGTTGCAGCCAATTCACTCCAAAACCATTTGCTTCAGGGCTTTTAGGCAGTCATAATTTCACTGTAGGCTGCACAGAGGTTATTGAGCATGTAAATGAGGTTTTTGATACCAGACACCATTCACGACATAATGAAAACAAAGACTTGAAAGTGCCACAAAAACAAATAAAAAGGTTCAAACTATAATCCACGGAGCCAAGGATTATTTCTAATATTATGTGATGACTTACATATTTTCTCACCTTCCAATCCAGCACACTGATGCCCTTCAGGCAGACAGCACAGCTATTTGCCTTTCTTCTCTAATATAGTTCCCTTCAGTACTTGCCAGAAAATAAATTAAAAATGGACAAGCAGGGGAAGAAATCAAATGCAGATGTACAATAGTTGTTAAAAAGGAAATAGCATCTTTTTTTGCCGTCATTCTTTTTAATAAGATGTAGAAATGATCTAGTATTTGGCTAGAAATTCCCACCTCTAATGTCTGACACTAGAATTTACTGCCTAAAGTCTCGCTCCAAATTCCATCATTTCTCTGCAAATAGTTGTTCACCCCACCCCACGGATTCCACTTAGTTTCAATGTTTTTTTTGATGTTTTCTGTGTACATCAAGTTTTGATACAGGTCAGAAGTTTTATCTAAATCTTTTCTGTTCCTGAGGATAACAATTACAGCTTCTGCAAATGGAGACCCTCGTCCCGGTACCATTTTGGTGCATCATGTCAGCACACTCAACAGGCTACAAGAAATAATTTCTGAAAAAAAGTTACGAATGGGAAGTCAGCATATACTGTAAAATACTCTATTAACACCGTGGGAAATTAAAGTGGTTCAGTAATCACAATTCTTCCCTGATCAACCACCTGATGAAGGAGCGGTGCTCCGAAAGCTAGTGCTTCCAATTAAACCTGTTGGATTATAACCTGGTGTTGTGTGATTTTTAACTTTGTACACCCCAGTCTAACACCGGCATCTCCAAATCAATTCTTCCCAAGCTCAGTTCCAGTCATGTCTTATTACTTAACTCTTGTCAGTTGACTGCACTCAGACTGTGGGATCACTGGACAGAGCCAGCAGACTGTTGTGAGATTATCCCTCGTCATGCAACAAAACAGATGACATTTTATGGTGTTGCATTATGCAAGTCATACCATTGTGTTTGCCAGTCCAGTGGCAGCAATGGCAGTAATAAGCAGTTTAATAGTCTTCCCTACATCTTACCTCCTGCTGGAGGTTGCAATGAAAGGGGCAGCCCATTAGTTGGAACAATTTTGAAACATTATGTTATCCAAGATAATTTATGTTGCTACTTGCCCTGGATGGTTACCTCATTGGCTTCGAAAAGCAAAGTAAACAGGACAGAAAGAAAAAAAAAGATTTTCCTGCACGCTGTTACTCCCATTAATCTGCAAGCAACCTTGACACTTTCAGCAGCTTTAATAAATATTGCAAAGTATCAATGAATTACAGTTTGAGATGTTTCTAAGAGATGTGGCAAGCTTTATTATAAATGAGAAACAAAAACAGAGAAAGCTGAAAAAGCTCAGCAAGTCTGGCAGCATCAATGGAGAGCTTTCAGAGTTAACATTTTGGGTCCAGTGACCCTTCCTCAGAACTGTACCTAGATACCTGAAAGGAGAAGAAAAGGTTTCTTATTGGCATGTCGAATGAGGTGGAGGATGAAGTGGAACTGGGGAGTGGTGCAATACTGAGCCAGTGTTTTGTAATGCTGTTGGAAAGAGAGCTGTTCTGAGGAACGGTCACTAGACCTGAAACATTAACTCTGATTTCTCTCCACAGATGCTAACAGACCTGCTGAGTTTTTCCAGCAACTTCTGTTTTTGTTTCTGATTTACAGCGTCCACAGTTCTTCCAATTTTTATTTAACACAAATGTGAATCGCTTGAACTATGATTTCAAAGTATTAAAAATACACAGATATAATTAAAATGTACAAACCTTATATGTTCAATACTTAACGCTCTTGTTAATCTACTCCGGTACACTCCTTGTGTTTACATGATAGCTACCTCAGTATTCACAGAATTCATTTACATACCTTTACTATTTAGTCCCTTTTTATGTTTGTGCAATGAGTTAAAGATTGAATTTTCACAAGGTGTTATAGTAAATTGTATTAAATGATGGCACAGGCCCAGAAACTCAACACAAACAGGCTCTATGCGATACTCAGTGATGTAGCAGTCCAGTGACTTCTCCTGCTGTGTAACAAAGGGACCCTGTTTTACACCTAGTTAACAGTATCAGTGAATATGGAGATGCACAAGCCTATTAATTACTTGGTGCCAAATCACATTGCACAGTAAAGTGTGCAGGATTAATGAAGGTTCTTCCAGTAACTGATGTGCGTAGCCTTGGGGGAGGAAGATTGGGAGTCTGTGCAGGATCTGTATCTTCCAGCCAAACGTACAGCCTGTAATTAAATACGAGTCTCTCGCAGAATGTTTCATACTGTCTAATGAGTCTTAACTACAAACTGCATTTTTTCTCTCTACAGACCTATATCGCCAGTTATTAAAGAATATCACCAAGCTGTGATTCCTGCAGAGCATCTGCATTTGTTTTAATCATTTTCAGTTTGAAGACAGAGTGAAAATTAATAGGGAAATTATTTGGGTTGTTATGTTTCCACTTAGAGAAGAGATTGAATAGCATAACAGGGACTGACCAGTACAATGCAAGTGCTGGAATGTAGCTGAGCTTTTCTTAACTGTACTGAATCTGATTATTAGATCCATAGAGTCATAGAGATGTACAGCATGGAAACAGACCCTTCGGTCCAACGCGCCCGTGCCGACCAGATATCCCAATTCAATCTAGTCCCAGCTGCCAGCATCCGGTCCATATTCCTCCAAACCCTTCCTATTCATATACCCATCCAAATGCCTCTTAAATGTTGCAATTGTACCAGCCTCCACCACATCATCTGGTAGCTCATTCCATTCACGTACAACTCTCTGTGTGAAAAAGTTGCCCCTTAGGTCTCTTTTTATATCTTTCCTCTCTCACCCCAAACCTATACCCTCTAGTTCTGGACTCCCCGACCCCAGGGAAAAGACTTTGCCTATTTACCCTATCCATGCCCCTCACTTTATCTTGCAGCAAAAGGATCAGAGAAATTACATTCCTGAAGATTCTTAGTTGGCCTTTTCATGCTGTTGTTCACTGTTGAGTGAAATGTCAGCTCAGGCTCAATTGGTGCCACTATTGTCTATGAATCATAATGTTGTAGTTTCAATGCCTACTGTTTGAATATAAGATCCAGACAGACACTTCAGTGCTGTGCTGAGGGAGTGCTGCACTGTCAAATGTGCTGTCTTTCTGAAAAGATATCAACGTAAGACTTTATTTGAGGTCTCAGGTTGATGTAAATTATCTAATAGATCTATCATAAAGAAGGATGGGAGCATTGTCTCTGGTGGCTGGGTCAATATTTATCTCTCAAATATCATGAAACACAGGCTGTCCAGAATTCATTACATTGATGTTTGTGGGACTTGCTGTGTGAAAATTGACTGCCTAATTTCCAGCATAATATCAATTGCTGTATTTCAAAAATACTCAGCCATATCTTTGTATTCTAATTACCATCAAAGGAGTTAGGACATTAGACAAACATATATACTAGTTTGAAGCAGGAGTAGGCCATTCATCCCTTCAGGCCTATTCTATCATTTAATAAATCATGACTGATTTGATTGCAGTCTACAAATCCATGTTACCACATATCTCTAATAACCTTGCATCTTCCTTGTGATAGAGGTCAGACCAAATCACCTCAAAATAAATTGAACATGGCCTAACAGAGAGAGGAATAAAAGCTTTCACATCCAGCTTCAAGACCTAGCATGTTCAGAAAGCTAAAACTAAAAATCCTAGTTCTGTGGGAGCAGGTTGCTTCTATTGTTGCAAATTTAAAAAAAAAAACACCTGAGACCTCTCAAGCTGTTCCCTCTATTGGCTTTGAGAAGACCGCTCAACGTCTCTGTCTCAACCTTTCTTCACTTAAAAAAAACACAGGAGGAAAAACACCTCTTAAAGCCATAGTGTCGTCACACTTGCTTTGCAAAAATCTATGGAACTCTGCCTTAAATGATATTTAAAGACTGTTTCCATCACCTTTTGAGGAAGAGCGTTTCTATGACTCACAAACACTCAGTAGGGAAAAAAAAAATCATCTTTATCTCAGTTTATAGTCCAACAGGTTTGTTTAGTAGCACTAGCTTTTAGAGCGCTGCTCTTTCATCAGGTAGTTGTGAACTTGTTGGACTGTAACCTGGTATTTAACTTTATACACCCGAATCCAAAACCGGCACCTCCAAATCATCTTTATCTCTGTATTATTGTGTGATCCTTTATTGTAAAACAGGTGACTCAGAGTTCTATCTTTTCCCATATCCACCTTGTCAAGTACCTCCACCCTCTGTATCTTATAGGTGTCAATTATTTCATCTTAGTTCTCCTAAACACCAGCAGCTATGAGCTTAGCCTATCAAAAATTTCCTTATAACACAGCCCACCCATTCCAGTTATGAGTCCAGTAAAAGAGAACTGTTTCCACTGCCTTTACAGCTTTTCTTAAATAAGGAAGCTAAAGCTGTAGAAAACACACAAGATACAGATTTTTGTAAAACAAAATCTGATTCCTACCAGACACACAAAACCAAACAAAACATGGCTACTACAAATCCCTGAGGAGAAAGTGAGGACTGCAGATGCTGGAGATCAGAGCTGAAAATGTGTTGCTGGAAAAGCGCAGCAGGTCAGGCAGCATCCAAGGAGCAGGAGAATCGACGTTTCGGGCATGAGCCCTTCTTCAGGAATGATTCCTGAAGAAGGGCTCATGCCCGAAACGTCGATTCTCCTGCTCCTTGGATGCTGCCTGACCTGCTGCGCTTTTCCAGCAACACATTTTCAGCTACTACAAATCCCCTGACTATTCAACTCCAACTTTGTAATGAATTATAAAGAGATATGCCCAGACTTGTAAAGGCACATGAAACACCAGTAGTGTGCCATCAGACAAGGGCAGCTTGAAAAAGCAGGTTTTGGAGAGAGGTGCAGGTGAGAAGTGCCTCAACAAAATTGACTTCTTTGTTTTGCAGCCTCCTTTGTTTCCTCAAAACTGACCGTCATTTTGACTTTCGAACTCTTTAATGACAAATGAACTACTGAACAGAACTCCAAGATGAAGACTTTTGATAAAAATACATTAGAGACAGTTTTGGCTGAAGATAAACAAAGAGGAAGGTATACAGTAGCCAAATAATGTGCTATTTAAGGAAAGTCAGGCAGTATGAAAATGCCAAATCCACAAAACTAGTGAAGCACAAGGGATCTTCTCTCCCTGCCAAAGTCCTCTGTCCAAACACCAACTATTGATCTACAGAAATCATCTTAGAGGCTGGATCTGTGTTAACCCCTAGATTAGATTACTTACAGTGTGGAAACAGGCCCTTCGGCCCAACAAGTCCACACTGCCCTGCCGAAGCGCAACCCCACCCATACCCCTACACATCTACCCCTTACCTAACACTACGGGCAATTTAGCATGGCCAATTCACCTGACCTGCACATATTTGGACTGTGGGAGGAAACTGGAGCACCCGGAGGAAACCCACGCAGACACGGGGAGAATGTGCAAACCCCACACAGTCAGTCGCCGAGGCGGGAATTGAACTCGGGTCTCTGGCGCTGTGAGGCAGCAGTGCTAACCACTGTGCCACCATGCTGTCCTACTTCAATAGCATGCAAGACACCCCAGAAATCTACCACAGAAACCTTCTTCTTCCAAGTCTTTTTTTGTTTTATCTGTACTTGCTTTACATTTGGTATCTGTAATGTTTAAATTCATAACTTTATCTCTTTATTCTTAAGAAATCAACAGTAATAACTTATAGTAAAATAACCTTTCACCCTTTTCAACAAAATTTGGCTGCTGATTTATTTTGACTTGAATCAGGCAAATAAGAAAGGGAGTTAAAGGGGCTTGATTAATTCATGCTCATTGACCACCTTGTAAACAAATTATAACTGACAACATGAATAGAACAGAAATAAGCAAAATCACACACTTGATTATCATTTCTCTTATCAAATTTGAAATTACTTTCAAGGATGAATTTGCAAAGAAATGCCACTCTTCATCCCTTCCCCCACCCTCACGCCAGTGATCTGGTAACACTTCTGTTTTGAAGTGTGCAGGTCTTTCTAAAATGCAGAGCTGAAAATGTGTTGCTGGAAAAGCGCAGCAGGTCAGGCAGCATCCAAGGAGCAGGAGAATTGATGTTTCGGGCATGAGCCCTTCTTCAGGAATGAGGAAGGTGTGCCAAGCAGGCTAAGATAAAAGGTAGGGAGGAGGGACTTGGGGGAGGGGCGTTAGAAATGTAATAGATGGAAGGAGCTTAAGGTGAGGATGATAGGCCGGAGTGGGGGTGGGGGCAGAGAGGTCAGGAAGAAGATTGCAGGTTAGGAAGGTGGTGCTGAGTTCGAGGGTTGGGACTGAGACAAGGTGGGGGGAGGGGAAATGAGGAAACTGGAGAAATCTGAGTTCATCCCTTGTGGTTGGAGGGTTCCTAGGTGGAAGATGAGGCGCTCTTCCTCCAGCCGTCATGTTGAACTCAGATTTCTCCAGTTTCCTCATTTCCCCTCCTGCTCCTTGGATGCTGCCTGACCTGCTGCGCTTTTCCAGCAACACATTTTCAGCTCTGATCTCCAGCATCTGCAGTCCTCACTTTCTCCTTTTTTCTAAAGTGCACCCATGAAATGTTATGATAATGATGCGTTGTTTGTTGCAAAGGGGCATCTGAACTCAGAAACAAACCTGGGATTAATCCTTTCATAATTGTGCTGTTCCTTTTGCAATGTTTCAGTCCAAAGTAAAGCTGGTGTATTAATTTACTTCAATCCCTAAACATTTCAACAGATTTTTCACTCATTGAAATGTTTTAATTAATGAGAATAACAACAGTTTGCAAAATGAGATTTGCTACTGAAATACAAATTTGAAAAGTAACAATGAAGATCTTCCTCAGATTCGAATCTTTACTAGAGTTACTAGTTGAGGAAGGATACATTTTGACTTATTTGAGCCAGAATTTTCACTATGTGAGAAAACTTGATGAGTCCAGGCCATTCCAAAACTGTGTACTGTTCCTTAACTTCAAACATCTGTATGCAAATTGTTGGATTTTCTAGATATTTTTCAGCTTTTACGTTGCCACGGAAACAAGCAGAAACCTAATTTCAGGTTGGTGGAGGACCGAAATGGGATTATTTTTCATTCATGGCAAAAAAAACACATTGCAAAATTAAATTCTGTTTTAAACATATTAAAGGGCTTGGTAAAATTGAATGGCAATGAGCTTAAAGTGCTGCAAAAGAGCATGAGAGCAGGCCTGTGCTGAAAGTGAAGGCGATATGTCCATAGATCTACAGATCTCTCTCTCTCTCTCTCTCTATACCCTACCCAGCACATCAATCAGGAGATGCAGCCAGGACCCTCAGACACAGTGCCATTAAGATATTTCTCTCCACCCTCCACCAGCATAGAGATGACCCCGCCTCAGGGAAGGTGAGTATAGCTAGAGTAGATTTGGGAGCACATTCTGGTGAGCACAGCATTGGCCCATAGCAAGATGTGGGAGAAACCACTGAGGTCCCTGACACTCAGAGGACTGCTGGAGAATAGGGCCACTGCCCTGAGCTCAGTTCACATGATGCACCTCTGATGTAAATGGAGTGGCAAGGCAGGGAGTGTCTGGCAGGAGATGATGGTGACCTTTCACAGACTGGAGCAAAGGGCAGAGGAGCCTGCCCATGTTCTGTCTGATGTCATGGCTTCATGTAAACACTCGGCTGCATTTGTGCATAAGGCGATAGCCATAATGTACAGCCATGTCCAGCAGAAGACATCAGTGTCTGCCAGATTTGCACTTGGACCCTAGCACTCCATTGCTCCCGCTCCCGCCACGGAGGCTTTCATTCACTGGCACCGTGAGAGAGGGTCAAGGGAGCTTCCTCCAAGTGCCCCTTCCATTTAAGGAATGAGCGGTGTCCCATTGCGTACTGACAGGGAGGAGATGTGACAGACAGGCACCCAGGAAATCCCCACACCAGAGGTACCCAGCAATGCACTCTGCTGGGAACCCAAATGCCCAAATGTTATCTCAGGCAGAGGAACTCACACCTGCATCTGTGCAGGAGATCCCCATCAGCCCTGGCTCCCCTAGGATCATGACCACGACAGAATAGCCACCAAAGCCATCAGTGGTAAGGCCACAAAGCAGACAGCAGGCTCAACCACAGCTGCCAAGGGAGAACCCAATAGGAAACAAGAGCTAAAAGAATTTAAATGAACTTTGGTGCACAGGAATAAACATTTTGCAAAGCTTTTCCATGTAAATAAGTGCACCATAAATTTGCAAACTCTTTTGGTTCTCCTGCAATCGAGGTATCCTCTGACAGTTTTGTATTACATTTAGAATACCTTGATGCACAGTTCTCATCCGGAAGGAACTAGCCCTCTGAAAAGTGGGAATGTAAGCTGGATGGCTGTGTTGCAAGAACCAATCAGCCTGAGAAATGTCCCTTGCAGACAAAGGCCTGTGTGTTACAAGTGCAGTCCCTATATACACCCACAGGACTCCACACTGATGCTCCAGCTATCAGAATGAACAGGAGCGTATTGGTGTAAAGGGAACAAAGAAATCTCCAATGTATGACAAGCAGAGAAACAGCAAGTGCGACTGCAATAAAACAAGCATTCCCTTGAGGGCAGTAAGACTTATGCCTCACAATTGGCTCTTACTGCTGCACGTCCATAAATGCTCTTGTGGCTATTAGTGATGAAATCAAGCAGCTATCAAGTTCTCTCAGGCTTGTCTCCTTGTGTTACCAAAGCTCCAGGTTCCTCATTGTCAATCTTGGCTCCCTCAGCATCTCTATTAGAATCCCCTCCTCCTTTATCTGTGGAAATGGTGCTGCTCCCACCCACCTTCCACTCCACTCCCACACCCCTCCCCCTCCAAGTTCTCACCCTGTCATTGTTCACGTCATCCTGCTCAACTGAGCTCAATGGCTGTTCTGGAGACCCTGCTCGGCAGGGACATTGGAGTGTAGCCCCGAAGGCATCTCAGTAACAGAAGCAGTTGGTTAGAACTGAATTGTCTATTAAATTGTGACATTATTGAATATATAGGCAAAGTTATAGCGCTGATCAGTATCCAGCGGATAGCCTTACATTGGGGTCACTAGCCATATCTTCTGGGGATACACATGTCACCCACCAGCTAATTCTTGAGATGATGCGGGAGGTGGGATGTGGGAAACCAGGAGTTGTACAGAATGTAGGCATTGTGACAGCTCCTTGGATAGTGAGTGCAGGAATTGTTGCCTGTGGTTGCAAATGAACTGGACGCTGAGAGAGTGAAACCGCATTCCTGCCAGGGAATTCCGAGTGCCATATCCGTGTGGTCGATGAACCCTATAACTGGGAAAACTCAGCATTTACTGCAAATTGCACAGCTTAGACAGCCTGACTCTCTGGTGAACTGGACATATTGAATTACTTTTCTGTAAAGGCTATTAGTGAACTCATAAGAACACTTGTGTGGAATCTCCCACTTAGCAGTCCACAAGTGGTGAGGAAGTTTAAAACTGCTATGATCGTCAACTCTTCATCTCATGCTCAATAATGACAGATATACCCTCAATAGGTCGCAGACGTAGGTGACACCTTCCCTAGTCATGCGCAGACATCTCCTGCATTGTCCTTCACTCAAACGGAAATAGTTGCAGCATCTTCTGTGCACCTTTCCCTATAGACTGTTCAATGTCACTGAAGAACCTGGCTCTCCTCTTAATCCTCTTTATCAGTTTTCTCATCCACAGTTGCAAATCTCCTGAACCTCCCAGGATTCAACTGCTGTTGGGGCTCTTCTTTTCTTCCTTGTCTTCATCATCTTAATCTTCTCAATCTCAAGCCAATTGCTGTGCCCGATGGTTTCAACAGCTGGCATGGAGTTACTGATTCATCAAGAAAGAACAGGAAGGGAATGGTAGGCTGTGCATTCACAATGGCAATTTTGGGGCTTTGTCAGCTGCTCCTGACTCACAGCCCACCCGACA
This sequence comes from Chiloscyllium plagiosum, assembly GCF_037043375.1. Taxonomy (NCBI): domain Eukaryota; kingdom Metazoa; phylum Chordata; class Chondrichthyes; order Orectolobiformes; family Hemiscylliidae; genus Chiloscyllium; species Chiloscyllium plagiosum. The sequence continues at coordinate 77,317,380 of NW_028270149.1, forward strand.
GCCGCCTGTACACAGCGGAGTGCAACTACAAGCCCCTTGACTAGTTCTTCCATTTCCTGATGTTGATCCATGCAAGGTGTTTGTGCTCTCTGACTTCACGGTGAGTATGCAAAGCAATATGAATCTCTGCCCATCATTACATATTGGGAGAATTAGGCTGCATCATGGTTTCATCCTCAAGTTACGCACGGTCTTGTGATTGCTTGCACATTAATTGTCCTGCCTTCCTCAATCCTCCACCTTGAATCTTAGTTGTGCTTCTTGTGAAACGATGAATGGTTGGAAGCAGAAGGTATTTGTTTGTAGATCTTAGACTTTAATTATTCTTAATGTGCAGGGATGGTTTAACATCCATGCTGTTAGAGGCTGTGCAATAGGTCTTGTCAACTTTAGATTCAATAACTTGGCCCAGATTATTGGCACTTACACATGGAGACTCCCATTGGAGTAGAATCTGCAGCAAGCTTTACTTTTCATTGGACAATTCCACTATAGCAGGATACTTCCGAAAGTTTCCACTTAAATCAGAGAATTCGGAGCTTTTCATTGAAATTGAGTAAAATAGTTACTTAGGAAATCGGTGATATCAAATACATAGTCTAAATCCTTACTAACTATTCTCCTGACTCCATAATTACCACATACAGCTCAAACTACACCTCTCTAAGAATACTTACATTTCCCGACCCTGGTCCAACACTCCCAGAATACAATTCTCCCTCACCCTGCTCCATACCTAATCACAAGTCTATCTGCCTGTCCTGATGCTCTTTCAATCCCCAGAAATCAACCAGCTTTGCCCCTTTCTGGATCTTGTGTCTTGTGGGCCTGACCCACTCCCCCAAACCCTGGGACACGATTCTCCCTTCCCCAGTCTGCATCCAATCTCTGTCTGACCCAGCCGGACCCCCTCCGCTGTTCCGCACCTGACTCCATTCTCCCACATTGCACCTGTCTGCTCTTCACCTACCTCTGAATCTGACATACCCCACAACTCAGCCAATTCCCTGGTTCACACCCAACCCCTCTTCCCCATTTGCTGAACATGCTACACCCCTCTCTCGCTCTGAAACCCATTTCCCCCACATTCTCCAATGCTATTTCCAGACTTGAACTACATCTCCCCCATCCCATTCCTCATTCTGCCCCAGACCTGACATCCACACTTCCTGACCCAAAACACTCGATCACTAACCTAGCCGTCTTGAGAACTTGCATCCTGTTGCCCACCTACTTGTCATCATACCTACATTCTCACTTGGCATCCTATACCTTACTCCCCACCTTCTACCCAACTGGTGCAACTACCATATTTGCCTAGCACTGAACCCATCTGGCACCATATTCCCTACTCCCTACATAGCTGGTGCCTCACGTAGCCAGTTTTCTACTTCACTGTCAGCCAGGCATCCTACCCACCTTGCACCTTTCCCGCTACCCACCTGGCATCCTACTGTCTGGTACCTTACAGCTTCTCCTACCCATTTGGTACCTGACCCTCCCAGCACCCAAACTTTAAGTGACAGCAGATGACAAAGTGACTGCTTGGATCTTTAACTTTCAGAATACAGCAGATGAGTGCTGTGGAAAAGGGACTGAGGTTTGCTTGCTCCTCTTTCAGATGGACTGTCAGAAAGAGCCCTGGATGGAGCATTCTCTCAGAAATGCAGAACTCTTTCCTTTTATTAAAAGAAAAAGTGTAAAGTGGCAATCTGAGAGAGATTGGCAGTCCCCGGAATATCCTGCCCCTTGTCTTGGCTGGCTCTGCCTAAAACACATGCAAATTGATATGGAGCTCCTACCCTTTACACTGGACATTCTCCTAAATCCTCATTTAGGACACAATTTGGAGCAAGGTGGTGCCATAAACTCTTAGCTTTCTCTCTTTTACCCACTATTCACCTCTTTTCTGTATAACTTCCCACCCATTACTTTTAATGAGCTTCTATTTCTGTTTTCTATCCCCTCTTTACACCTTCAATCCCCTCCCTTCCTCCAGCCTTTGACCATCGGCCCTTTCTCCATCTCTTTGGACTTGCCTGCTCCTTCTCCTGATCGTAGTCCCATTGAGATTGCCATGTCCAGCTGCAATCTTACGTCACTCAAAAGGAGGAAGAGGATAATGATCTGGCAGACAGAGTACAATGTGGGAAAGTATGAAAATGACTTATTTTGGCAGAAAGAATAGAAAAGAAGCACATTACCGAAACAATGAGGTTCCAGATCTCGGAGATGTAAAGAGATCTGGGAGCCATATTACATGAAACACTGAAGTGTGCAAGTACAGCTAATAGACTTGTTTAAAAATTGCTGGAGAAACTCAGCAGGTCTGGCAGCATCTATTGGGTGAGAGCAGAGTTAACATTTCGTGTCTAGTGACTTTTCACCTGTTAGCAAATAACAGCTGACATTTATGCTGACAGTCAAAGTTGGTGGAGGGACGTATTGGGCAAGGGGAGAGATGAGCGAATAGGTGGAGATGGAGCTCATACAGGGAGAGATATGGAACAAGTGGGTAAACAAGGAGATTATCGACAGAAGTAAAGCAGAATATGTGATAATAATAGTTAAGAGCAGGAGAAAATAGGTGAGTGCGTGATGCAATAGTGGGTCTCAGAGTATGTCGGAATGGGTGACTGTGCTAAAAGCAATTCATGTCATAACAGGACTAGGTGTGGAATGGGTAAGAAAACATGGAAGGATGGAATCAGGCTGTCGAGTTATTGAACTCGATGTTGAGTCCTAGAGGCTGCAGGCTCCCCAAGCGCAAAGTAAGATGTTGTTCTTCGAGCTTGCACTGTGGCGTGCTAGCTAATAGAATGTGATGTTTTGTTGTGAGGAATTGAATGCAAGAGAAGGGAGGTAATGTTTCAGTTTGTTCTCGACCAGACCAAACCCTCTCAAAATATATTCAGGAGGTAGCCTAGATGCTAACATTTTCTTATTTTAAAGATAAATGGAAGGTGTTAGGTTCCAGATGCAATTTGATTTGTTAAATTACCAGATTTGAAACAAACACACTTTATTTATATACTACAGTTAAAATATAACAATAGAAAGAAGACATTGGTATAATTAACTCTTATTGGAAAACTTAACAGAACAATAGATTGTTAAATGACTAAAAAGTATCTGTTCCAATGTGCTAACATTCTATAAACACACTCTTGGTAAAAGGTAAGTTCAGAAGAATAGGTTGTCTCACAGGCAATTTTTCAGTCTAGGAGGAAAAAAATATCAAGAGAAAACTCAGAGAGAGAGTAACAGGGACTGATATACTGCAGCTTCCAAACCCAGCTTCAAGATCTGGTTACAACTTCTACTGAGAAACCAAAACTAAAAATCCGGGTTCTGTGGAAGCTTGCTCCACCCATTCAGGCTGCTTCTATTGTTCCAACTTTAAAAAAAACCCAAAGCCTCACAAACTGTTTACTTTAAGGGATTTCAATAGACAACTCAACACCTCAGCCTTAAAACCTCTCATCAAAAAAATAAACAGGACAAAATACACCTCCTCAAACCTTAGTATTGCCACAAAACGCATTAGATTGAATGCAGCCATTTACTGAAGGCAAGGGACTTTAACCACATGGAGAGACTGCAGAATTTGATGTTCTTCTCCTCAGGTAGCCGTGATGTCAAGATGCCGTTGTTGAACTGGGGTGGACAAGGTCAGAAGTTTCACGACACCAGGTTATAGTCCAACATGTTTATTTGAAATCACAAACTTTCGGAGCACTGCTCCTGGTATCACGTCACTTCTGACCTTCTTCAGAGCAAAGAGGAGACTGAGGGCCGATTTTGATGGAGCAAACAAAGAGAAATTATTTTCATGCACAGAAATGGTGATGACCAGAGAATGTAGATTAAAAGATGTTAGGCAAAATGATCAGGGTGATGCGAGGAGTAACACCACCTGTAAGCCATTCACCATCCCATTTGTTCCTTCAGTGTCACTGGGTCAAAATCCTGGAATTCCTCCTAAATAGTGCCATGGCTGTTCCTACAACAAATGGACTGCAGCAATTCAAGATGGCAGCTGAAGAAGGCATCGAGCGATAGATCAAAGAACCGGACCACTGAATTAGTATTAAAAATTAACTTTTTACCTGGTGAGCTATTGTGATCTTAAATCCATTGTCTGGCACTAAATTCAACAGAAACTTTCAAAAGGGAATTGATTAAATGTTTGAATGAAAATAAATTTATTCCACTTTATGAGATAGAGCATGGGAACACAAATTAATTTGCTTTGGCAGAGATCAAGCACAGATATAAGGGGCTGAATGGCTTCCATCAGTGTAGCACCATCCATGACTCTATGATTACAATGGTGGCCAAGGAAGTATCATACAAATATGTCAAATGTTCCTTTGCTAAAATCAGTAACAGTAGATTTGATGCAGTATATTGTATGTCCAGTATCTGTAAGGGTAGGTTTTGGCCTTATAAAGGTAAGGCTTACAGTTCACCAGCTGTGATTTTCAGATTCACTCTCGCAGTAGTTCACCACAAGCAAAACTTTTAACAATCTACTCAATGCAGTTATTTTAAGAAAAAAAAAACAATACTCAAATGGGTGAAGCTGAAGAAATGTTTTACATGTCAGATACTGAAAGCCCTCCAACTCTTTATACATTGAAAATACATTTACAGTGACAGCAATATTTATCCTTGTAATGGAAAGGGTCATAGGACATTGATGCTAACTCAAATACTCCACTGTCCATCACTAATGGAGGATATGATGTGCAAAAGATTGCGGACTCAAGTCACAGCAATTTAGCAAAGATATAATTACTTTTTAACACGTGTAGGATCCATCATATTATTTTATTGTTAATTTAATCTGAACGTGTCATTTAGAGACATGAACTATTGAGGAATTGAATTCCCTTTGCATCTTGGAACAAGAAAATAGTTGCTTCAAAATCCTGAAAATATTGGGTTGGAACTTGCTGCAAGAGTAATGGTATTTATCAAATCACTACAGAATGGTTCAATATGAATAAAACCAGATTAACCTTACAGCATCTGAACAGAATAGAAACACCAGTGGCGCAGCCTGCCCAGTCAAACCTGCAAGGTCTTTTTTCACTGATATCTGGGAATTTGTGCCATAATTGGAAAAAAAAGCCCACAGAATAATGAAGTGATAACCAGCCATAGTTAACCATAAGCAAATCATACCTTACAGCCAATGTCCCAGATAACATCTTCTCTTGCCATCAAACCAAAAGATTAATCCTGATTAAAGAGAGCATATTGGGAGCAATACCAGTCATGTCCAATAATCAGCATAAACCTTATTAAGCCTTAGGATGGAACTATGCACCTTGCTTATTTGTATTACTCAGGTGAGAGTAAAGGACATTTTTCATTCTGCTTTATCTAATACAGGTGCACACTTCTATCCAGGGTTTTTTTTGAAGAGCCTATGAAGTACTTAAATAGATTGGCACTGCCTGGCTCAACTTCTATGAGCCACCATTGGGAAGCAATGACCTAGTGGTATAATTGCTAGAACATCAATCCAGAGACCCAGAAAATCTTCTAGGGAATGAGGTTTCAGTCAAATTTGAATTTGTTTATAGAAAATTTGGAATTCAGAGTTTAATGATGATGATGAAACCATTGTCGATTATCAGAAAAATCCACTTACTTTGCTAATGATCTTAAGGGGAGTAAACTGCCAACCTTACCTGGTCTGGCCAACATAGTACTCCACAGCCACAGTAATGTGGTTGACTCTTAACTGCTCTCTGGATTATTAGGGTTGGGCAATAAATGCTGATATAACCAAAAATACGCACATCCCAAATGAATTTTTTAAAATATTAGGCTCTGCAAAAAGCTCTGGGCTGCTCTTCTGGTTCCTGAATTATGTTTACACACATTAAGATGTAGTTTAATATCAAAAAGCACAGATCCAGGACTCATATGCAAAAAAGGCCACAGAGTCTGTGTTTCTATACAGTCTGTGCATCCACAGAAGCCTGTTTCATGCACTCCTGACCAAACCCAACCTGTTCTACATTTCGCTATTCTGCCCCAAGAAAAATCACTATGCATGACAAAATGTGGAAGACATGTATATATTATCCACAATACTGTTTGGTCTGCCCGGCTGCAGACCTTACAATAACAACAAGAAATTCTTCACATATTTACAAAAAGTCAGATGAAAATTAAGCAGACGATAAAATAGCGTGGTTCAGATTTATCAACACAGACCCTTTCTTTCACTTAAGAAAGATACAGTTTTCGGGGTTTAGAAAGCACAAGTCAGGTTAATGAAATTGCCAGCACATTGCTTTTTATATTTTGGAGATACATAAATTACCAGAATGTAGCCTCACTGCAAAAGCCTGCATTGACCTTCAGAATGTTATCTTCTAGCTTAACCAGCCTTTATGTAGAACTATTGCAATTATGAGGTAAACTGTTATTTTTCAGAATTACTTTTCCTTCATATGGCAAAACAGAGAGGACAAAAAGATAATAGGACTGCTGTACTTCAGGGCACCTTAGCTTTTAGGGATAATGATATGATAGTGGGTCACCATCCCATTTTACATCACTTGCCATTAACTCCAATGGAAATAAAAGTGAAGGGTGACGTTGAACAAAATAACAACTAAATTAGCCCTTTTCACAGCTCATTTTCAAATGCATCCTACCGTTTACGAAAGTTGCTTCATTCAAATTAATCAATAGCTAAAATATTTAAAGCATAACATTCCTATTTTCTGAAATATTTGCAATGTGTATTTTGAAGTATTGGATACCGCAACTACTTTTTAAAATGAAAAATTGCCTTAAATCATCAACAACAACAATCACTTTGATTTTACCCAATGTTAGAAAAAAACTCTGAAAACCAAAGATTTAGAAATATTTATTGCCTCATTGCAAAAATGCAAAATACTTCTCAACTCATGTGGTGCCAATAAATAATCAGATGAATAATATTGGATCTTAGCACCATTCGATGGACATGAGATTCATCAAACCATCTCTGGTATGCATTTTAATTTTCACCTAAAATATATCTGAGTGCTCTGCAGTAAGCAGTTTGTCTATCGTTTAATCTCTGCTCAGAATGAATGCTCACCACCTGTCCTCTAAAATACCTTGGAAAAAGTCCTAGAGAGGAAATTGCAGACTGCACCGCACACATTCTAGGCTTGACCTCCTACTGGGAGAGACCACTGCTTTGTTTTTAATAAGGAAAACCATCAGTCCATAGAGGTATGTCCTGTTTTCCATGCCTGAGTGTGTAGCATTAGAAGCAGAGAGAGAGAGAGAGAGAAAATCAGTTCATGTTTTTATCCTCCAACCCACAGAGTGCTTGTTTGCTTTTATGCCTGAGCTGGGCACCACTGTTACACAAAAGGTTTAACCAGATAGCACTGTTCAAATTCTGGAGAAAGTACCACTCAAATTAAAATCATCTCTGCCCATTTCTATGGGCAACAATAAACCTCCAACTTAACCAACAGACTCCCCACCCCAATTGCAGCCTGCCAAGAACTGGGCTAGAGTCACTCCAACTGCCTAAACAACAAGAACTGATTTTAAAGCGTGCATACAAAATAAAAGATTATTTCAAGAATGCATTGGGACAAACTGTTTCCACTAGCAGGAGGGCACAGATTTAAAATAATTGGCAACAGAGCAAGAGGTGGGGCAATCTCTTCATGCAGCGAGTTCCTAGGATTTGAGACTCACCATCTGAAAGCCTCATGGAAACTTTGACAGTAATAAATTTCAAAAGGGAATTGGATGTACACTTGAAAAGGAAACAATCTGCAGAGCTACGTGAGAAGAGCAGGTCAGTAGGACTAATTGGACAAAACATTTCAAAATGGTCTTTCTCTGTCCTCAGTGATTCAATTAACCTCAATGTATGATGTTTAAGTAAAGGTACAAACATACGAAATACTGACACTGTTGCTAGTGGGCTGACACTTCATGATATTGTTGAAATTTGTTGCCCTGCTGTTTAATGTTGCATTTTATTATTCATCCACTAATGACATGATCAATGGGCCCTTCTATGGTTGACCTGCCTACTGTACCAGCAGCAGCCTCTACTGAACTGGTGGTGCTGATGCCACTTCTGGGGGTTGCTGACCAATTAAGTTCGCTAGATGTTCCGAAAGATCGGAGATTCATTTCTGAAAGGGGGCAGAGGTCCCACAATGGGGCAGTTGAGGGAAAGGCTGATGATGAAATCTGCTCTTAGTAATTTTTCTTTGCACTTTATTTTTCACTTCATTCATGCAGTGGCTATTTCCAAGCACTAATTTAATAACTTTTTTCCCTCCAGATTCAAATTTTTTGACCTCGCCACTCACAGTTCTCTTTAAATACAAGGAAGCAGCACAATACAATGAAATAACTGATCTCTCAGTACAGGTCAATATTCCTCTCGACTGGCTGACCAACAAAAGGCTGCACTTTTGGCAGTGAGACATTTGGATAAGGGGATGATTAGGAAAGGTTTGGAGGGATATAAGCCAGGAACTCATTTGGGCTGACGAGACAAGTTTAATTTGGGATTCATAGAATTATAGAATCCCTACAGTGTGGAAACAGGCTTTTTGGCCCCATCAGTCTACACTGACCCCTCCGAACAGCAACCCACCCAGACTATTCCCCTCCCCTCTTATTCTACATTTACCTCTGACTAATGCACCTGGCCTACATATCCCTGAATACAATGGGCAATTTAGCAAGGCCAATTCACTTAACCTGCACAGCTTTGGATTGTGGGAGGAAACTGGAGCACCTAGAGGAAACCCACGCAGACACAGGGAGAATGTGCAAACGCCACACAGACAGTCGCCTGAGGCTGGAATCAGACCCGGGTCCCCGGCGCTGTGAAGCAGCAGTGCTAATAACTGAGCTGCTGTTCCTATGTTTGGCATGGACTATCGAAGGGTCTATTTCCATGCTGCTTGATTCAATGATTGTATGACTCAGTCAACAGTGCTCTCATCTCTGAAGTTCAGCTCCAGAGATTTGAACCTGTAAATAAGACTGCTGCCCTAGTTCAGTACTGAGGGAGTACTATGCTATTGAAGGTTTCATCAACTAGCAGAGACTGGAGAATGAGATCCACCTGCTGTCTCAGATACATATAAAAGATGACACGAGACCATACAAAGAAAAGTGGGGTGTTTCTATTTGATGCCTGAGACAATGTTTAATCCTCAATTAATGCCTAAAATGGAGCTGATCCATTGATATCTTACATTCATATTTGCAGTGTGCAATATTCGCAAATTCTGACCACAGAAAAATGGCTATACTATGGACAGTTGGCTGAAAAGTGCTATGTAATGTCCCAAAGCTGTATATAAATGCGGACTCTTTCTTTCTCAGTCAATGTTCACTTTTCCGTCACAAACCACCCACCCCCACTGTGATTCAGGCGTCCGAACATGCTCATTCCCCGCATTGTGGTCAAGGATTGAAATTCAGCAATCACAAGTCATGTTGATGGATCAGTGATTCAGGAAAGCTTTACAGCTTGACCTGGTGACCTCTGGATTGTGTCAACATCAACGGTTACTCCCAACAACCAGTCGGTGGGACACAACTCGAATGATATCAAATGGAAAGGTGGAATATTTTTGCTTTTAACAAAATAAACCATGATATCTTGGCAAAAGACAGACACAAATCATCAGTTCATTCCTGCAATTTAGACACAGGTGCCACCAGTCCTAAAGTACCGTTTTCATTGCTGTCAATGCTAAACTCAGGATGTGAATAGGTGGAAGATGAATTAAAATTCATGGTGCAAATCCTTAGCTGCCTCTGTGGCCTTTGTGTGTATGGCTTTCTGCCAACGAGGTGCATGGCTGCGTTTCGTTTTCAGTCAGGAATAAAAAAAAGGGATTGATGATGTGCCACGATTTGTTGCACAGAAGAGCCAATCTGAAGGCATTTTACACAAGTCTCCCAATGCTCCATGAGTCATTGTAGTGAAATTGCTGATCAGTTCTCCACGCTGCTGACTGCTCATCAACTCGCCCATCATAGATTCCCTGTGTGCATGGCTGCAGAGAAAGAGACTCTGCACAACATTTACGAACTAAGGGACAGTTTAGCATTCTCATTTTATGGTTAACCTATTCCCCTTTATCCGAAGATTCCCCTTGATTTTAAAGAAGGACTCCTTCCCAGAAGTTAAACAGAACAGTGTTTATTGTGCATTTTTGCATCAATGTACAACTGAACAGAACTTTTCTCCATTTTACCTGTAGTCAATGCATCTTCCCCTATATTTTCATCTTTGGTTTTTCTCTCTAATCTTGGCACCTTTGTAGCTCAGGAAGTGATTACTTTAAGGTCTCAATGTCACGTACCATTTAATCTATTTCCACTTAGAATATTTGTGGTTTCCAATCTTTGCTCAGGCTTTATACCATACAGATATTGGCCCCCAGGACAAGTTCTGCTCCCTTTTAAAGTACAAGTGCCTGAAGAGTTTATAAGTTTATTAAAAGTTAAAGTTTAACAGTAACAGTAATCATTAGATTTTTTTTACTATGTCAGCAGGATGAACAATTTACTGGAACACAGACGTTTTGGTTGTTATTGATGTGAAGTTTGCAGAATTTAATAACACAAAACACATATTAGCTTATTAAAAATTTAAGAACTGATATGTTAAATTTTGACAGTTTTTTGACACTAACAGACACATCAATAGTTCTCTTCCAGACATTTTTAACATGATGAATGAAAATTGCCAAGAAGCAAACATAAAAGAAGTCATAATTCACTTATCTATCATGTCTGACTAGGACTTGAAAGAAAATGTAACATTCTCACAAAGATATGGCTGTGCTCTCATTAGTGTCACATGTGGAGGCTTCATGTTTTATTTTCAATTTTATAGTTTTCAACACCTAAAGACAAAAATGACACAATGATCCTTCTCCCAGGTTGACAGCATTACAACATTTTTCCCACATCTTCCAGATTCTATCCTTTACACTGGGAGTCACTGGCTTGAGTCAACTGACTCATAACTTTGATTCTTCAAAGGTCACCAAAATATGGTGTTTAAAATGGACAATTCAGAAATTGTTTTAACCAACAGCTGGGGTTGGTTTATGGTACTCTCTCTAGACAAGAGGTGACAATTTACTGTACCCGTTACTCCCTATGCAGTCTACTCTACACTGGGGAGACAGGACACCTACTTGCAGAGTGCTTTAGGGAACATCTCCGGGACACCTGCACCAATCAACTCCACCACCCCGTGGCCAAACATTTCAACTCCCCCTCCCACTCTGCTGAGAACATGCAGGTCCTGGGCTTCCTCCACCACCACTCCCTCACCACCCAACACCTGGAGGAAAAACGTCTCATTTTCCACCTCAGGACCCTCCAACCCCATGACATCAATGTGGATTTTACCAGTTTCCTCACTTCACCTGCCCCCCATCTTACCCCAGTTTCAACCTTCAAGCTCAGCACCATCCTCGTGACCTGTCCTACCTGTCCATCTTCCTTTCTGCCTATCCGTTCCACCCTCCTCTTCGACCTATCACCATTACCCCACCTCTGTCCACCTATTGCACTCTCAGCTACCTTCTCCCTGACCCCACTCCCCTCCCATTTATCTCCCTGTTCCTGAGGGTCCCTGTCTCATTCCTGAAGAAGGGTTTTTGCCCGAAATGTCGATTTTCCTGCTCCTCGGATGCTGTCTGACCTGCTGTGCTTATCCAGCACCACATTCTTGACTCTAATCTCCAGCATCTGCAGTTCTTACTTTCACATAAGGGGTGTCAATAACCTAAAAATGCGGCAAGTGACCCCACTGTGACAACGTGAGGTCGTGGCTGAAATGTTGAAATGTATCCAGGATGAGCTTGTTTTTTTGTTCACTCTCATCATGTAACTTGTTTTATTTCAATTGTTTTTTGTTGTGCATGCTGCAATCTAGGTGTGTGGGTTCCTTAGGGACTTAGGTCATCTAGTTTGTGAAAGGATAGCCACTTTCTGGTCTCATGTCAAAAGTTTTAAAGATTAAATAAAAGTTTACAACATTATAAGAATAGGAGAGGAAGCAGTGGTCATGGCAATGCTATTAGGCAAGTAATCCAGACTAAAATCTAGAATTCAATGTGTTCAAAATCCATCAATGCAGTGGGCAAAATCTGAATTGAATAAAAAAAAACTGGAATTAAAAACCAGCCTAACCGTGTTCACGTAAACATTACTGGTTGCTGTAAAAGCCCAACAGGCTCACTAATGTCCTTCATTTAAGGAAGAAAATTTGCAATTCTTACCTAGTCTGGCCTATCTATGACTCCAGAACAACATGGTCGACTCTTAACTGCCCTCCAGGCAACAGGGGATAGGAAATAAACATCTCCATCCCTGACCAAATAGCAAGCAAGGCTCAACATTACTCCAGGTACTGATGAGACAGCCTAAGCATAGGTCTGTCACCCAGGAGATTCTCTTTTACTTTCTCACCAAGTCCTCATGACCTCATCACAATGGGCACATGTTGTTGAGCTCAATCAAACATTAACTCTTTCAGAGCCAGCTAATTGGAAAGAGAGACAAATGAGCGGGTAAGATTCAATAAACATCCAGGAAAGGGTCATAAAGGTTGCTAAGTCCAATTAAATAAAGAAAGATAGCCAAGTGCAGAAACATTTGAAATGAAGAGCTGAGAACCTTTTCCCTAACCAGGAGCTTTTCAGTCTTTAGTCCCATTAGTTGTCCAAGAAGTTTTTCTCATGATAGTTATTGGCCTTATTTCCTCTGCACCCTTTAGTCACTTGATTATTTAGTCTTTTGGAATGCTATTAACGTCTTCAACAGTGAAGATAGAAACAAAATGTTTATTCAATTCTTCTGCCAATTCTTTGCTCCCCATTATTATTTCTTCAGCCGTGATCTCAAAGGGGCTGTGTTCACTCTCTCCTCCATTTTATATACTTAAAGAATCTTTTGCTGTCTGTTTTAATACTACTTGCAAGTTTACTCTCAAAATTGAATTTCTCCTTTTTTATTATTTTATCAATTTTTGGTCATATTTTGTTTGTATTTCAAACTTTCCTCTGGTTTGCCACTAATTTTCAACACATTGTTTGTTCCTTTCTCTTTCAATTTGTTGCTATGCTTAACTTCCATGGTTAACCATGATCAGTTTATCCCCTTCCTAAAAAACCTCTTCCTTACTGAGTTATCGTTACTGGGAGTCTTAACTGTTTTCTTAATTATCTGCCATTGTTTATCAATCATTTTTTCTGTGAAACTCCTTTCCCAGTTGATACCAGACAACATTTCCCTCACTGCTTTGCAACTATACTTTTTTTTAAGTTTAACACAATGTTTCCCACTCAAGTTTCTCACTCTCCAACTGAAAGCTAAATTCTACCATTCCCCAGTCATTGTTTCTTTGGAGATCATTTGTTCTGAGATGATTTACTAAACTTGCCTCATTACACACTACCATTTCAAAAGTAGGCTATTATTCTAGGAAACTATCGCAGATACACTCTAGAAATGACATCCTTGTTGCTGCCTCTGCCAATTTAATTTTCGCAATCAATTGAAGAACTAAAGTCAAACAGGATTCTCGAATTGCTTTGTTTACATGCTCACATTATTTCCTGATCTATTCTCTGTCCTGTAACATAGATACTCAAAAGTATCCTCAAAATGCACTCCAGTCCAGAAGAAATTTCATGATGTTTGATCAAGCATGGCCACAGAAATCTCCTGCTGATTACCACCCATCGCCTCTCCTTGGCTAATGAATCAGTGCTCCTCCATGTTGAATAACACTTGGAGGAAGTACACAGGGTGGCAAGGGCACAGAATATGCTCTGGGTGGTGATTATTGATGGCCAATGCAACTACTGACCACATTGACTGAGTCCTAAAGGACATAGCCGCTTAACTGGGTTTGCAGCAGGTAGCGATGCCTCCAACAAGTTGAAAACATGTACTTGATCTCATTCTCACTAACATACCCAGCACAATTGTGTCTGTACGTGGTATTATTGGCAGGAGTGAGCACTGCATATTGTCATTATGGAAATGAGAGTGAAATGTACCAATTTTCAGTTGAACTGACCTTCTGGCTTTAACATCACTGGCACCATATTTAACACAATGCCTTTTCAGATGCTGCGAGCTAGAGCTTTATGGCAAAGAAACAGATCCTTTGGTCCAACTCATCCATGCCGACCAGATATCCGAAACTGATCTAGTCCTATTTGGCAGAATTTGCCCTGTATCCCTCTAACGCTTCCTATTCATGTACCCATTTAGAAGCCTTTTAAGTATCACAGTTGTACCCACCTCCACCTCTTCCTCTGGCAGCTCGTTCTATACACGCACCACCCTCTATGTGAAAAACATCCCTTTTAAATCTTTCCCCTCTCACCTTAAACCTATGCCCTCTAGTTTTGGATTCCCCTACCCTGAGGAAAAGACCTTGGCTACTCACCCTACACATGCCCCTCCTGATTTTATAAACCTCTATATGGTCACCCCTCAGCCCCCAATGCTCCAGGGAAAATTGTCACAGCCCATACAGTCTCTCCCTATAGCTCAAACCCTCCAATCCAGGCAAGAATAAGGGCAGTAGAAGTATACCCAGGAGGGAAATCAGGAGGGAAAAAAGGGAACATGAGATATGTTTGGCAAGTAGGGTAAAGGAGAATTCAAAGAGATTCTACAAATATGTCAAGGATGAAAGAGTAACTGGGGAGAAAATAGGGTCCCTTGAACATCAACAAGGTTGTCTATGAGTGGAACCCATGTGTGGATGAGATACTAAATGAGTATTTCACATCAGTATTTACTGTGGAGAAGGGTACGAAAGCTAGAGAACTTGGAGAAACAAAAGTGATATCTTGAAAAATGTCTATTTTACAGAATAGGAGATGATGGATATCTTAAAAGACAGAAACGTGGATAAAACCCTGAGACCTGTTCAGGCGTATCCCAGAACTTTATGAGAAGTTAGGGAGTGATTTCTTGGCCCCTTGCTGAGATATTTTACATAATTGATAGCAACAGGTGAGGAGCCGGAAGACTGGAGGATGGCTAATGTGGTGCCATTATTTAAGCAAAGTGGCAAGGAAAAGCCAGGGAACTATAGACCAGTGAGCCTTACTTCAGTGATGGGTAAGTTGTTGGAAGCAATGCTGAGGGACAGGATTTCCAAGTATTTGGAAAGGCAAGGACTGATTAGGGATAGTCAATGTAGCTTTGTGTGTGGGAAATCACATCTCACTAACTTGATTGAGCTTTTTGAATAAGTGACAAAGAAGATTGATAGAGGCAGAGTGGTGTCCCTGTGAACTTACAGCAAGGCATATGACAAGGTTTCGCATGGTAGACTGTTTAGCACGGTTAGATCACAGGGCATCCAGGGAAAGCATTTGGATTCAAAATTAGCGTAAAGGTATAAGAGGGCAATTGTAGAGGGTTGTTTTACGGACTGGAGGCCTGTGACCAGCAGCGTGCCGTAAGGATCGGTGTTGGGTGCACTGCTTTTTGTCATTTATATAAATGATTTGGTTTGGAATACAGGAGGTATGGTTAGTAAGTTTCCAGATGACATCAAAATTGGTGGCATACTGGGTAGTGAAGAAGGTTACCTCAGTGTGCAATGGGGTCTTGATCAGATGGGCTAATGGGCCGAGGAGTGGCAGATGGAGTTTAATTTAGATAAGAAAAGCGTTGCATTTTGGTAAGGCAAATCAGGGCAGGACATATACACTTAATGGTAGCTAGGAGGACAAAGGCAGTAGCTGTGTGGAAACATTAGTACCTACACGATCCTTTCCAAGCCATGCAACAAATTGCCTTGGGACTACATCATCAATCTTTTACTGTCACTATGCCAATATCCTAGAACCCCTTTCTTAACAGCTTTGTAGGTGGCTTTACCGCCTTCAAATTGCAGCAATTCAAGAAAGCATCTCACCATTGCCTCCTGCAGTTCAACTAGGGGTCAGCAATAAATGTTTTATGAAGGATATTGTTGCCATAGAGAGAGTACAACCAAGATTCAGCTAGCCAGCCCAACCAATGTCACCCACATCCCACAAATGAATAAGAGCAAAGAAAAGCTAAATCATTGAATTGGCTGGGAAACATGTCGGATTATTGGAAAATCTCAGGTCAAAGTAAGCTTACAATGGAGGAAAAAGGGCCCCTTTCATTCATGTTACTTTGTTGAATACATGGGGACTTTTGCCAAGATATTTTCAAACCAGTTGAATTTTATTAACTAATTTTCATTTATGCCTGAACAAAAGGGCTTGAAGTAGTGATTGACTATCACTAAATGAGTACACACTGGAATGAACCAGCCATCTATTTATGGATGTACATGTCTCACATACTTTAATCACTTGTAACTTCACACATTTCAAAAACATCACACTTGTCAGTGAGA
Source organism: Chiloscyllium plagiosum (assembly GCF_037043375.1). Classification (NCBI taxonomy): domain Eukaryota; kingdom Metazoa; phylum Chordata; class Chondrichthyes; order Orectolobiformes; family Hemiscylliidae; genus Chiloscyllium; species Chiloscyllium plagiosum. The sequence goes on from NW_028270149.1 coordinate 77,333,836, forward strand.
CTTTGGAAGTATCACTCTCAGAATGCCAGCCACCTGCTGAAGAACCAGAGAGATACAACTAAAATTTCTATTCAACAGTTATTACTTTAAGTGACCAACAAGTCAATTTAACTATCATTACTTTGTCATAAGGAGCAAAAGTTGACCAGTGAGAAACTAGGGACCAACAGAAAAAGTAAAAACTATAGGCAGGCAAACCCTGCTTAGTCTCTTAAGTCTGTTTCACTATCGGAGTGCCAGCAGCACTGTTAAAACACTTAACACCTCCTGCTCAAAATTACAAACATACCTGTGCCTCGTAATCTGGGCTAGACAGAGAAAGCAGAGGAGCAAAAATAAGTAAAAATCTTATCTGACAAATTCCTACCTGAACTCTTTGCATGATAGTTACCAATCCTATGAACTACTGAAAACAAAAAGTACTGGAGATCACAGTGGGCCAGGCAGCATCCAAGGAGAGAGGCAAAAAAAAGTCAGATACTGGAATCCAAAGCAATCAAGCAGGAAGCTAGAAGACCAAAGCAAGCTAGAAAGCATCAGGAGGTGGAGAACTGGAGTTGGAGGTATGGGGAGCTGCAGGTAAAAGGGGGGTGGGGGAGGGTTTTGAGTGGGGGGAGGGATGGAGTGCTGAAGTAGTGATAGGTGGACATAGGTAGAGGGGATTGGAGGAATGAATTCAATTGGTGGCTGAAAGAAGGGGTCAGTAAGTGGAATGGAAGGGAGGAAGAGGGGCCGGTAAGGGAGTTGAGGGATGAGAAGAGAAGTTATTTGAAATTGGAGAACTCAACGTTGGGTCCTCCGGGTTGTAGACTGCCCAGGTGGAAGACAAGGTGTCGTTCCTCCCATTAGCAGTCCAATGGAGGAGGCCAAGGATGGTCACGTCAGAGATGGAATGGGGAGGGGGAATTGAAATGGGCGGTGACCGGGAGGGCAGGTCAGCCCCTGTGGGCCTGTCTGAGATGCTTGGCGAAATGTACCCTTAAGTTAAGTTTGGTCTCACCTAGGTAGAGAAGACCACTCTCTGGCATGACCATCCTCGGCCTCCTCCATTGCCAAAGTGCAACTTGGAGGAACAACAAGTCAGCTTCTGCCTGGGCAGCCTACAGCCAGGAGGACTCAACTTTGACTTCTCCAATTTCAAACAATGTCCCTTTCCATCCCCCAACTGCCTTTCCATCCCCCCATCCTCCTCCTCCTTCCATTCCACTTACAAATCCTCCCTTCCAGCCACCAACCGGATTCATAATCTGCAGCTCTCCTCACACCTACCCCCCTGTCCTGAAGAAGGGTAATACCTGAAACATTGACCTTCCCACCTCCTGATGCTTCCTGGCCTGCTGTGTTCTTCCAGCCTGCTGCTTGTCTACTTTGGATTCCAGCATTGGCAGTTTTTTTGTCTCTTATTCACAATCATGTCCAAGGATTAAGGATTTTGGAGAGAAAAAAATATTAAATTGTACAAATGTTTTAGCCCTGAGCTTGAAACTCATAGCAATATGATACTGATAAATTACTGGTGAATTCAGAGAGTGTGAATTTTCTCAGAGTATTGGGTATGAATTTTCTCCAGAGTATTGGGCAGTAGTCCCCCATCCCCAAGTAGAATCATTGGAGTGATTGTTCTCAGGCTGCTGTCACTCAGATCCATTGTTTGGAACTCAGGTAGCTGTGGATTTTATTGTGGCTTCTAGATCATAAGAAAAGAAAGATTTCATTAGGCAGAGAAGCTACAGGATTTGAACCTCTTGTCAACAAATGAATATATCAGCCAACAATGCAGCCATAGAGATATCCAAAGTCTACGTTGTCCCATTCTGCAGGTAATTAATTGCACAAATTGCAAAAAGCCAAAAGAATAAAATTGATGTCTGGGAGACAGCCCCCATTAGTAAGACTCATGAAATGTTAGCCTTTATGGCAAATGGAGTTGAGTGCAGGAGGAGCAAGAAACCTGGTTAGGGTGCACTTGGAGTATTAAGTGCAGTTTTGATCCCCTTACCACTTATTTAATACCAATCATGTGACCCAATATGCTTTCAAGGACTGGAACAGAAAGTGCTGGAGAAACTCAGCAGATCTGGAAGCATCTATATATAGAAAAACAGAATTAATGTTTCAAATCTCGTGAGGAATTTCAATGTTAGTCTCTGACTTGCATGCATTGAATATTTTTGTTTTCTAAGTAGTCTGAGATCTGCTTGATCATTCTTGTTGAGATGACTGGAGGAATCTAGGTCTCCATGGAGCTCAGATCTAACTGATAAATAGGTGACCATGTTAATAACAGCCAGCTCTTTGTTGCCATTATAGCAATACTACACAGTCTGCCTGATGGATCTTAATCAATGATGCAGTGCTTTATTGCATAAGGACAGGGGCTTAGAAATGTTTTGAATTCAGTTGCAGCCATTAACTGAATGTAGTGAATAATACTTATGCTGAAGATAGAGGATCATGAGAAACTGGGGCACTTTCAAAAGGAGGAGCTCTACCTCTGTTCTGCGCTTGCATTTCAGAAGTCATCGTTAAAGCCTTTGACCCCATGACTCTTGATTCAGACATCAAAACTGAGGCAACTTGATGCATCCTAAATCTTTATTTATACTTGTGTTTCATCACTGAGACTGTTAGCAATAGAGAAAGACAAAGACTGAACTGCAGACTTCAAGTACACTGCTAGTCAGTCTCCTGCGACTTTCAATAAGATGTAAAATTTGATCATTTTCCTAAGTAAATGCTCATTGCTTTCTTTACATTTTGTGGCTTCTCTAAGATATGATACGTTATTTTCCATAAATAGATTCCCTGAAGTAATTTACTGATGTAACATGACCTCCTGAGTCATGTATGCATCACTGACATTTCTGGCTGTGAAATGAATGAGTTCATTAGCATATCACACGAAACGGTCACTATAAATAGAATTGGGATTGGTGACTTCTAAGACATAATTCAACATGCGACACTGGGAGCCTATGAGCGTGAAGTGCAAGTCGGTTATGTGCTTCTTGTCACTGTGAGTTCAGTTGTGTTTCACATCTTCTATCAATCATCTTGTGCCAGTATATGCATTCCTCTATTAATATCATTCAACAAGAAACAGGTGAGCAACAACAATGTGATGGAGAACTCATAGAGATAGTATACTCTGACAGAAAAGAATAATGTTCTAAGGGGACAACTTCTATGGTGACACATTGATAAATAAACTTGGCGGTGAGCGTAGACATCAGGTGGTCAGGAAGGAATAGCAGGCTGTGATGTGGCAATTAATGAAGGTCTAATATGACCGAGAGCTGTTGCTGTTGGGAAAGCCTGCACAATAATCAAAGCCTGTTGCATGTGCCAGGCTTGAAGGAAAGCATAGAACCATTACTGAGAGGTTATAGCAGTGGCATATGATATTAAAAGGAAACTGTGTGGAATTGTGACCGTAAGCTGTTCTCACTTGCTCAGGCTACAACTTAAATTCATACATCGAGAGGATTGACAGTTTGTTTTCTTTGGGTGGCTAAAAAAAATCAAGTGTTTGGAAATGTGTCTATTCTGGAACTCACTACTGAAAGGGTGGTTGGGTGAGAAACTCTTGTAATATTTAAGCAGTATTTAGATGCCCACATGCATTGCCATCGCCTCCAGGGCTAGGGACCAAAACACGGAAAATGGGTTTAGTGTAGTCTGATTTTTGTTGACCGGCCTGAACATATTAAGCTGAATGATCTCTTTCTATGCTGTAAACAGATATAAATCTGGGAATAAAGATATGAAAAGTAAAAAAAAGGTACTTTTACATTCACATCATTCCTTTCAACAGGATCTCCCAAATTGCTTTAAAGTCAGAGGAAATCGAGGGCTGAAGGGCCTCATTGAGGTCTGAAGGACCTGTACTGTGCTGTAATGTTGTATGTTTGAAAATGATTGCAATTGTGAACTACCATATTCCCGGGACACTGCTGTAAGTCTGCTTCAGAGTCATACCCCAATAACTTTCGCTTCTTCATAAGGTCAGAAGTGGAAATGTTTGATGATGATTGCATAGTATTTCATTCAATTTACAACTCCTCAGACACTGTAGTAATGTGTGTGTCTTTGTATCAAGAGCTGGACATCACTCAAGCTTGGGCAGATGAATAAATATTTACTGTTTGTGCCGCACAAGGGTCAGCCATCTCCAACAAGAGATAGTCTCTCACCATGTTCCCTTCACATTCTAGGGCACTACCATGGTTGAATAGCCAACCAGCAACATTCTGGGAGTTGTCATTCACCAGAAAATTTATTGGATATACCAGAAAAACTCAGTAATTGCAAAAACAAGTCAAATACTTTAATGTGCAGGTGGAGGTGTAAAGAAGTGCAGAGATGGAAAGTTATGGGTGTAGTTGTGAGGTGAGTGAGTATGAGGATGATATGCTGGAGTAGAATTGAAACCACAAAAGTAATAAACTACAGGATATAGGCGAATGTGACATCTCGCTTTACTCTGGGTCAGTTGCTGTTTGAGAAGATTATTTCCCTTCAGTTCATCACCACGCCTAAAAACAGATCCAGGGAGGATCATCTGAACATCTTACTTCCATTTCTGACTTTGCTCCTCTTGTCTTCTCAATTCCAGCTCCATGTCCCAATGTTTGTACCATAGATTTAAATAGTGGAGTTGATATCACTTCATGCTGATCATTATCACACCATCTTACATTCCTTGGATGGAAAAAAAAAGTTAAAAGATGGCAATACAAAACCACTGACAAGGCTGGTTAACATTTTCCTGTTTTACGCATGTGCTATTAAGTCCACAATTTCAAGCACGTCTGCATAATGAATTTCCCATTTTACCATTTCATTCCACAGAAGTCTTTTCAACTGTTGTACATTGAGTACAGCGTTATAGTAACTGTCAACTGAACTGAGCAATAAACCCTAATGTTGTGAAATTTATCTCATTTTTTGATTTGATGAGAACACGCAGCTTTTAAGTGAACTGTGCTCTTACCATGTGAAGTCAGACCTATGAATTCTTCTGTGGTGGAACAAATGTACTCCATAGGTCAATTATCCTAAACTAGAATGTATTGAATGTATCTGGAATTGAAATAAACAGCAAGACATTAGCCATTAAATGTTGCCTTGTGGTTGTTACAATGGTGGTAAAAATGAACTATCACGTTTCCAGTTCCATCACATAATTTTAATACCTGTCCATTTTAATGGCTGCCTATGTCACTCAGATCTATACCTTTTATTGATCTATAATTTTATAAATTGGGATACATATCAGCTGCAGATCATCCAGCTTGAAAACAAATTGAGGCCAGACATGGAAATATACAAAGAAACCATGTTTCAGGCAACATCTTCTGAGCAGAGACAAAGAGAAGAAAATAAGTAACTGTAGATTTGGAAAGTTTGCCTTCAGCCTGATGAAAATTAGGGCAAATTGGAGAAATATACACATACTGAGAACTCAAGGATATCTACATTTTTTTTTCCGCTGCTGAAGATGCAAACATGGATTAAGTAATCATGGTCTAAGGTTAAATACGAACATTGCAAGTACTCAAAGGACTTTGTTTTAATCTGCCTATTCTTAATCATCCCTTTTGTACCTCATATCTCCCCTTTATAAACTTTATATCTGAGTTTGATGTTGCGTTTTATTATTTTGTACATAGTTAGTTTACAATATAAATTCCCCTTTCCTTCACTCAAGAAAAGAAACTGATTAACTGGCACTTTTGTTATAATGAGCATTATAAGTTAAATAAAGAATTAAAATCTTAGATGCAACTAACCATGAGGGTGATATACACGTGGACCCTGAGTCAACTAATTATAACAAATGTGAAGAGTCAGATCCCAGGAGTGTTTCCCCTGGTGATGAAGAAGAACAGAAATGGAAAAAGAATAGATTGTTCCTTCAAAAGCTGCTGAAAAAAACCTGTAGAAAGGTTTTCTCAGATCCATAATAATAGTGTTAAAATACCCCATGTACTATTTTTGCAGCAACAGCGGGAGCAGTGAGAGCGAGGACCTGGGGCTGCCGAGAAGGTAAATTAATCGTTGAAAAGCTTACCTCATGTATAGGCGGAGCACACGCTGAGCAGGAGCAGACATAGGATGGTTGAGTAAGTGAGCTAATATATGTGGGTGGTTGCTTTACCCGAAATACTACTTAGGTATCATCCATCCTCCTCCTTTAACCAAAAGAAAAGTTTCTGAGTTCCAATTTGGTAAGATTACTGGTTTTGTTTAATATATATCTGTTTGGGAATTCAGAATGGAGGTTAGGGCAATTGAATGCTCCTCCTTAATATGTGAGAAGTAAGGGTCACCACTCATGTCCCCACTGGCTTCGACTCCAGGAAGTGCACCCAACTCCAGCTTCCGCGTTAGGCAACTGGAGCTGGAGCTGGATGAACTCTGGATCATTTGGGAGGTGGAGGAGATAATTGAGAGGAGTTTAGGGAAGTAGTCACACCTCAGGTACAGGATAAAGATAGATGACCTCTCCCAAACAGGTTCCTTCAAGATCAGTTGTGAATTTCACTGTTTGTTAAGTTTTCCTAGATGCACTCTGATGTCAGCGATACATGAATTCAAACAGCAAAAGCAAAATACCACAGGGCATGAGTTATAGCTGGGGGAAAGGCGATTAGAATGCATAGGATGGGGAAGGAAACTGCAGGGGATGGGCACAACTGAAATGTGGAGCTTGTTCATGGAATAGTTACTATACTCCTTGATAAGTATGTACCTGTCAGGCAGGGAGGAAGTGGTCGATTGAGGGATTCATGGTTAACTAAAGAAGTTGGATTTCTTGTCAAAAGGAAGAAGAAGGCTTATGTAAAGATGAGACATGAAACGTGCTTGGAAGGGCCTAAAGAGAGAGCTAAGAAGAGCCAGGAGGGGACATGAGAAGACTTTGGCAGATAGGCTCAAATCTTTCTACAGACATATCAGAAATAAAAGAATGACAAGAGTAAGATTAGATTAGAATGGTGCTGGAAAAGCACAGCAGTTCAGGCAGCATCCGAGGAGCAGTAAAATCGACATCAGGGATTCCTGATGAAGGGCTTTTGCCCGAAACATCGATTTTACTGCTCCTCGGATGCTGCCTGAACTGCTGTGCTTTTCCAGCACCACTTGAATCTCGATTCTGGTTTCCAGCATCTGCAGTCATTGATTTTACCAAGAGTAAGGTTAGGGTCAGTCAAGGACAGTAGTGGGTAGTTATACGTGGAGTTCGAAGGGATAGGAGAGGTGCTAAATGAATATTTTTTGTCAGTAATCACACAGGGAAAAGAAAATGTTGAGGAGAATCCTGAGAAACAGGCTATTAGACTAGACAAGATTGAAGTTCATAAGGAAGAGGTGTTAGAAATTCTGGAAAGTGTGAAAATAGGTAAATTCTCCGGGCTGGATGGGATTTGTCCTCGAATTATCTGGGAACTTAGGGAGGTGATTTCAAAGCCTTTTGGCCTTGATCTTTATATCATCATTGTCTACAGGAATAGTGCCAAAAGACTGGAGGATAGAAAATGTTCAAGAAGGGGAGTAGAGACAACTCTAGTAATTATACACCAGTGAGCCTTACTTTAGATGTGGATAAACTGTTGGAAAGGATTATAATAGAGAGGATTTATAATCATCTAGAAAGAAATGATTTGATTAGGGATAGTCAACATGATTTTGTGAAGGGTAGGTCATGCCTTACAAACCTTATTGAGTTACTTGAGGTGACCAAACAGGTGGATGAGGGTAAAGTGGTTGATGTGGTGTGTATGGATTTCAGTAAAGCATTTGATAAGGTTCCCACGGTAGGCTATTGCAGAAAATAGAGGCATGGGATTGAGGGTGATCGGAAATTGGCTAGCTGTAAGAAGACAGAGGGTGGTGTTGATGGAAAATGTTCATCCTGGAGTTCAGTGGTGTACCACTTTCGGGCCATTGCTGTTTGTCATTTTTACAAATGATCTGGATGAGGGCATAGAAGGATGGGTTAGTAATTTGTGGATGACACTAAAGTCGGTGGAGTTGTGGATAGTGCAGAAGAATGTTGCAATTTACAGAGGGACATAGATAAACTGCAAAACTGAGCTGAGAAGTGGTAAATGAAGTTTAATGCAGAAAAGTGTGAGGAGATTCACTTTGGAATGAGTAACAGGAATACAGAGAACTGGGCTAATGGTAAGATTCTTGGTAGTGTAGATGAGCAGAGAGATCTCGGTGTCCAGGTACATAGATACTTGAAAGTTGCCATCCAGGTTGATTGAGTAGCTATGAAGGTGTATGGTGTGTTAGGTTTTATTGGGAGAGGGATTGAGTTTCAGAGCATGAGATCATGATACATCCATACAAAACTCTGGTGTGGCCGCATCTGGAGTATTGCATACATTTCTGGTCACTGCATTATGGGAAGGGTGTGGAAGCATTGGTAAGGGTGCAGAGGAGATTTAAGGGTGCAGAGGAGGGAAGGTCTTATGAGAAAAAGCTGATGCACTTGAGGCTGTTTTCATTAGAGCGAAGCAGGTTGAGAGGTGACTTAATAGAGGCATACAAGATGATCAGAGGATCAGATCAGGTGGTCAGTGAGAGCTTTTTTCCTTGAATGATGACAGCTAACACAAGGGAACGTAGCTTCAAATTGAGAAGTAATGGAAAGAGGAACGATGTCAGAGGTAGGTTCTTTACTCAGAGAGTAGTAAGGGCATGGAACGCCCTGTCTGCAACAGTGGTAGACTTATCAACTTTAACTGCGTTTAAATGGTCATTGGATGAACATATGGATGACAATGGAATAGTGTAGGCTAGATGGCTTCAGGTTGGTTTCTCAGTTCAGCACAACATTGAGGGCCGAAGGGCTTGTACTACGCTGTAATGTTCTATGTTCTATAGACAGGTGAGCCTGAAGTCAGTGGTATGCAGTTTGTTGAAGGAAATGCTAAGGGCCAGGATGTGCATGTATTTGGAAAGGCAAGGACTGATTAGGAATAGTCAACATGGCTTTAAGTGTGGAAAATCATGTCTCAATAACCTGATTGAGTTTTTTGAAGAAATAGTAAAGAGGATTGATGAGGCCAAACCGATGAAAGCAACCTGTATGGACTTCAGTAAGGCATTCGACAAGGTTCCTTGTGGTAGACTGATTAGCAAGGTTAGATCACATGGAATACAAAGAGAACTAGCCATTGGGATACAGAACTGGCTCAATGTAGAAAACAGAGGGTGGTGGTGGAGGTTTGCTTTTCAGACCCGAGGCCTGTGACCAGTGGAGTGCCACAAGGATCAGTGCTGGGTTCACTGTTTTTCGGCACTTAGGTAAATGAATTGAATATGAGCGTAAGAGATGGAGTTAGTAAATTTGCAGACGACACCAAAATTGGAGATGTAGTGGATGGCAAAGAAGGATACCTCAGAATACAATGAAGTCTTGATCAGATGGCCAATGGGCTGAAGAGTAGCAGATGGAGTTTAATTTAGATAAATATGAGGTGCTGCATTTTGGAAAGGGAAATCAGGTCAGGGCTTATATACTTAATGATAAGTTCCTGGGGAGTATTGCTGAACAAAGAGACCTTGGAGTGCAGGTTCATAGTTCTTTGAAAGTTGAGTCACAGGTAAATAGGATAATGAAGAAGGCGTTTGGTATGCTTTCTGTTATTGGTCAGAGCATTGAGTATGGAAGTTGGGAGCCCATGATGCGGCTGGACAAGACATTGGTTACACCACTTTTGGAACATTGTATGCAATTCTGGTCTCCCTTCTATTGGAAAGATGTTGTGAAACTTGAAAGGATTCAGAAAAGATTTACAAAGATGTTGCCAGGGTTGGAGGGTTTGAGCTATAGGGAGGAGTTGAATAGGCTGGGGCTAGTTTCCCTAGAGTGTCACAGGCTAAGGGGTGACCTTATAGAGGTTGTTAAAATCATAAGGGTCATTGATAGGGAGAATAGCTACGGTCTTTTTCTCAGGATAGGAGTATCCACAGCTAGAGAGCATGGGTTTAAGGTGAAAAGAGAAAGATTTAAGAGGGACCTAAGTTGCAACATTTTCACACACAGAGTGGTGCGCATATGGAACAAGCTGCCAGAGGAAGTTATGGAGCCAGGTACAATTACAACATTTAAAAGGTGTCTGGATGGGTACATGAATAGAAGGGTTTAAAGGGATATGGGCCTAATGCTGACAAATGGGGCTGGATCAATTTAACACATCTTGTCAACATGGAGAGTTGGACCAAATCATGTTTTTTCATGCTGAATAACTCTAGGCAAAAGCCTAGTCAATGAGGATTATGTCTGAAATTTGCATTTAAGTCATTTCTTAGATAACGTTGTTAAAGATGCAAAGGACCATAGGGCTGCCTTTCCATTAGTGAGTTGACGTGGATGTGCTGGTGTTAGACTGGGGTCGATAAAGTCAGAAGTCCCCCGACACTAGGTTGTAGACCAACAGGTTTATTTGAAAACACAAGCTCTCAGAGTGCTGCTTCTTCATCAGGTGAAGCTGACAAAGGAACAGCGCTCCATAAGCTTGTGATTTCAAATAAACCTGTTGGACTATAACTTAGTGCTGTGTCATTAGAGACAGAAAGCCGGTGGTGAGTTTAGTCTGCGAGTCACCATACTTCAGGAAAAGGGTGAAGTCAAGAAGATGCAGAAATTAAACTCATGCTGTTGGTGTCACTCTGCATTACAAACCAGCCGTACAACCAACTGAGCTAAGTTATCCAAGAGACAATTTGACATGCATTTTAAGATATTTTCTAGCCCTTTCCCTGCTACTGATGTAAGGCCAATGTCTCTGTAGTTCCCTTTGTTCCATTGTTCCTTTCTTAAATCATGGGGTGACATTTAGAAGCTTAGCATGTTCTTTACTGATTTTTAATTGTTTACTTTAGTAAGACCATTCTGGGTTATTCTATTAAGTAATAAATAGGCCTTCAGAATAATATATGATTTCAAACTTTCTGACCACTGGCAGGTTTTAATGTAGATTACAATACATTAAATTGTCAATCCAATTTTGCAATCTTTCAGAGTTACCTTCCGAATTCCTACCCAGGGATTGATCGGGGCTTTGAAATATTCCATAAGTTCACCAGAGCTGATATAAAGCTCAAATGATTCCAACCCATATAAAAGCCATTCATTCTCACTATTATAATTAAACAATTCATTTTTGATGATTTTATATTCCCCAGTATTCTTTATACTGTTATTCCCAAAACCATCTTTTGACAAAAATGTGCAAAAATCGTAAGGTATTTATTCAAGTCAACATAACAAAGCTATATCATCAACGAAATCAAGGGCTATACAACAGTTAGTTGTCTTGTATTTCTTATTGTACCTCTTATACAATTTTGTAGGATTGCAATGTTACCATTACATTCACATGTATTTGCTAAGAAGCCCTTTTGTCATGGGTTAATACTCATCGTTTTTTCCAACCTATCGGTCATAATTCTAGTGAATAGGTACAATAAAAGAGTGCCAATCAGAATAGATCTCCAATTATCAATATTTCTAGGAATGACATGGTTTTCTGTTTATATCTTTACTATGAGCTGATTAGTTCATGCCTTAATTAATTCTATTAATTTTACCCTTGTTACAATGTTCTCTAATCTGTCTGCCAAATTGATATTTTCATCAACTGCATCATCAGCATTCTCTAATGGAACATTATTTATTTCATCCCCATTAGTGGGCTCTTTAATCTCATTGGAGCCTTCATTCAGTAAAAAAAAATCAAGGATATCTACACATTTTGCCATGACTTAGAATACAAGGCATTAAGCAATCAGCATTGTCTCAGGTACTTTTGTATCTAAGTTGGTGCTGTAATTTGCAATATATAAACTTTCCATTGTACTCATTGAGTATATGTGACAATGAAGGCTGTTCTATTCTAATCTATTATAAAACCTAATACTTCCATGAGTCTAAGGACGTTCTTTTAACCTGCCTATTCTTGATCTCTCTTTACGTACTAGACACTCACCCCTTTTTAAACCTCATCCCTGTGCTGAATGTCATGTTTTATTATTTTTCTTCGAGTTAGTAAGTATTAAATTCATCTTTCTTGCGCTCAAAAAAATCTTGTAATTGGCTTCTTACTTTTAACTAGAAGTACATTTTAATCAAATTTTGATGAAACGTTGTACTGAGAAGAATAAAAAAATCTGTCATGGCTAGCTGAGAGGGTTAAAAGGAGGGGAATTGATACACACTTAGTTGTAATGCAGTAAAGCAAATTATATTTCAAGAACAAAATAACTGACAGAATTGTTGCTAAGTTTGCAGATATCACAAAGATTAGGAGGAGGGATAAGTATGTTGAGGAAGTAGGAGGCTGCAGAATGACTTGGACAGTTTAGGAGATGGAACACAACTTGGGAAGATTAGATTAGATTCGATTCCCTACAGTGTGGAAACAGGCCCTTTTGCCCAACCAGTCCACACCGACCCTCTGAAGAGCAACCCACCCAGACCCATTTCCCCTTGACTCCCCCTCGATTTAGCATGACCAATTTAATCACCTGACCTGCACATCTTTGGACTGTGGGAGGAAACCGGAGCACCGGGAGGAAACCTATGCAGACACGGGGAGCATGTGCAAACTCCACACAGACAGTCACCCGAGGCTGGAATCAAACCTGGGACCCTGCAGTGCTAGCCACTGAGCCATGGTGCCGCCCAAGTGTGAGGTTATACACTTTGTTAAGAAGAATAAAGGCATAGACTGTTTTCTAAATGGGGAAAGGCTTTGGAAGTCTAAAGCATAAAGGGGCTTAGGAGTCCTCGTTCAGTATTCTCTTAAAATTATTATGCAGGTTCAGCTGGCAGTTAGAAAGGTCCATGTCATGTTGGCATTCATTTCAAGAGGGCTAGAATACAAGTGCAGAGATGTACTGTTGAGGCTGTACAAGGTTCTGTTCAGTTTGCATTTGAAATATTGTGAGCAGATATGGACCCCATACCTAGGGAAGGATGTACTGGGCTTGGAGGGGATCCAGAGGAAGTTTACAAGAATAATCTTGAGGATGAAGGGCTTGTCATTTGAGGAGAGGTTGAGGACTCTGGCCCATACTAAACGGAGTTTAGAAAGATGCCACTGGGGATCTCATTGAAACCTACAAAAAACACTGAGAGGGCTGGATGGAGGGGATGTGAAGAAGATGTTTGCACCATTAGGAGAGACGAGGACCTCAGGGCACAGCCTCAGAGTAAAGGGAGGACTTGTTAGAAATGAGATGAGGACGAATTTCTTCAGCCAGTGGGTGGTGAATCTGTGGAACTCATTGTCACAGAAGACTGTGGAGGCCAAGTCATTGAGTGTTTTTTGGACAGAAATAGATAGATTCCTGATTAGTAAAGAGACAGGGAGAAGGCAAAAGGATGGTTTGAGAAACATATAAAACATCAATATGATACTGGAGCACTGTCCTCACATTTGTTATTGATGTTTCTGTGTTGTCTGTGTTGTTATTTTATACAGATACAGTGCAACAAGCATTAAACAGCAATAAACACAAAAAATGAAAAAATTAGACCCGCAGAGAAAAATAGACAAACTTACACCAAATAACAACACAGGCAACACAGAAACATCAATAAAAAATGTTTCTGACCAACCCTTAACAAACACTGAAACAGTTAGTAAGAGGATTAAATTACAACTTGCAGGATGAGGACAAGAAAGATTTTTAGCAGCATTAGAAACAACACCGAGAGATAAACAATTCACGGAGGAAACTCAGCAAACCATCAGAGAGACAGTTGCCCCAACATTAAGTAGGAAAAAGGAAGGAAACGCACTCAATACACAAGAAAGAAAAGCTCTAGAAAGACTAAAAAAAAGAGAAAACATTGTTATTCTACCAGCAGACATAGGGCACTTGACAGTCATTTTAAATCAAAGAGACTACATTGAGAAAGTGAACACACTACTTGCAGATATCAACACTTACCAACAAGTGGCAATAGACCCGAACCCACAACTAGAGAACTGCATCACAGCCCTACTCAAAAAAACTTCAGCAATCTGGAGAAATAAATAAGACTGACTTCCAAAAAATGAAACCAGACGGATCCAACACACCACCCTTCTATGGATTACCCAAAATTCACAAACCAGGAGCCCCCCTTAGACCCATAGTCTCGCTACCTGGAACACCAACTTACAGATTAACCAAGGAGCTACACCAAAGACTAAAACACTTAGAAGACGACTCACAACACTCCATCCACTCCACCCAAGAATTCCTGAAGACCATCAAAGATACCAAGACAGTAGAGGATGAAATAATGGTCTCCTCGCCAAGGAAACACTGACTATATTATTAGAAGAACAAAAGACACATACACCAAACACCACCAACTTCATCAGCAAGGACAATGTCATCAAGCTAGTGGACCCATGCCTTACCACTTACTTCATCTTCAGCAACAAAACCTTCAAACAAACCAATGGAACACCTTAGAGATCACCGATATCAGGGTTTTTAGCAGAGGCAGTCATGCAGAGACTCGAACAAACAGCTCTGCCAACCATCCAACCCAAACTTTGGGCCCGCTACGTGGATGACACCTTTGTCATCACTAAACTAAACAAATTAAAGGAAACCTTCAAGCCCACCAATAATACCCTTACTGGCATAAAATTCACTAAAGAGGAGAAAACAACAACAAACTGCCATTCCTAAATGTCACAGAGCGAACAGTCAATGGGGAACTTCAAACCAGCGTCTACAGGAAAACAACATATACTGACCAAATACTGAACTACAGAAGCAATCATCCCAACACCCACAAACGAAGCTGCATTAGAACATTATTTCACACCAAACACTGCAGCACAGAGGAACTACATAGAGCAGAGGAAAATCACCTACATAGTGTATTCAAAAAGAATGGATACCCAATGAACACAGTCTGCCGATTTCTCAGCAACAAACACAAACAAACAGACAAAATACATCCAGAAACCCGAGCCACTCTCCCTTACATCAAAGACATCTCAGAAATGACTGCCAGATTACTCAAACCCCTTGGCATCATAGTAGCCCACAAACCCACCCACACACTAAAACAGCAGCTAATGAACTTGAAAGACCTTATACAGACAACACACAAAACTAATGTCATTTACAGAATACCTTGAAAGAACTGTAACAAACACTACATTGGACAAATAGGCAGAAAACTAGCCATCAGGATACATGAACATCAACTAGCCACAAAAAGACATGACCCACTCTCACTAGTATCCTTACATATAGATGAAGAAGGATACCACTTTGACTGGGACAATACATCCATCCTAGGACAAGCCAAACAGACACGCATGAGAATTCCTAGAAGCATGGCATTCCAACGGGAACTCTATCAACAAACACATTGACTTGCATCCCATTTACCACCCCCTGAGAAAAACTACAGGAAATGACATCACCATAGGAAATGACATCACCAACCCAAGGAAACCTAAACACATAAATAGAAAGCAAGCTATGCCACCAGTGCTTCATCCAGAGATTCACGGATGATGTTACCTAGTATGTCGACGAAGCATCTGAAAATGAACCTTGCAGCTCAGCGAGCAAACCTATATCCAGAGATACTATCAGACCAGGGCACTTTGGTTTGACACTGCACAAAGTATGTTAAGAGTTGTTGAGAAGCTCACCTTCTCAAAGGGCAACTAGGGATGGGCAATAAATGCTATCCAGCCAGCGAAATCAATGTCCCCTGCATCAATTGTAAAAAAAGTTACAGAACTCATCTAAAATTGCTGTTAATCCTTCGGCTGTGTAAGGTGCTCCCCATCTTGTTTCGTATTCATTGTATCAAAGCTGTTAGACAGAAGTCTTCCAGTTGAAACCTTACACTGTGAGCAGATTAAAGTATCAATTTGAATCAGATATAACACTCTCACCCTTGAGTCAGGAGCTCCACTCCAGGGTCTGAGCACATATGCCAGACTGTTGCTGCATTGTTTGAAGCTGTTTTCAATTGGCTGAGACAATAAACTGATCATCTATTTGTTTTTCATTCAGAGAAGGGTGGGGAGGTTATCATGATGATCTGATCAGCATTTGTTGCTCAACCAATGCAGGCAAAACTGCTTTCCACGTCATTTTTTTGGTCATGGGATTTTGGTGTGCAAGACTAGCTGTCGCATTTGCCATTTCAACAGTAGTGACAATATTCTGAACACTGCATTGACTGAGAAGAACATTTGGACACCCTGGGGATGGAAAAGGTGCTATGTAAATGCAAGCTACTTTGCACTGTTTGATAATTGCAGTGATAACTCCATAACACTAGCTGTGCTGATATTTAATATTGCCTGAAGTATCAGCAACAGCTAATGACCACCAATACCCTGACATTCAATAACAATGCAGAGTGATCTTGAAAATGTATATGTATTCTGCCTATCTAATTAACATATGTATTTACAATTGAGTCTTTCCAGCATCATAAATTATTCATACACTTAGCTCATTATATAACTGCAGCTCTCTTCAATAAACTTTTGAATTAATCAGCAAATTAGCATATTGTACAATGCCAACAATCCTCTGTACTTTAACATCATTCATCTAATTATAATATAGCACTCTCCAACCATTACTATTATTGAAAACCAACCCTGAGCATGTTCTCAAACATTTATGAAGTATTTTCCACAATTGCCAGTAACTTATGCGCAGTTAGGCAACAGCTTTATCAGCCAGATAGAAATTTTCCATTGACAACACAAGGATCAATGGGGGTTATGTTCGGCAATGTCCAATAAAGGGTGCAGCGCAATTGTCGCACTACCTCACTGAGAGCAATGCTAAGTTCAGTTTTGCACCTCATTGGAATAGATAAGACATCAACCAAGGCCTTTTAAGTTTCGGCTGATGGAGAAGTTAGGTTGACCCACTGGCATGTTGAAGGTGGAATAATGCAAATGATTCTGGAGTATAAATCGACAATTAACAACCTACCTTATTAATGTGTAACAGAGAGACAGGAAGAGCATCGTGCGCCTCCTGCCTCCAATTTGATGCAATTTCAAGAAAATTAAGCTGCTAGTTTTGCCCACAATCAGTAGCTCCTTTAGCAAGGCAACTACAGATTCTGAGAAACAGATTGGTACCTGAGTGCAATTCAGGCAGGTCTTAACGTATTACTGGATGATGGGCATTTCAGTGACAGCCCAAATTCCAGCACAAATTGGGAGTCGGCCATCAAACTGTTAAATCGTACGCCGGCTAAACAGACATTGTTGAAGTTAGTTTCCAATTGTGTGTAATTACTTGCCAATCAATTTCACAGCATCATTTGTGAGCAACGTAATGCTTAATAGTAAAGGATCTGCCTGCTGTGATTTGATTTTTACCAAATTAGCCCAGGACTTCTAAACTTGTGTATGCTTTTTAAATAAATATTTGATATTGGGATGTGGCATCTCACTTGTTGCCCATCCCTAGTTAGCCCAAGGACATGAAAAGTATACCACATCATTCTGGAACTGGGATGACATGTAGATCAGACTGAGTAGGGTGTCAAGTTCCCTGAAGGATATTAGTCAATGAATTTTTATGATTCTTCCCAGTGCCAGACCACAAAGGAACAGATTCTTTAAACTTCGGTTCAAAATGTACTGCAGGAAGGCTTTGAACCCATGCTCTCTATGTGAACAGTCCATAGCAGAATCTCTGCACCACTGTACTTTATTTGCCAATGTTCTTTTAAAATAAATCATAGTCCATAAACCATTAAAAGGCAATATTTATTTTTATTATAGGCATGTGTTTAGCAGCAAAAACCCATTGTTATTCAATGAGGTGTACTTACCTCTGACCTATCCTTTGTCACCCCCTGCCAAAGAACTTCCTTTTGTTATGGTTCCCATAGAGACAAAAAATATTTTAAAAGAAAGTGAAGCTCTAGTTATTATCTCAAAGTGATAACTCAGAAAGAGCTCACGTTTATAGATTTTTACTATAACAGAAGCCTAAAAACACTATTAACTAAAGATTATATTTGTAAGCAAAATGTACTTTATATCACAGAATGAAATGTTCACCTTTGATACTTATCACATTTTGCATTCTCAATAGAATTACAACCCTAATGGCAAAAAAGTCCGCCATTTCCCTCAGCTTCCAGGGGTTCACATGTCCGTGTTTCACCAGTGGTGGTAATTTAGAATTACCACTTTTAGTTGCTTCCTTTAGCTTTCATAAAGTTTCAATAAATCTGTTTCCAGGACAAACAATGAAAATTTACAGCCCAGGAACAGGCCCTCCGGCCCTCCAAGCTTGAGCCGAACCAATGTCTTGTATAATTTTAACATGACCTGCCAGCTCTTATATTCAATACCCATCCAATGGAGACAAGCATATCATATGCCTTCTTGACCACTCTATCCATCTGTGCAGCAATCTTCAGGGTACAATGGACCTTAACTACATTAGCCTTGTATCCACGTACAAATGCTAATTGTAATTCATGACCCCATGTTCTGTTATCTTATAAGGAAATAGCGTGTTTACAGCACTACCTTTTCCATCCCAACTCTCCAATCTATCTATATTCTCCTGTATTCTTTGACAGTCCCCTATGCTTTCTGCTACTCCACCAATCTTCGTGCCGTCTGCAAACTTGCTGATCATACCAACATTGCCTTCTTCCAGATCATTTAAGTATATCACAAAAAACAGTGGCCCCAGCACTGATTCCTGTGGAATACCACTGGTAACCTTCCTCCATCTTGAGAAACTTGTGGGCGGCATGGTGGCACAGTGGTTAGCACTGCTGCCTCACAGCGCCAGAGACCTGGGTTCAATTCCCGCCTCAAGCGACTGACTGTGTGGAGTTTGCACGTTCTCCCCGTGTCTGTGTGGGTTTCCTCCGGGTGCTCCGGTTTCCTCCCACCGTCCAAAGATGTGCAGCTCAGGTGAATTGGCCATGCTAAATTGCCCGTAGTGTTAGGTAAGGGGTAAATGTAGGGGTATGGGTGGTTGGCGCTTCGGCGGGTCAGTGTGGACTTGTTGGGCTGAAGGGCCTGTTTCCACACTGTAATGTAATGTAATCTAATCTAATCTAAAGCTCCCTTCAACTACTACTCTCTGTCTCTTGTTACTCAACCAGTTCTTTATCCACCTAGTTAGAACACCCTGCACACCATGTGACTTCACTTTCTCCATTAGTTTACCATGGGGAACCTTATCAAATGCCTCACTAAAGTCCATGTATATGACATCTACAGCCCTTCCTTCATCTACCAACTTGGTCACTTCCTCAAAGACCTCTATTAAGTTGGTAAGGCACAATCTCCCCCGTACAAAACCATGTTGCTTATCCCTGATAAGCCCATTCTTTTCCAAATGCAAATAGATTTTATCCCTCAGTACCTTTTCCAGCAACTTTCCCACTACTGACATCAGGCTCACTGGTCTGTAGTTACTCAGAATATCCCTACTACCCTTCTTGTACAGAGGGACATGATGAGCAACCCGCCAGTACTCCGGCACCTCATCTGTATTTAAGGATGCTACAAAGATATCTGTCAGTGTCCCAGCTATTTCCTCTTTCGCCTCCCTCAGCAACCTGGGATAGATCCCATACGGTCCTGGGGATTTGTCCACCTTAATAACCTCTAGCCTACCCAACACATCTTCCCTACTTATGACAGGAGTGAAACCTATCCTGATGAGTCTTCCCTCAGATCACACCAGGACAAGTTGCCCAGAACTTTTGGATGACTGTGAAAGCATTTCTTCAACTCAAGGCCATCTTCCTCCCACATGTGTTTCTGATTGCTCACAAAGGCATCCATTCCCTGGGCAACATGAACTACATTAGCCTTGTATCCACGTACAAATGCTAATTGTTATTCATGACCCCATGTTCTGTTATCTTATAAGGAAATAGCTTGTTTACAGCACTACCTTTTCCATCTAGATATTTTCACCACCTTTCCGGGACTTTGGGAGACTCAGAGTCCACCCCACTGTGAACTCAGGCATTGCTGCCATTGTCTGCATCCATGTATACCTTATACCATTGCCTCAGTCACACAGCATGGGTGACCCTTTGAATTTCAGCTATCCCTTTTTTTCAAGCTGACTATAAAATAAGTCACAAGAGCCCCTCTGTTTCACTTTACATTGCATACACCAGAACCAAAGTCCTTCCATTCTAGAGGAGGTGAGAAGAATAATGGATAGGGAAACTTGATTGGATCAGATTCTGGCCAGTGGGATAAATGTTTGTAGTATTGTACTGAGAAGGGAAAAGCAAACCGATGTTCCTGACTGTAGGTCTCAGGAAGCCTATTTGCATGTATTTGCACATATGCATCTCATTAAGAGCACAAGGCAGTGGAACTAAGTGATCATTTCCAGTTACCATCTGACCTAGTCAATAAAAGCATCCCTTACAGGTGCCTGACTACATATAACAGACCTCTCCCCAGTGACTTTCATTACTTCCCAGACCTCGCAGTCAGTACCTGCTTCTTCATCCTTATTGCAATGCAGCTTTAAATAATGTCTGCATCAAGTTGCAGCATGGTCCTGACATGATCCAACTGTCAAAGTGGAGGCTGTGACTAAGATACAGACATAGCCACTGAGGAAAGGGGTTAATCAATAAGATACCCTTCTGGTGCTGGTCAATCATCTCTGTCAGCTGACTTCCAAAAAGCCATAATGTAAAAGCAAATATATCCATGTAGCACAGACCCCTGAAATCAGTCAGTTTTATACTTGGAGCTCCTGCCGGACAAGCGGACAAGTGTGTTGGTTAATGGATTGGGCTGGTTTTTATTGGCAGCTCTATTATGCTGTGGTAAGATTACAATGTGTCTGCTTGAAAAAGAAGCTGACTATTGTGCACTGACATGCCTTAAGCACCTCAGCTAATGCATACTGCCTCCATGCACCTTAATGTTTGATTGCAGGGAGCTGTACTGCAGGATGCCGGAGCAGATGAAGCAGCGAAGGGACAACAGGGACAGGAATAAACCTGAGCATTTGCCAGAAATTGCATTTTCAGCTATCAATGAAGCTATCTGCAAATGATAGAGAGGCAATGCAGATGGCTCTCCAGATGTCACAGGATCTGACATCAGTCATCTACTGGACATGTAACATAGACCACAAAGACTGCGAGACAAGCCTATCTTTAAGTTTCCTTCAAAGTAACAGTAGCCCGCAACTATTACAGTAATGGAATGTTACAGGCAGCTACCAGGAGCTGACTGATGCCCTCTTTCCTAAAGTGGCCTCTCCTTACATACAAGGAGCCAAGCCTCAAGAATTGTTGGGTTGGCACCTTTAGCTCATTTCCCACAGATGTAGAGTGTTATTGATTGCACCACATTACCACCAGAACTTCCTGGCAACAACAAGGCCATGTAGACCAGTAGGAAAGGATTCCACTCCCTTAACATACTGAACTCCACTCCCTTCACAGCTAATGACTCCAGTGTGCGTGTGCACGATATCCAGGGAGTTTTCGCGATTCCCATATTCTAGAGCACTTATAGGTACCTGCATCTTATAATGGCACAGATGGGGCTGACTGCTGAGACACAAGGACAACACCTTCAAGACCAGCTGATGACATCTGTCAAAAATTCTCAGACCGCCATCGACAAGGGGTGTAAAGATGCAAAAGCATCCCCCAGGGCTATAGTTGTGCAGATTGAGGTTCTGATGCATGGTCCAATCAGGCAGGGCATTGCAACATGTAAGAGCGTGGCCACATCATTACCATGTGCAGTGCTCTCCACAACCTCATTCAAAACAGGACGGGATGTCTTGGCAGAAGAAGAGATGAGGGAGTGAGAGGTCTCCTCCAATGTGGGCGGCACAGTGGCACAGTGGTTAGCACTGCTGCCTCACAGCGTCAGAGACCCGGGTTCAGTTCCCGCCTCAGGCGACTGACTGTGTGGAGTTTGCACATTCTCCCCATGTCTGCGTGGGCACCCTCCGGGTGCTCCGGTTTCCTCCCACAGTCCAAAAATGTGCAGGTTAAGTGAATTGGCCATGCTAAATTGCCCATAGTCTTAGATGTAGGGGAATGGGTATGGGTGGGTGCACTTCGGTGGGTTGGTGTGGACTTGTTGGGCCGAAGGGCCTGTTTCCACACTGTAAGTAATCTAATCTAATGAGGAAGGGATTGATAAATGTTCCTGAGATGGTGCGGAGGTCAGTCAGAGACAAGAGGAAGACAGGAAATAGTCCAAGAGGGAGACAGGCCCATGTCAACTCTATAAAACTGACTGATTTCAGGGGTCTGTGCTACATGGATATATTTGCTTTTACATTATGGCTTTTTGGAAGTCAGCTGACAGGGAGATTGCTGCTTCAGCTTTGGAACATAGAACATTGATTGAAAAAGGTTTAGTTTTACACCATTGGTTGAAGTAAAATGTCAATGAATTGGTGCAGTAATCGTTTGGCAGTATCAAACCATATGAAGAAACCTTGCCTTTGCACTAATTATGTGTAATTTGCACAGCACGAGGTCCTGGAGAAGAATAGCAGCGTAGATCTGGCCCCAAACAAAAAGGAGGCAGATTGGGGCACTTTTAATCTGAAAGATGCTCTGCAGTTTCCTCACATCTTGCCTGATGTTAACACTCACCTTCTTCTGCCCTGGAAAACATTAGGTTCCTTGTCTGTACCATTAACATTGCTGAGCATCCTCAGCGACTGTGCTGCCACTACAATGGCCTGGACAAATCTAAACAGTTCCTCCTATTTTCCAGAAAATAAACCCATTCAAATCTCAGGACAGCTTCTCTTACCATTTATTCTGAGATTGTTTGGTTTAGCCATGGAGAGCACAACCAGGGAAGAGTTTTCCTTCCCTCACCCTGCACAGCTTGGCTCCATTTCCTCATTAATTGTAGAGACTACCCTTTCGGTATCGAAAGTGTTAGATTCCAGGCCAGTGTCCTCACTCGAACAATGTCACTGTCCATGATATTAATCTCGTAAGCCTCAACTGTAACCCTCAAATGTTAGGTTTCATTCGGTCTGTCAACAACTTTAAACACACATTACTGTTATTGGAATATAGTGAAGGGGGACAGTACACCACTCCTTTCACTTCCTACTGCCACGTCAGCACCTATAGTAAAGCAAGTTAATGTATATTTACAGAAGTGAAGACTTGATACGTGTAATTAACATTTGTGCCATTCATGTGCCCTGAAAATATTTTTCTTTGACTCGGTGCTCCCACAGCATCTCCAGCTGATGTTGAAGCAGCCTGCTCATTGCTGGGCCTTGGTGACTGTTGGTGGGTATCCTGTAGAGGCTGAGGACCCACACACCCCTAGAAGGCAGACAGTCTCCCACCACAGTTGTCATACACGCTCCTTGGCATGGCCTACTGGATGCAATATAGTCAGTGGGAGAGGGGAAATCTAGAGGGAGACTCCTGTGGAGTCACCTGAAGTGCAGTTCCTTGGGTGCATGGTTGACTTTCCTCTTCCCTCAATGTGACTAATTCTACCTACTTGTCTCTTTGATATGAAGGGGCACTTGGAGTGAAGTCAAATTGCATGTGGTCAACCACAAAGAAATGTCGTCTACATTGGGCTTGGCTCTTGCCTAGCCTCCAGCAGTCCTCCCAGAAGAGCTCAGGCATTGCTTCTTCCTTCAGATCAATTTCAGTGAGGTGTGCACCCGATTGTGGTCATTGTCCTCCTCCAAACAGAGGACCCCGCAAAGTGAATGGCCTGTGTTGGTGGAGGGTGCAGGAGATCGCTCTGCCAGAGTCTCCTCTGATATATGAGGGGACATCATCCTCAGAGGTGGGGTTGGTCATTGAGGGGACATTCTGACACCCTGTGGTTCCTCATCTTCAGTTGTTCAGGAGTACCTGTGGTGGAACAGAACAAGAATGGGTTGGCAAAAATGTACAGTTCTATTTTGGAAAAATGTCAGATATCGCCACACACCTGAGAACAGCAGATTTCCACTTGCAACATTATTGTCTCCCTGTTGGAGCAGGAGCGGACATCCTCTTCCCTTGCCAATTGTATAGTGTACTGTTTCTATAGTGTGAGAACTCATATAGCCTGCACTCCTCCAGATGACTGGGCGTTGTCCCCTCTGTTGTAGGACATCCTGAGAAAGGGAAAGACTAAGTTTGATGGCACTGGTTACATGAGCACTTTATGAAGCATCTATTGTCATGTCAGCTCCTGAGAACCCCCTTCCGCCTCAAATACTTGGCAAAATCTTTTAGGTCCACCTGGAGCTTCTCGATGGGTAAACAGGGGATTTAATTGGGCTTGTTTTGGACATTATGATTCAGTTTCCCAAGGGCAGGTTAAGGTTTCTGTGTTAAGCTCTCAGAATAGTTCATCAGGTTGACGTCCCCAGTGAAGAATGTCTTTTACATTCATGCACATGTCATGAACATTCTTGAAGAGGTGGTGTGCCCATTGGGGTTTGTGGGGGGAGGGTGGCAACTGAAAGAACAAGTACATAGAATAAGCGGCAGTGTAGGGCCAAGGCTAACCATTGGGATCTGGAAGAGAAAGAGATTGTTTGGGAAGAGCAGGAATATCAAGGAAGGTAAAACAGGGGCTCATAGTTACTGGGGGGTCTTGAAGAAGGACAGAAGGCATGCAAGAGGAAAGGAGCAGGCCAGCTACAACAATGGTGGGAAAGGTGCCATGTAGAAAGGGTGGGGAGAGGATTATTCTGTACTAGACAGTTACTAGGCTCCAGTCAGAACTAAGAACATAAAATCTCATTGACCCAGCAGGATGGTTTTTATTCTGAAATGCACACTCTATAAAAGCTCAAATCTGAAGCAGTCCACCAGCACTGGTTGATGACTCACCAATGTCACATGACTCACTTCATAAATGGGTCTCAACACTGACTGCAATACACAACAAAGAAGAATGAATCAAACAAAAAATTTAGTGTCATCTCTTTCTCCTAAATTATCTCAGAAAAGACCTCACAGGGAATGAACGTTAAAAAATAAGAGGGTGTTAGGGTGTGTTTCCCCCACATCCCAACTGAGGAAATTGAAATAGAAACTCAAAAATATTAATACCTTCATACTGCAGAGAAAAGGTGAATAAGCTGTCTCAGCTCCTAAAACCAACATCCCAACCATGTGATTCACTTAATTCCAGAAAAGGTCCCCCTATTGTGGCGATGATGATGATGGGACTTATGTCACAAGCACAGACCAATGTATCTGAAGGTGGAGGACATGGGAATGAACCTAGATTGTAGATTCCAAGCTTATTGAGCTGTATCTGAGGGAATAATGCAAGAGTCAGATTGAGCTCATTGCCTCATACACAGAAAACAAAGTAACAACCCAGACTGCAACAGTCTTGTACAGCAGGGTGGAGAAGAGGAGAGCCAATCATGGGTTATGGAGGCTGCACCTCACCACATAGATGTGGCTGCAACCTAGGCGTTCACTCCAACACGTGCCGCCCGATAAGGGCCAAGGGTAGATTGACTAATGTCAAGATTTCCAAACGGAAATCCAACATCTCATTCCTGATGTTTCTTCACAGCTTAATACTTACATGTCAGACATTGGACAATCTTCTCCTCCACCTTCTTCTTAATCCAGCAGCTGTTCTAGCATTGCTGAAGTTTAGAAGGAGGAGCTAGGATTCCTAGCATCACTAGTACCAGAGGCATGAGGCTCAAGGAGCTGCAGCTTTGAGAGGGGAAGCAGGCTCTTTCAATGCCCTCGATACTGGAGGAGGGTGACGGAAGTCATTGCCGTTACATTCAGATGAGTGAAGGGCAGTGCTCAAGGTGACTTCACATGACCAGGGCAGCTATCAAGTACATATGTCACTTCCTGCAGCCAAGAGAAAGTGAGGACTGCAGATGCTGGAGATCAGAGTGAAAAAAATGTGGCGCAAGTAAAGCACAGCAAATCAGGCAACATCCAAGGAGCAGGAAAATCAACATTTCAGGCACAACCCCTTCATGAGGAATATGGGGTGGTGGGGTGGGGGTGGTGGGTTGGGGGTGTGGGGTGGGGGGGAGGTTGTGTGGAGGGCCAAGTCTGGCGATCACAGCAGCATCGAACTTTCACATCACCAGCTCCTTTCAAACATCAACTGGGGAACATATGCGAAATCTTCCAATCAGCAGGAGCTGCTTAAGATGTCTCAATGGGAGGGAAATTGTAATTACTTTAAACTCTAGGCTCCTGGTTCGGAGAGACCACCGTGAAATTATTGCAGTGAGCACTGAGAATGCTGGAACTGGTCACCAGGTCTGGCAGTGTCTGTGGAGAGAGAAATAGAGTTAATGTTTCAGGTCAACCACCTTTTTTTCCAAATAAAAGGTTGTCTTGTATTTGAAGTGTGACCTGAGAGTAGTAACGAATGTGAGACTTTCAAAAAGAATATGTTATAAATAGATTGGTGTGGTATGGGTGAAACAATATAAATTAAGACAAGAATTACAAGCTGAAAACAATGTGGGATTTTAGTTAGCATCATTTTAAAAGAAAATATCATTTCCAAGTATGAAGCAACCGACTAATTTAGGTTCCCAATGTCAATGTATCTTACTGACAGGTCAGATGAAGTTCTTCTTTAAACACAATCCCTTAATGCTAACCTTATATGAGCAGCTCACACTGGCCACCATTATCCTGCCAATTCATTTCCATAGCAGCCCAGTTTGTGGTCTGTCCACTGGTTTGTGCTAGTTTGACGCTGTGAACTCACATTGAAATGTTGTAAGCTCATTTCACGCTGGACCCTTAAGGCAGTATTTGGCAGGTTTCCATCACACATTGCAGACCTGCCTGGGTTCCCGGATTCCACAGGTGAAAGGACAACATATTCATCTCCAGCACCATCTGGCCCCACAGCAAAAGGAGTCTGTTACAAAGCCCAGCCGTGGCTTCCCCACGGTCTAGTTACTAGACACAAGTCACAGGGAGGGAGTTTATTTACACTATGCTCACATAATTGGCAAGCTCAGCCATGCATTTCACGCAAGATACTTTTCAGATCTTTGGAGCTGGTGGGAATGGTGCCATCACTTGCCAGTTGTGTACACCACCCTTTGAAAATCATTTCCCCAATGGCATCAAGTTGGAACGAAGGGATAAAAGGATTAACCTGTGTACAGTACTGGTATTGTTTGGTTTAATATTCCACATCTCTTTTGTTTATTGAGGATGCCTATTAACTGATTCAATAAGGCTACATAGGGATCATAGGCAATGAACTGAAAACAGTATTACAAGAGCATAAGATCCCTGGGAATGAAAAACATAATCCTATGTTTTTCACTCTACCGTGTCAGTGTGCAACCTTTCTGAGATCACTGCATGGATATTGCGAAAGCACATAAAATCCGTTGATAAATTCAGCCCCACTCAAACTGAAAACATGGCCTGCTTCATGTTTGGATCTTTTTGGGCTAGCCCAAGTTAATCGCAATAATCACCTCCAGTCAGTGTGGTGGAGATGTTGACCATGTCATTATGTACAGCAGGTAGAACAGTGAAAGAGCAGGCCATTTTGCAACTTGCCTGATTTTTATTTCTGCTGACGTCAATTGGGAGAGATTTAAAGTGTGCCATCAACTCAATATTTACCTGCTTTACACTGAGACATAAAGGCAACATCTATCCATGAGTCAAAGAGGAAAGTAACAATATAGTTATGACAGGAAGGTATAACCTGGCAAAATTACCTGATCTGTCTTGTCAGTGCTCACACCCCATGATAAAGTATGAAGCATCATTGCAATGTTTAATCTTAAACCTGGCCTGTTTAAGGCCGTTGCTTGGGTATTGGGAAAATGGTGTAAAATGGTCCTAAGTTCAACAGGAGCTTAATTGTCGTGTTGAGAGTTCCTGCAGATTGGTGGATATACCATTCCCTTCCTGGAATGAATGGTTTCATTCTTTGATGTACTTTGTTTTCAGGGATGCAATTCCATATCATCCTATTTCCATCTCTGTAACATCAACAATCTCTACCCCACCTCAGCTCATCTGCTGAATGAAGCCCTCATTCAAACCAATGTTGCCTCCAGAATCAAGAATTTCAATGTCCTCCCAATTGGCCTGCCTCCTTGCTCCTTCCTGTCACATCTAACTCTGTCCCAAGTCGTTTATTCATCACACCACATACACTATTACATATATAGTAACTCCCTGTCCATCACTTAAAGTTTTCACTTCTTTTTTCAAATTTTCCCCAGCTTTCCCTTAACTCCACCACAATGGTATCCTCATAGAACCATCCTAGATCTCTGGTTTCTTGCATACTCTGGATTTTCATCTTTGGTGCTGTAGGCTGTAGAATTCCCTCTCTAAACCATTCTGCATCTCTCATTCTCCTTTCAGACAATCCCTGAAATCTTGGGTCACGTTTATGACCAACTCCTATCATCTGCTTGCATCATTTAGTTTCACATTTTGTTTAGCATGAAGCATCTTGGGAACACTTGACCCTGTTAAAAGAGTGAGATCATTGCAAGTACTGACTGCTTAAGATTGCTCATTTGTGACTTGTTAACCTTTGCAATTCGGTGTCATGCAAACTGTGACATACCTGACAGGTCTGAATATGAGTGACACAGACTAAAGCCTTACACGGATCAATATATAATGACCTGACCGGCTGATGGTAAACATTGTAACACCCAAGAAAATGGGAAATGGCACCACTAAACTCATTTGCACCATTAAGTGTAAAATATCAGACTTACTGCATAAGAATAGGTCAAGGTCTGTCTAATTCACCTTCTACCAACCTGATAGACTCGTGACAGAATAACCCATGGTTATTTTTCTCATCATGTTTTATTTGTGATCCTCCTGGGAATTCTTCATTTAATTTAATTTATTCTCTGCAATCTATAATCAAAGATGCTGATTCAATGTGAAATATTGCTGGTGACCAGGTAAACTCAAATCCTACTTTCTTCCTGGCCTGAATCTCTTCATGCATTTGGCTTGGGTATTTTGTATCAGGCATTAAGTAAACCCATAGTTTTTACCATGACAGAATCCAGACAACAAACATGCAGGGTGGCTGAGGATTCTACTTCAGAAGCCAATGGGCATGGTTTTAATCACCAACAATTGCAAAAGTGCCTCTCAACGTGAAGCAAATTAGTTTTTAAATCCCGGTCAAGGCACCACATAAAGTGTCAGAAATGTGGGTAGAACCTCAACACACCACATGTATTATTGTGCCTGAGTGAGTGCTGATGAACCGTAACCACAGCTAACGTCAGACAAATCCCCCACCCACCTCAATCTTCCCATATTTCACAGAGTTAAATATAAATGCTCCAGTTGTCAGACTCTTGCCCCATTAAGGCCGTGAGTTATTTGTTGAAAACAATGCTTTAAAAGTAGATACTTCTTTATGCCTTACAACACCATGTCAGTTCTGGAATTATCTTATTTGCAGCCTGACAAAGTTTTATCTGATACCAAAGAAGCAATTAAAATAGCTGCATGGGGTATCAATCACGCTAGCCAAGCTTGATTCCAGCTGGCACATCCCCTGGAATGAACCTTGTTGTACTTTGTTAGTATTGCGGTTGCAATTATAATTAAAATTATCTTTTGAAACACTGCCAGGTACGGCAAACACTTCATGCTGACAGAGATTCTAAGAGTGCCGCAAGTCGATGGCATGGTGGCTCAGTGGTTAGCACTGCTGCCTCACAGTGCCAGGGCACGGGTTCAATTCCAGCCTTGGGCAACTGGTTGCACATTCTCCCTGGGACTATGTGGGTTTCCCTCCCACACAGAACAAAGATGTGCAGGATAGGTGGATTAGCCATGGGGAAATCCACAGCTATGGTGGAGAGGGGGGTGCCAGTGAGTCTGGGTGGGATACTCTTCAGAGTTTGGTGTGGACTTGATGGGCCGAATGGCCTGCTTCCACACTGCAGAGATTCTATGATCCAGTTAAAGTATGGCACGATGCTATTTTATTTCACACACATTAAAAAATGAATGGAACATTCCAAATTTGGATATTACAGTGCCATCATAAACTATCAAGTGTCTTTTACAATATCTTACCAAAAGCTTTATTCCCATCACCAATGCTCTCACAACTCCCAGTGCCTGTTTTTCACTTGTGATGTTGCTGATTCCTTTTGGGAGTAGGTAAATGGTGATGAGGGAGGATGAACTAAGCAGAACTTCAAGCTGACAAACATTATCATTAGTGGGGTCATGCAAAACCTTTGTTACTTGGTCACTCAATCTAGTGACCACTTTCAAAGACAAGTTCATCACTCCACTCTTTCACCTCCCTTTCCCACCCATCCTTCACAACGTGCCTGTTTTCTTTGTGTACATGCCCACTAAGCTCTGTTCATTGAGCTCCTCACTGGCAGTCCACTGCAGCAACACTTGTTTGCTGCCTTCTATACCAATGAACTGGCACACGAACCAACTTTCCCTGATCTGTCACGATCATCCAAGATGGGTTATCAAATGTTAATTCAAGTTTAATATTAGACTCAAAAATATGCACTGTATCAGTGCGTGAGCTGGTGCCAGCGAGTGCCCCATCAAGCGATGGGAACCTCTCCATCTACGTTATGCTCTTAGTCTCTCTTTCACCCTCCTGGGGCTGTTCAAGATGGATAGATGGAAAACCCCTGTGAGGCTGAAGACAAGAAATGAGAAAGAGAGAAGTTGATGTGATTGAAGGGTTTGGTGTGGAAAGGAAGAGGCCCTCGCTCACACCATCTGTAACCTGCCCTCATCGTGACAGCAGGTACAGGGTGAGCTGGGAGCTGAGAAAGAATGTATAGTTCTCAATCATGCCAGATGCCACAAGCTTCATTATAGCTGATGCCATAATGGAGAGAACAATCTCCTCCACATGTCTCAAAAACTGAGGACTTCAGGGATCTTCCCCAAGTACCAGCCCAGATCCATCACCCACCTCATTGACCAACTACACAACTACTTAGCTCCTTCTAACCCACACTGCCAACTCCCCTCACCCTACCGGCTCTGCTTTGCACAAATCTACTGTGCGTCCATTTTTCCAACCTGGGTAGAATGTTCACAACTGTAGTCAGACAGCTGAGTAGCCATGGGTATGTGGAGGCTGTCAGAGGTGGATATAAGGTTTCAAGAACAGGAGGTGAAGCGGGCTATCCAGAAGCTAAGCATGAAGAGGACATGCCTGGGAGTGCTGAAGCATTAATAATAGGGTGGGCAGAGTTTGGTGCTGTGCTAAATCGGAAGAGGCATTTCTAGATCTATTGTGATACTAATGCCACATTCTCCGATCCAGAAAACACTTCAGTCGTTCTATGATTCAGTGAAGTTTTTTTTTCTGTGCTCTACAGTGTCCTTAAGCAGCTCAACTCTGCATCGTTGGCAAACCTTATTATTATAAAAAGGCTGCATAAAATAAATGTAAACTCACCATCATCCCAGAAGACTGCTCTCTCATTGGAGAGAGATAATTGGTGAAACTTTAGCCTGAGAGTCACCACACCTCAGATGAGGAGAGAGGTTGAGAATTCCTTCATACTAACCTCAGCCAGTGCAGGAATTGAACCCACACTTTTCACATCTTTCTACATGGCAAGCTAGCCAGCTGAGCTAACCAACTCCCTGCTACATAAATGCAAAACTCACTAATATAGCATGCCAGTTAATCAGAAAATATCACCAACGCTCTTCTGTAATTTATTCTTCATCTTCTTAATTATATTGTTCTTTTTCTGATCTTTGCCCTTCATTTGTGTTTACTGAATAGCAGTTTTCTTGCACAAATCCACTTGTAATGACAATTTATACAAACCCACAACACAACAGACTGTGTATGTTTTATATTGAGAAGACTATTAGGAGTCTCTTATTTCAAAGGTTAAGGAGCAGCTAAAGTCTACACATCTCTGCACAGTAGGGATCTTGGCAGTGACTGGATGGTGAGTAATATCAAGTCTGGACCATCATTTCTCAAAATACCTTTGCTTACGTTCAGTGGATTTATCTGAAACTCTCATCCACTTAGCCAGTGGGCAAGATACGTAACATGATGTTGGGAACGGCAGACATTTCTATGGAAAGGGACACTGTTTTTGCTAATTTTCTAAAGATATCCTTGACAGATGAGGAAATGGGTGATTTTCTTTGGTTCTGCACATTACAATCTGGAATGTAGTGCCTGAAAGTGTGTCACAGTCATTGGTTCGTTTCAAACCGAATACCATTTGGGGATAGAGCGAGGGTGGAGGGATGAATTGGGTGGCCCTTTCAAAGATCCATCACAGGTTTGATGGGCCAAAAGACCTGCTGCCCTGTATAGTTCTGTGTGACCTGAAGTACTCCCAGAGTGAAATAAACAATTAATTCCTATCCATAATCATAAAATCTCCACACCACAGTTCCAGCTGATCAGGAGACATCCCAAACTCTCACCATCAGCTGTAAATATATCAGAAGGGTTTATACATCTCTAATACCCTATCTGGCTGCATTATAACATACCTTATGTTGTCACCATGTCCTGATTTGAGATTTGACATTGAAATTTCTGAACCAGAGGAAGGGAAACTACCAGAGTGCCACAGGAAAGCCATTTTGTTGATTGGGATTTTATCCTTTGATGTGGATCTGACAGTGGTAGCAGGGCTGATGACTATGGCACCAGAATGTAAGAAGGTAAAGTTGCCACTGTCTTACCAGACTGAAGAGCTGCTGTCTCATTAAAGAGAAGCAACTAGTAGTGGTTTAACCTGAGGGACACCATGCCTCGGGCGAGGAGAGGTTGAGAAGGAGAACTGTGTAACTCAGCAGATGCCTGTATGGCAAAGAATCTCTGAGGTAGAATCAGTTCCAGAGGAGTACGCAATAGAAACAATAACAGATTATTCCCACAGTGGTGTTATCTCACAGTGGCATGGAGACACAATGCTGTTTGGGAGATTGCCACATTCAGTCGCACAGCTCAATAGTGTCATCGCATCCACAACTAAGCAGCTATCCCTCCCTGGGTAGGAAGGACAAGTACAAAGTGCACATTTATTCACTGTGATACAAACATTTTCAGCCCAGAATTATGAGCTGACAATAATTAAAATGTTTAAAACTTTAATCCTATTATTGCAATTTATTATCAACCACCAAACATGAAGCAGACCTCCTGAGCACCAGACTCCGGTCTCGAAAACACAGTGGTGCGATATACAGGAATGCCTTCGCTACTCTTTCTCCTGCATGGAAACTGTTCCCCATGAGGCAAGCCATTCACAGAATTTCTTCTCTTCCCTTCCCTATGAGTGACATCTTATGTAGCAAGCAAAATGTGACATTGCACTTGTGCCCAGTTACAGGGTCAGGTACAGGTGTATGGGAGCCTAGATAGGCTGAAATATTTTTGCTTCGGGCAAAGAAGTCTGATTGAACTCTGAGAGGAATAGACAGGGAGATAGTGAGAAACGGTTCCCCTTTGTAGAAGGGTCAGTAACCAAGAGGGCAAGTTTTGAAGTAAGGTGCAGAGGGGCTTGAAGGAAAATATCTTTTATCAGGAGCTCACTCCGTAAAGGGGAAGAATCCTCAAGATGTTTAAGAACACTTCAGATGAGTTCTTGTAATGCCATAATATACAAGGTATGGGCTAAGTGCTGAAAAATAGGATTAGAATAGATTGATGTCTGATGACAGTCATGGACAAGTTGGGCCGAACAGCCTCTTCCTACGCTGTTAAAAGCTCTGTAACCCTCTATAACATCTTAAAGATGATGAATCAGAGGCATTTCCTCTGGAGAGAAAGAGGCCATTTAGCCCACTGCTCCTATGCCAACTTGTTGAAAGAGCTATTCAATTAATGGAACTCCCCTGACCTTTCCCCTTGGCCCTGCGATTGTTTAAATTCATATACGCCCAATTGATTTTCATAAGTTACTATTGAATCTATTTCCACCAGCCCTTCAGGCGGTCTATAGCAGATCACAATAACCTTAGCGTAAAAAAAAATGTGAACACTCCTTTGAAAATGAAACATTTTTTTTGACAATTGTCTGCCAACATGGAAAAAAAAGGCAAGGAACAAGTGAAGAAAAGATTTTTGTGTCCTACAGTACAACTATTTCTCCAAGGTACTCCCTGAGGTAATTTACAGTGTGTGTGGTTAATGTACACATCCTAGTAGCCCAAGGGTATGTTTAAAACCAACAATGAATACAATTTTCTGGCAGCAGCACTGTGCCTGCAATATTTCTCTGTGCGAGTCCTACATTTTACAACAATGACACACTTAGCAGTCCCTGTGTTATTTCTAGACAACTAATTTTGCGACGTTGTTCAATTTTATAAGGCACAAGATGTATCTATCGGGGAAAATTGCTGTGATTTAATGCTCCCCACACAAGGCGTCATGCAACAAGATCATAGAACTGGAACTTAAGGATGGGGGCAGACTGATTTTCTGACTCAGACTGTTTTAACAATTGAGGTTTGTTTGTACAGCTCACAGAATGTACCAAACTCAGTTTCTTGAGGGCTCAGACTGCAGCTCATGTCACACAGAGCTCTGTGGCTAGAAAGTTAAACAAGAAAATCCACTCCCATTCCACTGCAGAGATTCGAAAGGCAACTGTGTTTTATTTTACTGAGAGAGAAATTCGACTTTTGTAGCATTGAAAAGGACATTCCAAAGTGCTTCCTGATCAATACATTACCTTTCACTTGGGGTAGTCTCTGGTGGGCCAACAGTTCGAATGGAAAGATCCCACAAAAGGCAGAAGATATAATGGACAGACATCACCATTCATTCATCACAGCTATGTCCAAAATCTCAAACTGCTTTGCTGACACACCAAATGGATTGCAATGATTGAAGAAGGCAGCTCACCACCACCTTCTCAAGGGCCATTGGGGATGGGCAATCAATACAGGTTTTACTAGGGACACCAGCATCCTGAGAGTTAATGAAGAGGAAGTGACAGGATGGTCTGTTCTGGTGGAGAATGTCAGCACAATCCCTCAGACAGACTGTCCAACTGGAGTATTTACATGTAGTTCAGTGATCTTGAGCACCTCTGATAATTGCCGTACTGCAGGTTAAGGACTACACCTGGAATCCTACCAAGTCCGAAAGCCATAAGAGCACAGAATCAAATCCAGTCAGTCTACTCCCCTGACTCTATCCTTGTGACCACTGAGAGTTAATTTCTCTCTAGTGCCCACCCAATTTCCCTTCGAAATTATTGGGCATCCCCCATATTCATCACCCTCGTAGGCATCATGCCCCAAATCATTAGTAATTGATGCATTATGAAAGTTCTTCCTTGTGTGTCATTCTCTTGTTTCTGCCCAAGACCTTAAATCTGGGACAAAGCCGGGATTCTGTTATCTGGTTTACTTTTACATCACTACAATTATCAAAATATTTATTTATAAAGATTCTTATTAATGCAGTGGAGAGTATGGTAACCTGTCACATGCAGGATCAGAGAGTCAATCATCTGACATGGCTGATACTTCCAGAGAGGGCACTTGAACGCAGAAGAGGAAATGGTGTGACAGGGAAAATAAAATCAAGCAGCAAAAGAAGAAAGAGGTGGGGTTTATGCATCGATAAGAGAGTATTTATTCAAAGGAATCAGCAGAGGGAATAAAGGAAACAGATGAGGAAAAGTAGAGGTTCAAAAGATGCAAAGCTATGAAAAGAGAAGCATCTCAAAAATAGAACAGTTAAATATTTCTACATATATCAATAAACAGAGAATTGTTAAACATGAAGAAAGGCCCATGAGCTCAGGAAGGCCCATGAGCTCAGGGGATGGGCAGTCTCTCCAGAGAGTGCAGTTGGGGTATTTGATATAGCACAGAAACAGGTCATTCAGTGGAATATCCTCCCACAGTCTAACAAGCCATATAGGATACGGCATAACAAATCAAAGGCAAGTGAATTGAGATAAACTAGTGTTGGGAGCTGACACGATGGGCTGGATTTTACTCAGCAGAATGACGGAGGCAGTACAGAAACTGAAAGATCCATTTGCTTCCACTGCTACCATCTCAGTTAGTCCAAGCTTCAGGTGACCAATTGATGGTAGGAAGGCAATTGATCAGAGGATTGGAGTGGTGTACTAGCCTCAATCAGTACTGTAGACCAGGCAAAGGGGTAATGTTGCAAACAGGAAGTCAGTCACAGCTAGAGATGTAAAGGCCCCTTGCTCTCAGAATATTTCTTTTCATTTTAATTGAAGTCGATATAAAACTCAAAAATGAGGTTAAACAGAAGTGTATAGATGTGGACACCTGGGGCTATTAGAGTTTGTTGTTACACTCACCTATGGTCCCAATGGCAAGTCATTTCCTTCCACCTTTATGCTGCCTCATTACAGCTTAACTTTTATTCATACATGGGTCATGGGCATCACTGAAAGGGCCATCATTTATTCCCCGTCCCTCGAGAAGGCCTTGAGAAGATTGTGATGAGCTACTTTCTTTAACTACTCCAGTCCATTTGCTGAAGGTAGACCCACAATGCCATTAGGGAGGGAATTCCAGGATTCTGACCCAGTGACCCTGAAGGAACAGCAATATATTTCCAAATTGGGATGGTGAGTGGCTTGAAGGGGAACTTGAAGGTGGTGTTGCCCCCAAGTATCTATTGCCCTTGTCCTTCAAGATGGGTGTGATCATGGGTTTGGAAGGTGCTGTCAAGGAATCTTGGGTTGATTTCTGCAGTGCATCTTGGGTTGATTTCTGCAGTGCATCTTGCAGATAGTACACACTGCTGCTACAGAATGTCAGTGGTGAAGGGAGTGGATGCTTATGGATTCAGTGTCAATCAAACAGGCTGCTTTGTCCTGGATTGTGTCAAGCTTCTTGAGTGCTGTCAAAGCTGTATTCATTCCAGCCAAATGTGCCTTGTAGACAGTAGATAGGTTTTGGGGAGGCAAGAGGTGAGTTCCCAGTGCTGTATTCCTAGCCTCTGACCTGGTCTTGTAATCACTGTGGACCACTGAAGGAGGTCGAGATGGATCATCCACTTGGCAGTTTGGCTGAAAATTGCTATGAATGTTTCAGCCTTATCTCTTCTATGTTGAGCTCTGCCATCGTTCAGGGTAGGGATACTTGTGGAGCCTCCTCCTTCAACAAGTTGTTTAATTGTCCTCTACCGTTCACAACTGCATGTGGCAGAACTGCAGAGCTGAGATCAGATCCATTGATATGCGGGATTGTTTAACTGTGTCTATCACTTGCTGCTTACACTGTTTGGCATAAAACACTCTCAGACATTTTCATGCCCAAAAAATGGCTGAAAAATCTGGAAGGCAATGAAGAATTGTGGATGGTTGGGTCACGAACAAGCTCAACTGTTAATGGTTCATTTTAAAATGGTGGCCGAGGTGCTGGTTATCTTCACTTTTCACAATTTTGTCAAATTGACATCATTGCATTCTAATTTACATTTGCTTTGGAGTGCACTGCCCACATTAGGTGCTTAACATCGAACAATGTAGCTAAGGATTCAGGAGGAAGTTAGGAAGAAATAGTCATCATCCACATACTATACCTACCTGACCTTTTTTTCCCTTGCTGCATGATGATATTGAGGAACACAGGCCGGGGGTAATATCAAGACAGTGTCATTACCTTCACATTTCATGACACCCTTATTAGAAATTTACCTAAAGAGCCAGTTTTTAGTATCATCTTAGAGAAGAAGAACCTTGAAACAAACAGGTTTAGGAGAAGAATGTCAGATTTTGGGGCCTGGATCATTGAAGGCGCATCTGCTGAAGGTAAGCCAATTAAAATTGGGAATGTAATGAGGCCAGAGATGGTGGGGTGCAGATATTTCAGATGTGTGTGTGTGTGTGTGTGTGTGTGTGTTCGGAGAGGTTTTATATATATATCAAGAGTGCCAGCATAAATGCCACAATCCTCTGTCTGGTACCTCACAATCCCTCTATCTCTGCTATTCCACCAATCCTCCATCAAGGCTCACATTCTCCCACTCTCACTATTGCCCGCAACAATTTCCCTCACTCTCTCTCAGCCACCTTAACACCCAACTCTATTCACACTGTGTGCTTTCTGTGCTCACTCACTCGGGAACACCTTCCAACTGCGTCAACAGTAACAGCTGAGCCACCCACTCCCATTTCCCTTCATTCCTGCCCACCTGTCATCCCAGGAGAGAAGTTGTTGTCAGTAGGGCAGAAAGAGGCAAGACCGGTGGTGTGTGCCCCAAGATTTGACTCCTCACCTCATATGTGGAGTTAATCCTAATCCTGACTACCCCGAGCAGTTGACTGTCTCTGTGAGTAACTTATAGATCCACAGCAGGCTAAGTACTAGGCAGAGTCATAACAGTATATACCCGCAGCTCGTAGATTCCTTAGAGGCAAACACTCTTAAAAGTGAGGTACACCTGCAACAGAGTAATGCTTTACTACATACCTTATACTAAAGATTGTTTTTTGGGTGTTCCCAGACAGGGGCCATCATTTTTCAACATTGAACTTATGTTCTCCTTTGTTTTTACTACAATCCTATGTGCACTATCAATTATCTCCACTTATCAAATGAAGACAAATAGCCTATACCCATGTGTTGACCTGATGTTTTTCCTCATGGCCGTTCATGGAACTGTTGCATATTTACAGTATGTTTCTGTGCTGTAAATCACAAGCTTTGGCTTAATATGAAATTTTGCAAAAGATCAATTGTTACTGCCTATGGCTGCCACCCTTATCTGCAAAATCCTAAGTCTCATTTCAATCTTAGCTTTAAAGGGGAAATCAAAAGATATTTCCTTGCACTTGGAATTGGAACCAGATCATTTGTTTCACTGTTTAAACAATCCCAATCTCAGTTCCAAACAGCTTGTTTTACAGTATGTGTGGCAAGCCAAAGAGTACTGAATAAGATTCTGCAATGAATGATACAAATTCCACACTGGGCAAAATACAAACCACGTTACTTTCATCACTTCCGTCGACATTACTATGTCCTACAAAGGGTTTCAAATGTCTACTACAGCTGGTTGTTGTGTGTTGCATTGGAATCATTAAAGCTGTGCCTGATGTCATTAATCAATATACCAAGTGTTTAGCAAGGGTCAACGCATCTGAACTTTCTAACTGTGATTTATCATCAGAACTCACTTGTTACGCGAATAATCTTGGATACTGAAATACTGCAATGAAACCCCGATCATCCAGAAAATATTAAAATATTATATACCCAATTTATACATTAAGCAGAACAGACTGAAAAAAATATACAAGAAGCTTATTCCAAATAAAAAGGACTGATAGTTTACTGCTACCAGGCAGTGCAACATCCATGACAACAGGATCAAAGGTTGTGTTTAACCCTATTATTCTTAGACTCTGACTTCTGAATCCTAATGTGACAATACAGATACAATCACACTGGACTGTGACCATTAGAGACAGATTGCTACGTTCTGAATTACAGAAGTCCACTCGAGTTGATTTACTGATGTCAGGAGATGCACTTCCTCCAGCAGAAACAATGAAATATCACCTTCTATTTATAAGGAAGTCCAATGAAAACAATATAAAGCCAAACCTCTTTACGCTTGACAATGTCTGTTTCCCTCTACTGTTCTTTGGTCTATGTGGTTCCATGGCCAACAGTCACTCTTTGCACATGATGTTATCTAGGTTGAGTGAGATTGAGGGCAACATAGAGCAGAGTGCTGGCAGTTTGGTGAGTAAGGGAGCTGGATGAGAAAGGAAAGGAGGCACTCCCATCCTTTTTCTCATCTACCTGTTCACTGTCTAGAAATTGGTTCCTATTCTGTTACAGGGGAAGGAAATAACTGTTTAGTAAGTATCTGATAAATAGTTGACATCAATTCTGCTCCTAAGGTTTAAAATAGGAATATTTTTGCCCACTTAAAGTAGTAGGATAATGGTGTAGGATTAGTAAATTATGTTTTGAAAAATCAATAAATTATTTACATAGTTCATTAAAACACATTAGGGATGGAAGTTCAAGTGATGGATCATGGTTGCAGCATGTGGATTGTCCAGGGCAAACAATATCTGTGTGCAACTCAAGCAATGTTGGTTCATAGTTTATGAGATGGAGACTGCATACATTGCAGCACATTAGAGAGAGGCAAAAAAGACATAAATGGCTCTGAATCTGAATGTGCATAACATTCATAATGAAGTAAATGAACTATTGCTATACATTGAATTAACTAATTATCATCTTGTAGCCATAACAGAAATGTGGCTACATGATGACAAGATTTGAACTTTGAATGTTAAGGGTATATAATAATGAAGAAGAGTAGCAAGTGAGGTAAAGGTAGTAGTGGAGTATTGCTAATCAAGTGCACCAATAAGATATGGCCTCCATTCAGAGGATCAGAATGTGGAATCAGTGGAGATGAGGACTAGAAGGGGAAAGAAATTACTAATGTGAGCGTAACTACAATTGAGGATGTGGCATACAAGAAGAAATATTGGGTAGTTGTGACAAAAGTGTCTGCAAAAACCGTGGGTGAAAGGGAGAAAATTAGGTCTGAGACTAGCATTTTTAAAATGAAGTATGAACAGCGATAAAAGCGTGAACGCCTGCTTGGCTGAAACCAACGGGCCTACAAGGCCCAGGGTATAGTTCAATGGATAAGCAGTGGCAGATGTTTAAGGGGATATTTCAGAATGTTCAGAATTATTCCTACTAGAGAGAAAACTTTGAAGATGAGGACGCACGATCAGTGATTAAATATGGAAGTTGAGAAAAGTATCAAATTCAAGGAAAAAACACAGATCAGAAGGTTGAATAGAATGAAAACGACAACAGCAAATTACTAAAAAAGGGGGGATAAAAGTAGAATATGAGAAGTGTAGTAGTTGTAATGAGGTTAACCAGGTGGACCGCATAGAATATGAGTTCCCTGATTGGGGCTGTTAACCTGGTCCAATCAAGGAGCCCTGGCAGATAGATATAAACAGGAGTGTCAGACAACCTGTTCACTCTGGGAGCTGGCTGTAAGGGAGGTGGATCAGTATCAAGGGCTCTCCACATATAAATAAAGTTAAAAATCACACAGCACTAGGTTATAGTCCAACAGGCTTATTTGGAAGTACTAGCTTTCAGAGCACTGCTCCTTCATCAAGTAGCTAGTGGGGCAGGATTGCAGGACACAGAATTTATAGTAAAAGATCAAAGTGTCATGCAACTGATGTGATATATTGAACAATCCTAAATTGCTGTTAAGTCTTTAATCACTTCGAAGGGGTTGCAGGTTTCGATTCATTAATACGTAAATCCCAGAACTTCTTTAAGACACATTCCTGACATCTCAGATACATTAGGGACATTTAAGCGACTTCTGGATAGGCACATGGAAGATTGTACAATGAAGGGTATAGATGTTAGTCTGATCTTAGAGTAGGAAAAAATGGCCAGCACAACATCATGGGCCAAAGGGCCTGTCCTGTTATATGTTCTTCATCCTACCTCAGTTCAGATAATGTATTAAAGGTATGAAGTCAGAGTCTGTCTGTATTCCAATCTTGATTCAGACTGGTTCTATTTACAAAGTAGGAATTTATAAATTGTCACCTGGACTGACTGCCTACAAATTGTGTGTTTTTTAAACAAAATAGAATGTATCTGCAAATAAAAATTCACCCCACAGACTTATATGTGTGTGTGCTTGCGTGTGAGGTGAGCAAGGTGACTGACTATAGAGGGGTCTTGTGACACAGTGGCACAGTGGTTAATATCCCTCCCTTTGAGCCAGAACTTAAAGCTCAAGACCTTCCCAGGAACTGGTGGTCAAGGAAGGTATGTTTAGAATGTGGCCAACGAGGCTTAATATTAACCTATGTTGGTGCTGTAGTAATGCAACTGGGCTCGTCATCCAGAATGTTAGGTTCATGCTGTGGGGAACATGGGTTCAAATCCCACTCGGGGAGATGGTGAAATACAATATTGACTAAAACAGTTCATGAGATGCAGTGTACATTTATCGGTTTTCTGCTTGCAGAAGTGATTTACTACAATTGTTCTAGTTCCTCCCAGAGGATAGATTGAACAAGCTGGGATTGTCCTCCCTGGAGAGAAGGCAGATAAGAGGAGATCTGATTAAAGCTTTCAAAACCTTAAGCGCATTGGACATAGTAGACAGGATGAAGCTGATTCTAGTTTTAAAAGAAACAAGAGGCTGTAGATTTTAAAGTATTGTGCAAATGAAGCAAGGCTGATGTGGTAAAATGCATTGTCACACAGAGAGTTGTTAGGGTATGGAATGCACCATCTGGGAATGTGGTGGAGGCAGGTTTATTGAGGATTTAAGAGGGCATTGGATGGTTTTGAATTGTAATGGTGTGCAGGGAGATGGGAAAAGACAGAAGATTGGCACTAGATATTAGAATGAGACTGGATACTAGAGACAGTGGCACAATACCACTGGATACAAGGCACATTGGGCTGAACGGCCTCTTTCTGCACCTAATAATTCTGTGATTCAAAATTAACGTTAAATATCATTTGCAGCCACCTCCACTCCCAGTCTCTAAAATATACACAGCATCAGTATCTCAGAGAATGATGCCTGTTAATCGATGCTAACTTCTTCCTTTCTTTTCAGTAACTGAGAAAGTTTCAGTTGTTGGGCATCTGAAATGAAAAGGGCAAGGTATTGCTTGTTGTAAGGGAGAGCAGAACATCAGCATTCATTGGCCTTATCATCGATCCCACTAACCCCATTCAGTGAAGCTCCTTTACAAGATGAC
Source organism: Chiloscyllium plagiosum (assembly GCF_037043375.1). Classification (NCBI taxonomy): domain Eukaryota; kingdom Metazoa; phylum Chordata; class Chondrichthyes; order Orectolobiformes; family Hemiscylliidae; genus Chiloscyllium; species Chiloscyllium plagiosum. The sequence goes on from NW_028270149.1 coordinate 77,376,622, forward strand.
CAGCACTGTTTCCTTCCAGGGTTAAAACTTGTCAACATGTTTATTCCCCTTCAGTTCTTCCCTGCTGCCTGCTACTCTGCACCACCTTCACCTGAAAGAAAGATGAAAGTCAGTGAGTGTGTGCTGCAATATGTGTCAGTGACGGTGGCTGTCCTGGTTGAACAGTTACCAGTTTCTGTGGGAGATGTGGGAGCACAGCTTGCACCAGTTCTAAGTGTGTCATGATGAGTTACAAATTGATGAGTTGAGTTTTGATTGACAGGGGCTCTTGGCAGATGGGGGAAGGTGGCTTAGTATAGTGATCAACAGATGAGTTTACTGATGTTCATGATAGAATATGGAATTTGAATACGAAGTTATTTATTTCAACAATTCATGTCAGATCCTTAAATATTTTCCTTCACTGCATCCATGTTCTTGAAGGTAAAAGGCTGCCAGACATCTGTGCTGTTGCTTTATGCCAGCAGCTGCCGAACATCTGTCTGGACAGCTTCCGGCCACCTCTCCAGGGTGCCCCTCATTCTCTCTGCCTTTTCCAGAAAGATCACCAGCACGCTGTTTCCACCACTTTGCACAGTCAAAATGCACTTCCCCCTTAAGAGCTGCATGTCATGTTTGTCGTTTAGGGTGCTGCCCCTTTAAGAGAACTGGTCAGCGACCCAGAGAGGCAGAATTTGGGAGCAGTCTCAAACCGCCTATGGAGGTGTGAGAATCATCAATAGAGTGTTCCTGGTCAGATTTACCATTTGCATGTAATTCTGGGTTCCAAAGGGAGCACCAACATCACAGTGCAGGCTGCCTTTAAAGTAACATTATCCATTTGTGATATCAGGCTTGCCGCTGAAATATGCAGCCAGTGAGGTTTGTTGGATGTGATGTGGTTTTGATTTCAGCAGTGTTTTTTTTATCTGACACAGTAATGCATATGTTATCTCTCGTTCTATAAGGAACTGGATGTGGATATTGTGTTATTTAAATTTCACAGGTGATGGGATATTTGTGGCCTGCATTTGATGCATAAACATGTTCACTCTGCATGCATAGCACATGTGTGAAGGGATGATTGCAAATTAAATGTAGCTGGAATTTGCAAACCCATCTTCATGTATCTTCCCCATTAATACCTTAATGTTCAGCCAGTATACTCACCTATCAAACTGGCACTGACTCCACCCAGTCTGAGCACTGTACCAGCCATATTCCAGTTACATTTTAGAGTCATAGAGATGTACAGAACAGAAACCGACCCTTCGGTCCTACTCGTCCATGCCAACCAGATATCCTAAACTAATCTGGTCCCATTTGCCAGCATGTTGCCCTTAACCCTCTAAACCCTTCCTGATCATATATCTATCCAAATGCCTTCTAATTGTTGTAATTGTATCACTTCCTCTGACAGATTATTCCAAACATGCACCACCCTCTGCATGAAAAAGTTACCCCTTAGGTCCCTTTTAAACTTTTCCCCTCTCACCCTAAACCTCTACCATCTCATTCTGGAATCCCCGACCCCAGGGAAAAGACCTTGTCTATTTACCCTATCCATGTCCCTCATAATTTTATAAACCTCTATAACGTGACCTCTCAGCCTCTGCCGTTCCAGGGAAAACAGCCTCAGTCTACTCAGTCTCTTCCTATAGCTCAGATCCTCCTGGCAACACCCTTGTAAATCTTTTCTGAATCCTTTCAAGTCTCACAACATCCTTCCTTTAGGAAGGAGACCAGAATTGCACACAATATTCCAAAATTGGCCTAACCAATGTCCTGTACAGCCGTAACATGACCTCCTAACTTCTATACTCGATGCTCTGACCAATAATGGCAAGCATGCCAAACACCTTCTTCACTATCCTATCTACCTGTGACTCCGCTTTCAATGAAATACAAAGCTGCACACCAAGGTCTCTTTGTTCAGCAATAATCCCGGGGACCTTACCGTTAAGTGTATTAGTCCTACCCTCCCTGCCCTTCTAATTTGTCTTTCCAAAATTCAGCACCTCATATTTATCTAAATGAAACTCTATCATTTTGCATCTAGAGAACAGCAAGTGATGGCAGAGAACATAACTCACATTAGATCCCATCTATATTGGGTTATGTCTGGTCATCAGGTGCCTCCATCTATCCCTTAACCTTGCTCTGCTCTGACAGCCTACTTTCACCTACCCTCCAATTTGGAGACTCAACACATTGAACTTCACTGCCCCCAAACCCTGACCTTTATTGATTCCCACCCTGCTGCTCTGTATGTCCTAATGGTGGCTGCAGTGATGGACTTGGCCAATAAGCCCCCTTGCATAGCCACCTTCCGCTCTGATGCTACAACCCCCATATAGCTAAGATTTATCCCAGTCACCATCCTAATTGCCATCTTCACAAATGCCTCTGATCCACCCCTTCAGCATTGGCTCCCCTTGCTGGTCATGATCTCCCCCTTGCACACAACTGATAGATGCATCCCCACTTGCCTCAGATCTCTACCAACTTAGATAAGCAGCTCCTTGGCATGACTGACTTGACCCCTGACCCTTATGTTTGCAACTGCCTGATACATGATTCCCCTGACGCTGGTGATGAATCATTGCCTACACACTGAACTGTAGTCAGTCATGTTCCCTGATGGTGAGCCTCCTAAGCTGACAGGTGACCATGGTCAAAACTCTGGACCATGTGCAGACTGTGACCATGACTGAGGATATTTGCATCTGTGACTAGCAGCAGTTTCGTTTGATTGAACTGAAAACTTGCCCACTAACCTTCTGATTTAGCTGCCGATTTGAGTAAACATGCAGTGTGCTTGCTATGTAAGTAGTTGGCACGTGTTGTAGAAGTTAGATTGAGTCTCAGTGTGCCACATGGTGGGAGGTCCATAACCACCTCTTCAAATCCCTACTGAATAAGCTGTGCAGCTATGTGCTTACTCAAAACAGTGGGTCAGTATGGTGGTACTGAGAGTTTTTGTCTCTGGCTCAAGCTCCAACACGCTAACAGGCAAGGCAGCGTCTCTGCGAGCATGCAGGTAGGTGCTAACTGAGTGAGCACTAAGAGAGCAAGCAATCAGCCCTGCGATGCAGCCTGGTCCAACCTGTGAGCACTGGCCTGTTTCTGCAAAGTATCCCTAATTTAGCCTTTTGATACAAGTTGCCAGTGCACCCTGCAATGCAAATCTGTGCCACCTAGGTAGCCTGTAAGTGGATCAGGGAAGTGACATGACGGTTTTGAAGGTTTGGCAAATGTCATAATCCAATATCCATTGATGAGAAATACGTGCAGCTGGATTGTGCCCTGAGATGCTGTTTCAGGACTGAGCAACATGGAGTACACTGTTTAAGATAGGAGACTGAATGTTGATGGGGTGAGATGCAGCATGAATAAAGCATTCAACAAGATATAATCCCCTGTCATTAAAAAATACTGTGCAAGAACGGTAACAAGCACTACATTTGACAAACAGGCAGAAAACTAGCCACCAAGATATATGAACACCAACTAGCCACAAAAAGACATGACCCTCTCTCACTAGTATCCTTACATACGGGTGAGGAAGGACACCACTTCGACTGGGACAACACATCCATCCTAGGACAAGCCAAACAAAGACACGCACGAGAATTCCTAGAAGCATGGCATTCCAACCGAAACTCTATCAGCAAACACATCGAGTTAGACCCCTATCTACCACCCCCTGAGAAAAGGAACAGGAAGTGACTTCACCACAGGAAATAACATCACCACAGGAAATTACATCACCAATCCAAAGAAACCCAAACATATAAATAGAAAGTAGGAATTTTCAGTATTGCTTTGCCTGAGACCCACTGAAGATGTTACCTAGTAGGGTGACAAAACATCTGGTAATGAACCTTCCTGCTCAGTGAGCAAACCTACATCCAAAACCTCAACCTGAGCTACAAATCTTCTCAAAACTCGCTATGGCCAATTCACTTAACCTGCACAACTTTGGACTGTGGGAGGAAACCCACGCAGACATAAGGAAATTGTGCAAACTCCGCACAGTCACCCGACACTGGAATCCAAGCCAGGTCCCTGAAGCTTTGAGGCAGCAGTGCTAACCATTGAGCCATCGTGCCGCTAGGGGAAAGAGCACTCAGTTGCTAATAGTTTTGGTTAGTAATCCCAGTTAGGGTGAAATAAATAAATTATGGACTTTTCTGGTTGTTTGGTTTTAATTAGTAAAGGGGTTCATCATAACACAAATTGAAAACAGGCGAATTTTGTAACACTTCTTTGGCCTCAAAATCACAAGATTCTAGGAATCTCAGAGCAACAGAGAGAAATGGGGTGATTTTTCTACAGATCTCTGAAGGTTAGAACTAGACAGGTTCTTATGGACAAATTCTTAGGGGGAAAAATTTAGAAAAATAAAGCAGTCAAAAACCAGAAATAAATGAGAAAAATAGAGAAATAAGAGTTCAGATTAATGGTCATTCCAACCAAGACCACACCACCCTGAGGCCAGGAGTTCAGGTCCATGCTGAGGCTGGGATTTCGGGTCCTCACTGAGGGCGGGAATTTGAATCCACACTGAGGCCGAAAGTTCGGGTCCACGCGGAGGCCGAGAGTTTTGGTCCACTCTGAGGCTGTGAGTTCGGGTCCACACTGAGGCCGGGAGTTCAGATCCACACTGAGGCCGGGAGTTCGGGTCCACACTGAGGCCAGGAATTTGGGTCCACACTGAGGCCGGGAGTTCAGATCCACACTGAGGCCGGGAGTTCGGGTCCATGTGGAGGCCGGGAGTACAGATCCACACTGAGGCCAGGAGTTCGGGTCCACACTGAGGCCGGGAGTTTGGGTCCACACTGAGGCCGGGAGTTCAGGTCCACGTGGAGGCCGGGAGTTCAGATCCACACTGAGGCCAGTAGTTCAGGTCCACACTGAGGCCAGGAGTTCAGATCCACACTGAGGCCTGGAGTTCGGGTCCACACTGAGGCCGGGAGTTTGGGTCCGCACTGAGGCCGGGTGTTCGGGTCCACACTGAGGCCGGGAGTTCAGGTCCACGTGGAGGCCGGGAGTTCAGATCCACACTGAGGCCAGGAGTTCAGGTCCACGTGGAGGCGGGGAGTTCAGATCCACACTGAGGCCGGGAGTTCGGGTCCACACTGAGGCCAGGGATTCGAGTCCACATTGAGGCCAGGAGTTCGGGTCCACACTGAGGCCAGGAGTTCGGGTCCACACAGAGGCCGGGAGTTCGGGTCCACACTGAGGACGGGAGTTCGGGTCCACACTGAGGCCGGGAGTTCGGGTCCACACTGAGGCTGGGAGTTCGGGTCCACACTGAGGCCGGGAGTTCAGATACACACAGAGGTCGGGGTTCGGGTCCACACTGAGGCCGGGAGTTCGAGTCCACACTGAGGCTGGGAGTTCGGGTCCACACTGAGGCCGGGAGATCAGGTCCATGTCGAGACCGGGAGCTCAGATCCACACTGAGACCAGGAGTTCGGGTCCACACTGAGGCCTGGGGTTGGGGTCCACACTGAGGCTAGGAGTTCGAGTCCACACTGAGGCCGGGAGTACGGGTCCACACTGAGGCTGGGAGTTCAGGTCAACACTGAGGCCGGGAGTTAGGTCGACACTGAGGCTGGGAGTTCAGGTCCACACTGAGGTCGGGGTTCGGGTCCACACTGAGGCCGGGAGTTCAGGTCCACACTGAGGCCGGGAGTTCAGATCCACACAGAGGCCGGGAGTTCGGGTCCACACTGAGGCCAGGAGTTCGGGTCCACACTGAGGCCGGAAGTTCGGGCCCACACTGAGGCCGGGAGTTCGAGTCCACACTGAGGCTGGGAGTTCAGGTCCGCACTGAGGCCGGGAGTTCGGATCCACATTGAGGCTGTGAGTTCGAGTCCACACTGAGGCCGGGAGTTTAGGTCGACACTGAGGCCAGGAGTTCGGGTCCACACTGAGGCTGTGAATTCAGGTCCACACTGAGGCCAGGAGTTCAGGTCGACACTGAGGCCGTGAGTTCATATCCACACTGAGGCCAGGGGTTTGAGTCCACACTGAGGCCGGGAGTTCAGGTCCACACTGAGGCCGTGGGTTCGGGTCCACACTGAGGCCGGGAGTTCAGGTCCACACTGAGGCCGGGAGTTCAGATCCACACTGAGGCCGGGAGTTCAGGTCCACACTGAGGCCAGGAGTTCGGGTCCACACTGAGGCCGGGAGTTCGGGCCCACACTGAGGCCGGGAGTTCGGGTCCACACTGAGGCCGGGGTTTCAGGTCCACACTGAGGCCGGGAGTTCAGGTCCACACTGAGGCCGGGAGTTCAGATCCACACTGAGGCCGGGAGTTCGGGTCCACACTGAGGCCGGGAGTTCAGATCCACACTGAGGCCGGGAGTTCAGATCCACACTGAGGCCGGGAGTTCAGGTCCACACTGAGGCCTGGAGTTCAAGTCCACATTGAGGCCGGGAGTTCGGGCCCACACTGAGGCCGGGAGTTCGGGTCCACACTGAGGCCGGGAGCTCAGATCCACACTGAGGCCTGGAGTTTGGGTCCACACTGAGGCCGGGAGTTCGGGTCCACACTGAGGCCGGGAGTTCGGGTCCACACTGAGGCCGGGAGTTCAGATCCACACTGTGGCCTGGAGTTCGGGTCCTCACTGAGGCCGGGAGTTCGGGTCCACACTGAGGCCGGGGGTTCAGGTCCACACTGAGGCCGGGAGTTCAGGTCCACACTGAGGCCGGGAGTTCAGATCCACACTGAGGCCGGGTGTTCGGGTCCACACTGAGGCCAGGAGTTCAGATCCACATTGAGGCTGTGAGTTCGGGTCCGCACTGAGGCCTGGAGTTCCGGTCCACACTGAGGCCAGAAGTTCGAGTCCACACTGAGGCTGGGAGTTCGAGTCCACACTGAGGCTGGGAAAACAGGTTCACACTGAGGCCGGGAGTTCAGGTCGACACTGAGGCCGGGAGTTCAGGTCCACACTGAGGCCGGGAGTTCGGGTCCACACTGAGGCTGGGTGTTCAGGTCCACACTGAGGTCGGGAGTTCGGGTCCAAACTGAGGCCGGGAGTTCAGATCCACACTGAGGCCGAGAGTTCGGGTCCACACTGTGGCCGAGAGTTCAGGTCGACACTGAGGCCGGGAGTTTGGGTCCACACTGAGGCCGGGAGTTCGGGTCCACACTGAGGCCGGAAGTTCGGGTCCACACTGTGGCCGGGAGTTCAGATCCACACTGAGGCCGGGAGTTCAGATCCACACTGAGGCCAGGACTTCACGTCCACTCTGAGGCCGGGAGTACGAGTCCACTCTGAGGCCGGGACTTCGAGTCCACACTGAGGCTGGGAGTTCGAGTCCACACTGAGGCTGGGAGCTCGGGTCCACACTGAGGCTGGGAGCTCGGGTCCACACTGAGGCCGGGAGAGCGGGTCCACATTGAGGCTGTGAGTTCGGGTCCACACCGAGGCCGGGAGTTCGGGTCCACGTGGAGGCCGAGAGTTCCGGTCCACACTGAGGCCGGGAGTTCATGTCCACACTGAGGCCGGGAGTTCGGGTCCACACTGAGGCTGGGAGTTCGGGTTCACACTGAGGCTGGGAGTTCAGATCCACACTGCGGCCTGGAGTTCAGGTCCACACTGAGGCCGGGAGTTCAGATCCACACTGAGGCCGGGAGTTCGGTTCCACATTGAGGCCGGGAGTTCGGGTCCACACTGAGGCCGAGGGTTCGGGTCCACACTGAGGCCGGGAGTTCAGGTCCACACTGAGGCCGGAGTTCAGATCCACACTGAGGCCGGGAGTTCAGATCCACACTGAGGCCGCGAGTTCGGGTCCACACTGAGGCTGGGGTTTCGGGTCCACACTGAGGCCGGGAGTTCAGATCCACACTGAGGCCAGGTGTTCGGGTCCACACTGAGGCCGGGAGTTCGGGTGCACACTGAGGCTGGGGGTTCGGGTCCACACTGAGGCCGGGAGCTCAGATCCACAATGAGGCCTGGAGTTTGGGTCCACACTGATGCTGGGAGTTCAGGTCCACACTGAGGCTGGGAGTTCGGATCCACACTGAGGCCAGGGGTCCGAGTCCACACTGAGGCCGGGAGTACGGGTCCACACTGAGGCCGGGAGTTCGGATCCACACTGAGGACAGGGGTTCGAGTCCACACTGAGGCCGGGAGTTCGGATCCACACTGAGGTCAGGGGTTCGAGTCTGCACTGAGGCCGGGAGTACGGGTCCACACTGAGGCCGGGAGTTCGGGTCCACACTGAGGCCTGGAGTTCGGGTCCACACTGAGGCCGGGAGTTCGGATCCACACTGAGGCCAGGGATTCGAGTCCACACTGAGGCCAGGAGTATGGGTCCACACTGAGGCCGGGAGTTCGGGTCCACACTGAGGCCGGGAGTTCAGATCCACACTGAGGCAGGGTGTTCGGGTCCACACTATGGCCGGGATTTCGTGTCCACACTGAGGCTGGGAGTTCGGGTCCACTCTGAGGCCGGGCGTTCGGATCCACACTGAGGCCAGGGGTTTGAGTCCACACTGAGGCTGGGAGTTCGGGTCCACACTGAGGCCGGGAGTTCGGGTCCACACTGAGGCCGGGAGTTCAGATCCACACTGAGGCCTGGAGTTCAAGTCCACATTGAGGCCGGGAGTTCGGGTGCACACTGAGGCTGGGAGTTCGGGTCCACACTGAGGCCGGGAGTTCAGGTCCACACTGAGGCCGGGAGTTCGGTCCACACTGAGGCTGTGAGTTCAGGTCCACACGAGACCGGGAGTTCAGGTCCACATTGAGGCTTGGAGTTCGGGTCCACACTGAGGGCGGGAGTTCAGATCCACACTGAGGCCGGGAGTTCGGGTCCACACTGAGGCCAGGAGTTCGGGCCCTCACTGAGGCCTGGAGTTCAGGTGCACACTGAGGCCGGGAGTTCAGATCCACATTGAGGCTAGGAGTTCGGGTCTACACTGAGGCCGGGAGTTCAGATCCACAATGAGGCCGGGAGTACGGGTCCACACTGAGGCCAGGAGTTCGGGTCCTCACTGAGGCCTGGAGTTCAGGTCCACACTGAGGCCGGGTGTTCAGGTCCACACTGAGGCCGGGAGTTCGAGTCCACACTGAGGCCGTGAGTTCAGGTCCACACTGATGCCGGGAGTTCGGGTCCACACTGACGCCGGGAGTTCGGGTCCACACTGAGGGTGGGAGCTCGGGTCCACACTGAGGCCAGGAGTTCAGATCCACACTGAGGACGGGAGTTCGAGTCCACACTGAGGCTGGGAGTTCGAGTCCACACTGAGGCTGGGAGTTCGAGTCCACACTGAGGCTTGGAGATCGGGTCCACACTGAGGCTGGGAGCTCGGGTCCACACTGAGGCCAGGAGTTCAAGTCCACACTGAGGCCAGGAGTTCAAGTCCACACTGAGGCCTGGAGTTCGGGTCCACACTGAGGCCGGGAGTTCGAGTCCACACTGAGGCCGTGAGTTCAGGTCCACACTGAGACCGGGAGTTCGGGTCCACATTGAGGCTGTGAGTTCGGGTCCACACTGAGGCTGGGAGTTCAGATCCACACTGAGGCCAGGAGTTCAGATCCACACTGAGGCCGGAAGTTCAGATCCACACTGAGGCTGTGAGTTCGGGTCCACACTGAGACCGGGAGTTCGAGTCCACACTGAGGCCGGGAGTTCGAGTCCACACTGAGGCCGTGAGTTCAGGTCCACACTGAGACCGGGAGTTCGGGTCCACATTGAGGCTGTGAGCTCGGGTCCACACTGAGGCCGGGAGTTCAGATCCACACTGAGGCCAGGAGTTCAGATCCACACTGAGGCCGGGAGTTCAGGTCCACACTGAGGCCAGGAGTTCAGATCCACACTGAGGCTGTGAGTTCGGGTCCACACTGAGACCGGGAGTTCGAGTCCACACTGAGGCCGGGAGTTCAGATCCACACTGAGGCTGTGAGTTGGGGTCCACACTGAGGCCGGAAGTTCAGATCCACACTGAGGCTGTGAGTTCAGATCCACACTGAAGCTGTGAGTTCAGATCCACACTGAGGCCAGGAGTTCAGATCCACACTGAGGCCGGGAGTTCAGATCCACACTGAGGCCGGGAGTTCAGGTCCGCACTGAGGCCGGGAGTTCAGATCCACACTGAGGCTGTGAGTTTGGCTCCACACTGAGGCCGGGAGTTCGAGTCCACACTGAGGCCGGGAGTTCAGGTCCACACTGAGGACGTGAGTTCGAGTCCACACTGAGGCCCGGAGTTCAGATCGACACTGAGGCCGGGAGATCAGCTCCACACTGAGGCCTGGAGTTCAGGTCCACACTGAGGCCGGGAGTTCGAGTCCACACTGACACCGGGAGTTCAGGCCCACACTGAGGCCGGGAGTTCGAGTCCACACTGAGGCCTGGAGTTCAGATCCACACTGAGGCCAGGAGTTCACGTCCACACTGAGGCCAGGTGTTTAGGTCCACACTGAGGCCAGGTGTTCGAGTCCACACTGAGGCCAGGAGTTCAGATCCACACTGAGGCCGGGAGTTCAGGTCCACACTGAGGCCGGGAGTTCGGGTCCACATTGAGGCTGTGAGTTCGGGTCCACACTGAGGCCGGGAGTTCGAGTCCACACTGAGGCCGGGAGTTCAGGTCCACACTGAGGCCGGGAGTTCAAGTCCACACTGAGGCCGGGAGTTCACGTCCACACTGAGGCCGGGAGTTCAGGTCCACACTGAGGACGCGAGTTCAGATCCACACTGAGGCCGGGAGTTCGGGTCCACACTGAGGCCGGGAGTTCGGGTCCACGCTGAGACCGGAAGTTTAGGTCCACACTGAGGCCAGAAGTTCAGATCCACACTGAGGCCGGGAGTTCAGGTCCACACTGAGGCCGGGAGTTCGGGTCCACATTGAGGCTGTGAGTTCGGGTCCACACTGAGGCCGGGAGTTCGGATCCACACTGAGGTCAGGGGTTCGAGTCTGCACTGAGGCCGGGAGTACGGGTCCACACTGAGGCCGGGAGTTCGGGTCCACACTGAGGCCTGGAGTTCGGGTCCACACTGAGGCCGGGAGTTCGGATCCACACTGAGGCCAGGGATTCGAGTCCACACTGAGGCCAGGAGTATGGGTCCACACTGAGGCCGGGAGTTCGGGTCCACACTGAGGCCGGGAGTTCAGATCCACACTGAGGCAGGGTGTTCGGGTCCACACTATGGCCGGGATTTCGTGTCCACACTGAGGCTGGGAGTTCGGGTCCACTCTGAGGCCGGGCGTTCGGATCCACACTGAGGCCAGGGGTTTGAGTCCACACTGAGGCTGGGAGTTCGGGTCCACACTGAGGCCGGGAGTTCGGGTCCACACTGAGGCCGGGAGTTCAGATCCACACTGAGGCCTGGAGTTCAAGTCCACATTGAGGCCGGGAGTTCGGGTGCACACTGAGGCTGGGAGTTCGGGTCCACACTGAGGCCGGGAGTTCAGGTCCACACTGAGGCCGGGAGTTCGGTCCACACTGAGGCTGTGAGTTCAGGTCCACACGAGACCGGGAGTTCAGGTCCACATTGAGGCTTGGAGTTCGGGTCCACACTGAGGGCGGGAGTTCAGATCCACACTGAGGCCGGGAGTTCGGGTCCACACTGAGGCCAGGAGTTCGGGCCCTCACTGAGGCCTGGAGTTCAGGTGCACACTGAGGCCGGGAGTTCAGATCCACATTGAGGCTAGGAGTTCGGGTCTACACTGAGGCCGGGAGTTCAGATCCACAATGAGGCCGGGAGTACGGGTCCACACTGAGGCCAGGAGTTCGGGTCCTCACTGAGGCCTGGAGTTCAGGTCCACACTGAGGCCGGGTGTTCAGGTCCACACTGAGGCCGGGAGTTCGAGTCCACACTGAGGCCGTGAGTTCAGGTCCACACTGATGCCGGGAGTTCGGGTCCACACTGACGCCGGGAGTTCGGGTCCACACTGAGGGTGGGAGCTCGGGTCCACACTGAGGCCAGGAGTTCAGATCCACACTGAGGACGGGAGTTCGAGTCCACACTGAGGCTGGGAGTTCGAGTCCACACTGAGGCTGGGAGTTCGAGTCCACACTGAGGCTTGGAGATCGGGTCCACACTGAGGCTGGGAGCTCGGGTCCACACTGAGGCCAGGAGTTCAAGTCCACACTGAGGCCAGGAGTTCAAGTCCACACTGAGGCCTGGATTTCGGGTCCACACTGAGGCCGGGAGTTCGAGTCCACACTGAGGCCGTGAGTTCAGGTCCACACTGAGACCGGGAGTTCGGGTCCACATTGAGGCTGTGAGTTCGGGTCCACACTGAGGCTGGGAGTTCAGATCCACACTGAGGCCAGGAGTTCAGATCCACACTGAGGCCGGAAGTTCAGATCCACACTGAGGCTGTGAGTTCGGGTCCACACTGAGACCGGGAGTTCGAGTCCACACTGAGGCCGGGAGTTCGAGTCCACACTGAGGCCGTGAGTTCAGGTCCACACTGAGACCGGGAGTTCGGGTCCACATTGAGGCTGTGAGCTCGGGTCCACACTGAGGCCGGGAGTTCAGATCCACACTGAGGCCAGGAGTTCAGATCCACACTGAGGCCGGGAGTTCAGGTCCACACTGAGGCCAGGAGTTCAGATCCACACTGAGGCTGTGAGTTCGGGTCCACACTGAGACCGGGAGTTCGAGTCCACACTGAGGCCGGGAGTTCAGATCCACACTGAGGCTGTGAGTTGGGGTCCACACTGAGGCCGGAAGTTCAGATCCACACTGAGGCTGTGAGTTCAGATCCACACTGAAGCTGTGAGTTCAGATCCACACTGAGGCCAGGAGTTCAGATCCACACTGAGGCCGGGAGTTCAGATCCACACTGAGGCCGGGAGTTCAGGTCCGCACTGAGGCCGGGAGTTCAGATCCACACTGAGGCTGTGAGTTTGGCTCCACACTGAGGCCGGGAGTTCGAGTCCACACTGAGGCCGGGAGTTCAGGTCCACACTGAGGACGTGAGTTCGAGTCCACACTGAGGCCCGGAGTTCAGATCGACACTGAGGCCGGGAGATCAGCTCCACACTGAGGCCTGGAGTTCAGGTCCACACTGAGGCCGGGAGTTCGAGTCCACACTGACACCGGGAGTTCAGGCCCACACTGAGGCCGGGAGTTCGAGTCCACACTGAGGCCTGGAGTTCAGATCCACACTGAGGCCAGGAGTTCACGTCCACACTGAGGCCAGGTGTTTAGGTCCACACTGAGGCCAGGTGTTCGAGTCCACACTGAGGCCAGGAGTTCAGATCCACACTGAGGCCGGGAGTTCAGGTCCACACTGAGGCCGGGAGTTCGGGTCCACATTGAGGCTGTGAGTTCGGGTCCACACTGAGGCCGGGAGTTCGAGTCCACACTGAGGCCGGGAGTTCAGGTCCACACTGAGGCCGGGAGTTCAAGTCCACACTGAGGCCGGGAGTTCACGTCCACACTGAGGCCGGGAGTTCAGGTCCACACTGAGGACGCGAGTTCAGATCCACACTGAGGCCGGGAGTTCGGGTCCACACTGAGGCCGGGAGTTCGGGTCCACGCTGAGACCGGAAGTTTAGGTCCACACTGAGGCCAGAAGTTCAGATCCACACTGAGGCCGGGAGTTCAGGTCCACACTGAGGCCGGGAGTTCGGGTCCACATTGAGGCTGTGAGTTCGGGTCCACACTGAGGCCGGGAGTTCGGATCCACACTGAGGTCAGGGGTTCGAGTCTGCACTGAGGCCGGGAGTACGGGTCCACACTGAGGCCGGGAGTTCGGGTCCACACTGAGGCCTGGAGTTCGGGTCCACACTGAGGCCGGGAGTTCGGATCCACACTGAGGCCAGGGGTTCGAGTTCACACTGAGGCCAGGAGTATGGGTCCACACTGAGGCCGGGAGTTCGGGTCCACACTGAGGCCGGGAGTTCAGATCCACACTGAGGCAGGGTGTTCGGGTCCACACTATGGCCGGGATTTCGTGTCCACACTGAGGCTGGGAGTTCGGGTCCACTCTGAGGCCGGGCGTTCGGATCCACACTGAGGCCAGGGGTTCGAGTCCACACTGAGGCTGGGAGTTCGGGTCCACACTGAGGCCGGGAGTTCAGGTCCACACTGAGGCCGGGAGTTCAGATCCACACTGAGGCCTGGAGTTCAAGTCCACATTGAGGCCGGGAGTTCGGGTGCACACTGAGGCTGGGAGTTCGGGTCCACACTGAGGCCGGGAGTTCAGGTCCACACTGAGGCTGTGAGTTCGGGTCCACACTGAGGCCGGAAGTTCAGATCCACACTGAGGCTGTGAGTTCGGGTCCACACTGAGACCGGGAGTTCGAGTCCACACTGAGGCCGGGAGTTCGAGTCCACACTGAGGCCGTGAGTTCAGGTCCACACTGAGACCGGGAGTTCGGGTCCACATTGAGGCTGTGAGTTCGGGTCCACACTGAGGCCGGGAGTTCAGATCCACACTGAGGCCAGGAGTTCAGATCCACACTGAGGCCGGGAGTTCAGGTCCACACTGAGGCCAGGAGTTCAGATCCACACTGAGGCTGTGAGTTCGGGTCCACACTGAGACCGGGAGTTCGGGTCCACACTGAGGCCGGGAGTTCAGATCCACACTGAGGCTGTGAGTTGGGGTCCACACTGAGGCCGGAAGTTCAGATCCACACTGAGGCTGTGAGTTCAGATCCACACTGAGGCTGTGAGTTCAGATCCACACTGAGGCCAGGAGTTCTGATCCACACTGAGGCCGGGAGTTCAGATCCACACTGAGGCCGGGAGTTCAGGTCCGCACTGAGGCCGGGAGTTCAGATCCACACTGAGGCTGTGAGTTTGGCTCCACACTGAGGCCGGGAGTTCGAGTCCACACTGAGGCCGGGAGTTCAGGTCCACACTGAGGACGTGAGTTCGAGTCCACACTGAGGCCCGGAGTTCAGATCGACACTGAGGCCGGGAGATCAGCTCCACACTGAGGCCTGGAGTTCAGGTCCACACTGAGGCCGGGAGTTCGAGTCCACACTGACACCGGGAGTTCAGGCCCACACTGAGGCCGGGAGTTCGAGTCCACACTGAGGCCTGGAGTTCAGATCCACACTGAGGCCAGGAGTTCACGTCCACACTGAGGCCAGGTGTTTAGGTCCACACTGAGGCCAGGTGTTCGAGTCCACACTGAGGCCAGGAGTTCAGATCCACACTGAGGCCGGGAGTTCAGGTCCACACTGAGGCCGGGAGTTCGGGTCCACATTGAGGCTGTGAGTTCGGATCCACACTGAGGCCGGAAGTTCGAGTCCACACTGAGGCCGGGAGTTCAGGTCCACACTGAGGCTGGGAGTTCAAGTCCACACTGAGGCCGGGAGTTCACGTCCACACTGAGGCCGGGAGTTCAGGTCCACACTGAGGACGCGAGTTCAGATCCACACTGAGGCCGGGAGTTCGGGTCCACACTGAGGCCGGGAGTTCGGGTCCACGCTGAGACCGGAAGTTTAGGTCCACACTGAGGCCAGAAGTTCAGATCCACACTGAGGCCGGGAGTTCAGGTCCACACTGAGGCCGGGAGTTCGGGTCCACATTGAGGCTGTGAGTTCGGGTCCACACTGAGGCCGGGAGTTCGAGTCCACACTGAGGCTGGGAGTTCAGGTCCACACTGAGGCCGTGAGTTCGAGTCCACACTGAGGCCGGGAGTTCAGATCCACACTGAGGCCGGGAGTTCAGGTCCACACTGAGGCCGGGAGTTCAGATCCACACTGAGGCCGGGAGTTCGGGTCCACACTGAGGCCGGGAGTTCGGGTCCACGCTGAGACTGGAAGTTTAGGTCCACACTGAGGCCAGAAGTTCGGGTCCACACTGAGGCCGTGAGTTTAGGTCCACACTGAGGCCAGGTGTTCGGGTCCACACTGAGGCCGTGAGTTTAGGTCCACACTGAGGCCAGGAGTTCAAATCCACACTGAGGCCGGGAGTTCGGGTCCACACTGAGGCCGGGAGTTCGTATCCACACTGAGGCCTGGAGTTCAAATCCACACTGAGGCTGTGAGTTCGAGTCCACACTGAGGCCAGGTGTTCGGGTCCACACTGAGGCCAGGAGTTCAAATCAACACTGAGGCCGTGAGTTCGAGTCCACACTGAGGCCGGGAGTTCAGATCCACATTGAGGCTAGGAGTTCGGGTCCACACTGAGGCCGGGAGTTCAGATCCACACTGAGGCCGGGAGTTCAGATCCACACTGAGGCCGGGAGTTCGGGTCCACACTGAGGCCGGGAGTTCGGGTCCACGCTGAGACCGGAAGTTTAGGTCCACACTGAGGCCAGAAGTTCGGGTCCACACTGAGGCCGTGAGTTTAGGTCCACACTGAGGCCAGGTGTTCGGGTCCACACTGAGGCCAGGAGTTCAAATCCACACTGAGGCCGGGAGTTCGGGTCCACACTGAGGCCAGGAGTTCGAGTCCACACTGAGGCCGGGAGTTCAGGTCCACACTGAGGCCGGAATATCAGGTCCACACTGAGGCCGGGAGTTCACGTCCACACTGAGGCCGGGAGTTCGAGTCCACACTGAGGCCGGGAGTTCTGGTCCACACTGAGGCCGTGAGTTCGAGTCCACACTGAGGCCGGGAGTTCAGATCCACACTGAGGCCGGGAGTTCAGATCCACACTGAGGCCGGGTGTTCAGGTCCACACTGAGGCCGGGAGTTCGGGTCCACGCTGAGACCGGAAGTTTAGGTCCACACTGAGGCCGGGAGTTCGGGTCCACGCTGAGACCGGAAGTTTAGGTCCACACTGAGGCCAGAAGTTCGGGTCCACACTGAGGCCGTGAGTTTAGGTCCACACTGAGGCCAGGTGTTCGGGTCCACACTGAGGCCAGGAGTTCAAATCCACACTGAGGCCGGGATTTCAGGTCCACACTGAGGCCGGGAGTTCGGGTCCACACTGAGGCCGGGAGTTGAGATCCACACTGAGGCCGGGAGTTGAGATCCACTCTGAGGCCGGGAGTTGAGATCCACTCTGAGGCCGGGTGTTGAGATCCACTCTGAGGCCGGGAGTTGAGATCCACTCTGAGGCCGGGAGTTGAGATCCACTCTGAGGCCGGGAGTTCAGGTCCACACTGAGGCCGGGATTTCAGATCCACACTGAGGCCGGGAGTTCGGGTCCATACTGAGGCCGGGAGTTCCAATCCATACTAGGCCGGGAGTTCGGGTTTATGCATAGGCCGGGTGTCTGCACTGGCTTTCACCACTGACATTGCTGATGCCACCCGAGGATGGGAGAGAAAACGAGAAAGACAATGTAATGTAAAAAGAGGGGGGGAAGAAATGGACAGTGCAAATGAGCTACAGCTCAGGGGTCCTACTCCACTGCCATCTTGAAAGTGATGGATCAGGTTAATAGGGTAGTTAAAATGGCAGAGGGAACAATTCCCTCAATCGATCGTGGCCTTGATTCTAAGTGAAGGGACGTCGTCTTTGAGCTGTACAGAGCTTTGCTCAGTCCACAGCTGGAGTACTGTGTGCAGTTCTGGTCACCACACTATAGGACGGATGTGATTGCACTGGAAGTGGATTGTTGAAAAGTTTCATCAGGATGTCACCTGGGCTGGATCATTTCAACCGTGAAGGGAAGCTGGATAAGCTTAATTTGTTTTCTATCGAGCAAAGTAGCCTGAAGGCGCACCTGACAGGTGGTTTTTAATATCCAGAAGAGCTGTTGCACAAAACTAAAACTTCTTTTATTGCCCATCACCAAATCACCTGATTGAGTTGTATACAACTGTGAAGGGTATGGGCATAGTGGAAAGAAAGCAGCAGTTCCCCTTAGATGAAGGGTCAACAACAAGGGAGCATAATTGTTCGTTGAAAGGTAAGAGGTTCAGAGGGGATTTGAGGTAAAATATTGCCATCCATAGGTTGGTGGGAATCTAGAATGTTGTGCCTGGAAGGTAGTAGAGCCTGGAAACCTCACAACCTTTAAAAAGTAAAAACAAAAGAGCTGTTGGCAAATCTCAGCAGGTCCAACAGCATCGGTAGAGAGAAAGCAGAGCTAATGTTTCAGGTCCAGTGACCCTTCTTCAGAACCCAGATGCTTCACCTGGAAGGTGTATCTGGGGCCTCAGATAGTGAGGAGGGTGGAAGTAAACGGGCAGGTGTAATAACTCCTACAGTTGCAGGTGAAAGTGCTGTGGGGCTGTGGGCAGTTTGTTGGGAGTGAAGGAAGAGTGGACCAAGGTGTCCCAGAGAGATCAGTCTCTGCAGAATGCTGAGAAGGGAGGGGAGGGGAATATGGGTCTAGTGGTGACTTTCTGCATGAGGTAGAGGAAGTGGCAACTAATAATCCTCTGGATGTGGTGAGGTTGCAACTGGGAGATCCCATTGCTGTTGTAGGAGGGACGAAAAGTGGTGAAGGCCGAAGTGTGGGAGATGGTATGACCCAGCTGAGAGCCCTGTCAACCATGGTGGTTGGGAATCCTTGGTTGAGGAAGAAAGTGGATATGATGTAGGCCCCCTTGTAGAAGCTGGCATCATCAGAACAGATGTGATAGAGTTGGAGGAACGGGGAGAATGGAATAGAGTCTTTACAGGAAGCAGGGTGTGAAGATGTAGTGTCAAGTTAAATGTGGGAATCAGTGGGTTTCTGGTGGATGTTGATGGCCAGTCTATCCCCAGGAATGGAAACAGAGATGTCGAGGAAGGGAAGGGAGGAGTCAGAGATGGACCAGGTTGTGGTGAGAGTGAGGTGGAAATTAAAAGATAAATTGATAAACCTTTCCAAATCTGAACCAGAGAGGGAAGCAGCACCGATTATGTCATTGACGTACCAAAGAAAGATTTGTGGATGGGGGCTGGAGTAGGACTGGAAACAAGGAATGTTCCACGTATGCCCCAAAAAGGCAGGCATAACTGGGTCCTATGCAGGTAACCATGGTCACCCCTCTGACCTGAAATGAGTGAGAGGAGTTAGAGGTTAGCACACCAGACAACAACAGCCCTACCCTTGTCAACAGGTTTGATTACAAAGTCAAAATTGGATCTGAGTTCAGTCAGTTCAGAGGGAGATTGGTTAGACTAGTGAGGAAGGCATAGAAATTAAGGTGACTGCTGTTCCCTTGACAGTTCTCGATGAACAGTTTGAGTACAGACAAAAGGACAGAAGGAGGGGTCCAGGTGGAGGGAGTGTATTAGAGCTGGGCAAAGGAGAGTGTGGAATAGGGAGAGGACTCCTATCCAAAGAGATGCCCAGAAGGCGAAGGTGATGAAAGAAGAGTTTAACGTCATGACATGCCCAAAATTCATGAAGGAGGGGGCATGTCATGACGTTAAACTCTTCTTTCACCACCTTTACTGAGCATGTTCAGTATCGGAGAGTGAAAGGTTGGGAAGGATGGTAAATATAGGACAGAAGGTGGTGTTGGGGAAGGGGATGGAGTCAGAGGGAAGGGAAGGGGACAAAGGTTATGGAGGGGTGTAGGTATATCTGAGTTGGTGCATCTCAATGAGCTGCGAGAGGAAGAGGTGGAGGCGAGGACAATTGCAATATTTAAAAGGCATCTGGATAGGTATAAGAATGGGAAAGGTTTGGAGGGATATCGGCCGGGTGTTGGCAGGTGGGACTAGATTGGGTTGGGATATCTGGTCAGCATGGATGAGTTGGACCGAAGGGTCTGTTTCCGTGCTGTATGTCTCTATGACTCTATGACTCTGTGACCTGAAAGGAAAAGAGAAAGATTTGCGTTAGCACGCTAAATGAGCCGGAGGATGAATTGGAACTGGGGAGCAGGACAGCACTGAGCCAGCAGGAGGCTGTGCTGTTGGAGAGAAAGGTTGAGAAGTGTGCATATAATGACACATGGCTCTGACTGTGGATCTCAGAATACAGTGAGAAGTGCTGTCTGAGGAACATTATAAATCATGTAGATGCCTATGATCCTGAGTGGATTCAAAACACAAAGGATGAAACTTCAGTTTGAATCCTTTCGAGGTGAGTCTGAGCTGGAGGTGGTCACTGAGGAATGAGATGTGGCTGTGGAAGCGAGTTTTGGCAAATACATTGTCAAATGACAGGACCGACAATAACGTAACGATGAGAACAAGAGAAAAGATTAGAACGGAAATCCTATCGGAGAGAGAAGCCAATCTTCTGCAAGGTGGGCATGCCTAGAAGAGATGTGGCAGCGAGTTAAACATTAAACAAAAATAAAAACCCCAAAGAAGTGCGGATACTGGAAATCAGAAACAACCGCAGAAATTGCTGGGGAAACTCAGCAGGTCCGGCAGCATCTGTAGAAAGAAAGCAGAGTTAATGTTTCAGTTCCAGTGGCCCTTCTCCAGAACCAAACCTTCCTGAGGGTCCTGAAGTCTGCCGGGTCCCCAAGCAGAGAATGAGGTGCTGCTTACATGTCCCTGTCCAGAGCAGATTACTAAACGGTGGCACTGGCTCAGAGGGCTCAGAGGGCTCAGAGGGCTGAATTGCCTATTCCTGCTTTTAGTTATTGTGTTTTTATGAATGACTGAATGCAAGGCTGCCAATGGTAGCATAAAGGAAATGGGAGATGGCCAAAACTAAATACAGCTTCCTCTGCCTCCTGCTGTGTGTGACATTTTGTACTCTGCAGGACATGAAAGAAGGGCTTATGCCCGAAACGTCGATTCTCCTGCTCCTTTGATGCTGCCTGACCTGCTGCGCTTTTCCAGCAACACATTTTTCTGGACATGGAAGAGACCATTTAACATGAGTAAGCATTAACCAATGGCAACTTTCCTTTCTAACCTGCCCTGTCACCTGTGTAATGTGGACATTTGTTATGGCAATGGAAGGACTGTTTCTCTTTCAAATGTTGATGCATTTTTCTCAGGAGCGAGAGTGAATTAAAGACTTAACTGGGACTATCTCTTCATTTGGCTAATTTAAATAATGGTATTCAAGATTCAGAATTACATGGAAAGTTAAAGACAACGTTTGCCGGAAATGTTTGACATTCTTTCCGATGCATTGCAAATCTAAAACAATTGCTAAAAGAAAAACCTGTGACAGGTACATTCTGAAACGCAGAGCTCCATCCTATCAAACAATAAAGTTAGTGCAGAGTATGAAATAATTGCAGCCAACAATGATAAGGGTTAAGTGAGATCCTCCAATGATAATCTGAAGAGACACATCTAAGTAAATTGCTCAGGATTTATTTGCAGAAATGTCACCTTCAAGGCCAAGTTGTGTACTGGTTGGTACACGGATGCAAAATTATTTGGTTTTGAGCCTGATTTGAATAATTATAGTGAATTGAAAAGTGTGGGCAATTTAGACTCTAAACTCATGCACATACCTGATTATCATACATACCACACTCTCTTCTATCTACATCATTTGTTATTGAAGCTACTTCCTGCCTGACTGTTAAGGCCAGCTAAATGGCATTGATTGTTTTTCTAACATTTACATGCATGATCTGCAGTAAATTGCCCCCCTGAGGAGGTGTAATAATGGAGGTCTTGCACTTGATGTCCATGCAGTGCTGAATGTGATGCACCCTGTCCCCACACCCAATTATTGTTTCTTTCTTCAGTCACCTTTCATGTTTTCTTTTCATAAATGTAACACCATTTGCTGGCTCTTTTATTGTGGGTTACAATGAAGTGGTTAACAAAGCTGGTCACTCCATCTCACTTTCAAAATCCCAGTTCTTCCTGAACAGACATTAAACGAGCAAACTTCCTTTTTCTTGTGTCAGTTGCAAGTGGTATCATTTTATCACATATCTCATCTCGATATTGTACCATCTCTGATTCTATATCAATTCATGATTAATTTGAAGGTAAAACAAGTGACAGAAAATACTATAATCTTTGACTAATAACTGATTAGGTTGACAATCCTGTAAAGCTGATAACAACTGAAGAGGTATAAGCTAAATAGAGACAGCAGAGAATAAGGAAAAGATTGGCATTTCTACTTTGCACACTTTTCAGCTGTGATGCCATAATATTCTTGCAAAGAAAAAAATTACGCTTATTTGAGCAGAAGGATATCAAGTATTTTAAGCTCCCTGGTGCCACTAACATAGGGAAATTAATATTCCACTTGTCTGTTGAGTGGAAAATATGTTGACTGTGGAATATTGCGAGGACCACATATCATGCTGAGAGTCTTGGCAATTTTTTTTTGGTTGTCATAGTAAAAAGTTTTGCTAGTCGATGAGTGTCCAGAGGTCAGTAGAAACCTTTCTAAAGCAGTTTTGTTTGATGAGATGACAGACCCCATATTAGCCACCCTTCTTTGATGCACACAGCTGTTAGGAATAATTGCTGCCAGATAGGTTTTTGCGCATTATCGCAGGGACTTATTTATTGCCTGGTGACTCATGACATGTCACTGGTACATTTCGAAAGCATTTCTCTCAATGCTGGGCTTTATGCATGGGACACAATCAAATGTGTTGTTCATTCTGTTCCTTTGCTTAAGTTTTGGGATCAGACAAAAGATTTCTAATTGGCAAAGGCAAGGGAAAATGCTTTCCTTGGTTGTTCAAAAAACTGTGGGCTGAATATCCTTTCAAAACATACCAACAAAATGCCACAAGCTGTATATTTCAATTGCATGCCACCCATCCTTCCAGCCCCATGAGTCCCATTTTACTATCCGGCCCAGTAGTGCACAACTCTGACATGGACTGTGATAGCCCTTTTGGTAGGTTAATAGCATGGATGTCTGTCAGTGAAATGCTGATTTAACAAAAGTCTTAAATTTGGATTTTTCCATTCGACAGTACTTCTTATACGTACACAACTGAACATTAATTTGACATCAGAAAGAGCTTCCCAATACATGCTATCTAAAGAGATTATCAGTCACACTGAGGTTAGTTGCTTGATTTCTGTCGGTTGCTATTGAATTTGGAGAAGCATTTCCTACTTTCTAACATTGTTGAAGCCCACAGGGAGTGATGCTACACCTTGTGAGGGCCTTAGAGCTGACTTTAAGGCTCCAGGCAAACCATTTCTTCCCAGCCCTGGATGCTGCAGTTCTCAATCTGGTGGCCTGTATGATGACATGGAGAATGACCAGAAGCAGCACAGAGGAGGGTAAGCTTTGAGAAGAAGGAGGAGAATGGGGGGAGAAGTGCTCTCAGCTGGGGGCCATATTCACTCAGGATCTTCAGGGATCAATTTCTATACCTCAACCTAAGTTATGAATAATGCTTCCCCTAATTTCTCTTTCCTGCTGCATAGACTCCAGAATCGGGGGCAGCAGTAGCTTCCACAAGCAGAAGCTGATTCATTGGCATGCCAATCAGAGTGCACAGGACATCTGAGTGGCTACGTGGCCCTGCAGCTACAAGGGAACATTGGTCAGGAGCAATGTGCAAAAGGGCACTGTTTTACAAAGAAGGTGCTCAATGATATCTGACTCCCGCTGTAGCCACAACTGCCATCTGAGAGCAGGGCAAGGACTGCCCAGTGACTGTAAGTAACATTGTCTGCGAATGTTTTGCATCTGGTGCCTTTCAGGTGAGTGTGAAAATATTTCCAATAACTTCCAGTTCATCATCCACCACTGCATGAGAGAATCAGTGCAGTTCTGTTTGGAAAAAACTGGAGAGTTTATTATATTATTGATTGCCAGATGGAAGCAGGTAGAGTGAAATCACGTATTCACCATGATTGCCTGCTTCCCCTTTGCAAAAGATTCCATGCTGAGCAGCACCCAGAATTTGGGTAGCTGCTTCATGTATTGCAAATTGGAAGCCAAGAGCAAATAGGGATGGCCACCGCTTCTATACTGGAGAGGAAGGGCTGTGAGCTGTGCACAAGACCCTCCCCATATGTCCTTTTTTTACTGATTTAAAATGTATCTACCTCAGCCATGAATATAATTAATCAACCCAGCTTTGCGAGACTCTCTGATAAAAAAAATTCTCAAATTGTTTTATTCAGTAAAGGATATGGTCGTCACTGGTTGAGTCCATATGTATTGCCTATTCCTAATTGATCATGAAAAGCTGGCAAGCTGCTAGCTTGAACCACTACCATCCATGAGCTGTAGGTAGATCAACAATGTAGTTCCAGGAAAGTAGATGCTCCACTAGTTATAGGTCACCATCCTAAAAAATACCCTCTTTTTCCCAATTCTCTGTCTTCTATCAGTTAGTTTATCATCTGTACATGCTAATTTACTACCCACAACAACATGGACTCGTCTTATTAAGTTACATTGTGTGTAAATATTTATCAAACACCTTTTGGAAATGCAAATATACATTTACTCATTCTCCATTATCCAGCCTGTTTGTTACCTCTTCAAAGAACTTGAATAAATTCATTGGGCATGACTTCCACTTCATGGGACAGCACAGTGGCTAGCACAGCTGCCTCACAGCACCAAGATCCCACGTTCAATTCCAACCTCGGGCAACTGTGTGGAGTTTGCACGTTCTCCCCGTGTCTGCGTGGGTTTCCTCCGAGTGCTCCGGTTTCCTCCCACAGTCACAAAGGTGCGCAGGACAGATGAATTGGCCATGCTAAATTGCCCATAATGTTAGGCGCATCATTCAGAAGGAAATGGGTCTAGGTGGGCTGCTCTTTGAAGGGCCTGTTTCCACACTGTAGGGAATCTAATCTAATCTAAAGCCATTTTGACTCTGCTTGGTTATTTTACATAATTCCAGATGGTCTGCTATTACGTCTTTCATAATAGACTTGAACATTTTCCCAATGACAGCTAATTGGCCTGTAGCTCCCTTTTTGAATACAGATGTTATATTATCAGTTTTCGAAGCCCTGAGGACTTTTGCAGAATCTCAGGGTTCCTGGAAGTTTACTACAGTTGCATCCATCACTTCTGTCGTTACTTCCTTTAATATCTTGGAGGCAACCAATCATGCTTCAGAGAATTATTGGACGTCAGCCCCAAAACTTTCCCGAGTGCTTTCTCTTTGTGATATTCATAATGTTTATTCCCTTCCTTCCACCTTCTTTTGACCCTTGATTATTTAGTATTTTTTGGAATGCTTTTAATTTCTTCTATTGTGAGGTCTGGTGCAAAGAATTTATTCAGCTCCTCTGTCAGTTCCTGGTTCACCCACTTTTTGGTTTTTTTTTACTGATGGTGATGGTGTCAGCCATGGAGACATCAATGATAGTGAGCACTGTCTCCTCCATGGCAGGATGAGGTCATGAGGCTATGCCTATGCAGCATTGGTTAACTGCTGCTCCCTGTCATGCTACCTTGTCCTATAAGAGACAGAGTGGAGTGTGTCTGGTGCGTGTGGATCCATCTGGGCGATGTGCCTACCATCGTTGGATAGATGATAGTTTGTTGAAGTTGTGAAAGGTGGGGGTCAGGCTTACAGTTGTACTCACAAGTGTGAAAAGCTTTGGATAATTTTTTTGTGATTGACAGACTGCCAGCCAGTAAATGGAGGATGGCGTTGAATTGAACAGACTATAGTTAACAGACTGGCAACAGAACACGTACTACTGAGCACAGACATTATCTCTGCCTTTCTTGGGATGCACATTTGACTTGTAATGCTGTTCAAGGGATTGGTCAGTCCTGATGAGGTTGGAGTTGTCCTGAGCTGTTTTATTGACCTTCTACAAATTGCTCATGGCAATGACACAGAGGGCGGTACGTTAACCTGGTCCCTTGGGTTGGCTACCACATGTGAACACAGTCCCGTGAAAAAACTTTGCCTGACACCCTGATGCAAACACAAGACTCCAGACATAACAAAACAGTTCCCAGACCAACCTTGCTGTCATATAAGCATAGATTTGAGATTTGTTTTATTAAATCTTGAAATGAAGTGTTTTGTAATAATTGGAGAATGGTAATGTGTAATGATATCAGTCAGAAGTTCATGTTAAGTCTTTCATGGTATTGAAATAGGCAGTTAACATTTATTAATGTCAAAGGTTGATAACAGGAAGATGGTGATTTTAGTCTGTCTTTGCCTAAAGGATACACTAGTTAGCAGTAGATTAGCTGGTGTATTCTTACAGAAATTATCTGTTTGCCTCCCAGCAAAATACTATGCGTAATCATTGAAAAATGTTGTAGATTAGGGCAGTCTCTTTTCCCAAGATCTTATAAAATGGATCTTAAAGATAAAACTTGTATAATTAACATAGAAAAACAGATGTGATAAGTCAAATAGCTGGCATGCTAAGTACACTAGACTCTATTATACGGTATTTTATTGAGAGGTTTGAGTTTTGGGAAGGAATTTTATGTGCAATCTCTAAGAATGAGGTAGCTAAATAAGGGTTTGTGATATACCAGGAAGGAGGAATTGCTGCATTTAATTATTTAGTAAAGGTTAGCATATTGCAGCAAAATACATAACTCATTTTGTTTTATTCTGCTTATTTTCAAGTATCAGTATTTATTCTCTTCATTAATAGCATTTCAAGTTATTCATGTAAGATGATTCTTTCATCAAATTCCATAACACAGATTGTCTATTAGATTGCAATCCTTCAATCAAAGTAGTTTAGCTGACCTCCTCATTTGACTGGACTGACTGGAACATTCCGATTTTACCCACTCCAGAGACAGTCTGTTGCTCATTCAGGAAAATCACTGGAGTCACAATGAGAACACACCATCCCCAAGTTTG
This sequence comes from Chiloscyllium plagiosum, assembly GCF_037043375.1. Classification (NCBI taxonomy): domain Eukaryota; kingdom Metazoa; phylum Chordata; class Chondrichthyes; order Orectolobiformes; family Hemiscylliidae; genus Chiloscyllium; species Chiloscyllium plagiosum. The sequence continues at coordinate 77,403,135 of NW_028270149.1, forward strand.
AGAATAAACCTCCACACATTCTTCAGTTTTAAGGATCAACAGCTGACTTGTCCTTCATCAGAATAAACACACGGATTAAAATCTGATGAGACTTTGTTCATCAAGAAACCTGTGTAAATTCTTGAAGTTAATACATTAAAATGCTATTTTTGCAAGAGTGAGCATTAATAAGTGCATCAACGCAAACATAAAAGCACAATGAACAAAAGCTGAAACAGTGAATTTCTACATAACAAATCATGTCTATATTGCAACTTCATCATTCAAGGTAAATGAAATGGAGATGCATAAGTAGATGCAGCATATGGTAACCCATTCTGGTCCAAAGGCACCAGGAGAGCCATGTTCCTTTAACACACAATTATCCAATTGCTGGTCTTTGAGTTATTTTGTGACATGGGCATATCTTAATATGATCTGCAATGTGGAAACAGTCATTTTCCCACACAATAATCCAATTGGCACTCACCTAAAATGGGAAGCTATATTTTAAAAGACCCTGTCAAGCTCCGAAAGATTAAAAATTTACTACAAGTAATCACTGCCATTTCCTTTGATTAACCTTCATCACCCTGACCTTACCTAGAGGCAATTCAATTTCTAATTGTCCAATTACAATTCGGGTTCCTGTGTGCTCGGAACAGGCTAAAGTTACTTTCAAAGTCCGAGCCTGAAGAATAGACCGGGCTATGCTTGGAATGCTATACAAACACTGATTTTGATGATTACAAGGATCTGAGTAATTGATTTCTAGTGGAAACCCTTAATGCATTAGTAGCTCCAACATTACAGGGTCATCAAATCTTACTCTCAATCAATATTGACCCAAATGCAAGATTTACTCTGAAGATTTTGCCAAACTGTCTCTAAATATTCTCCTCCAAGTAACTGTGACATGCCATACTCTAGTGGATTTTAGGTCTCCACCATAGCATAGTGTATTTTTTGAGAAAGAAGGACACAACATCATTTTAACTTTATTTTCATTTAATGCAATTTTTATAAACTAATGATTTGGAGATGCCGGTGTTGGACTGGGGTGTACAAAATTAAAAATCACACAACACCAGGTTACAGTCCAACAGGTTTAATTGGAAGAACACTAGCTTTCGGAGCGACGCTCCTTCATCAGGTGATTGTGGAGGGCTCAATCGTAACACAGAATTTATGGCAAAAATTTGCAGTGTGATGTAACTGAAATTATACATTGAAAAATTGATTGTCTGTTAAGCCTTTCATCTGTTAGAATACAGTGATAGAAGTGAAACTATCACTGTATTCTAACAGATGAAAGGCTTAACAGACAATCAATTTTTCAATGTATAATTTCAGTTACATCACACTGCAAATTTTTGCCATAAATTCTGTGTTACGATCGAGCCCTCCACAATCACCTGATGATGGAGCGTCGCTCCGAAAGCTAGTGTGCTTCCAATTAAACCTGTTGGACTATAACCTGGTGTTGTGTGATTTTTAACTTTATAAACTAATGTATCATAACTTATTTGATTAACACAGTGACCTGATGCCACAATAACGATAATCTAATCCCACTCCAATTTGTCTCGATTGTTCACTTGCAATTGACAAGTAAAACAACAATCTTAGTTTATAAAGTATCATTAACATTGTTAAACATTCCAAGAGAAAGTGAGGACTGCAGATGCTGGGGATCAGAGTCAAAACTTGTGGCGCTGGAACAACACAGCCGGTCCAGCAGCATCTGAGGAGCAGGAGGGTTGATGTTTCAAGCATAAGTTCTTCATCAGGAATTCCTGATGAAGAGCTTATGCTCAAAACATCGACTCTCCTACTCCTCAGATGCTGCCTGACTGGCTGTGCTTTCCAGCAGCACACTTTCAAATATCCCAAGAATTGGGACCGTTGAGGGAAGAGCCATAAGCCATTGAACAGAGAAGATTCTATTCTAATATTGTTTGGGGTTTATCAATATAAGATATAATGCTACTCGAATAAACAGTGCTGTTTATTTCTGTACATCACTGTGACAAGTGATCTGCATTGATTGCCAGTTCAGCAGTGCCTCAATTTAAAATTATCTTATTAAAGGTCAAAACCCTCATGGTCTCTGACCTCCCTATCACTGCAGGCTCCCCAGCTGTACAATGCTGTAAGATAGCTGGGCAATCCTCTAATTCTTGCTTTATGTCCAATTTCAGTTTACATTACCACACAGCATGTTGGCCCTAAACTTTGGAATATGCATCTCTCTCTCTTTCTTTCCTTAGGATACACAATGAAATGTATATTTTTTTAACTAAGCCCCATACTAACGTCACCTTCATCAGGTCAGTGGCAATTCATATCTGATTATGCTATTATGAAGCACCTCAGAACATTTTATTGTGTTAAAGGTGGAATACTGTTCATTTAGAAGGAATTTAAACCACTTGTACAATAATGGCAGGAATATAAAATACAAAGTGATTTATTAATAAGCATCTATTGAAATAAATTGGAAACATAAAAAATTGAAAATTCACATATGAAAGTGCCTCTTGAAATGATAGTACCTCTACAAGCCCAACAATAAGGCAGATTGCACAACAGAAGACTCAACAATGCTGGATACCCAAATTCGAGAGAATATTCCAATTCCAACATGGACATCTTCCACATTGATAAACAGAAATGAAAAGATGATTTAAACATAGTAAACTAAAGCCTTAAATGGTGTTCTTGAACAGGTGAGTCGCAGTTTCTGTTCCTGCTTTCTCAAGGATTCCGTTATCAACCTCAGTCAATCTGGCAAAAAAGTGCCAAGGTCTAGAATAGTATTGTGTCTGGCATTGTGTGACGTGCTGTCATTTTGCACGATGGAATTTTAAAAAGGAAAGAAGAAATGGAAATGAAAAGGACATCAGGCAGGCTCATTGTCATACTTCAATAAATCATTAACAATTTAAGATAAATAGAAATAAGCCAATATGAAAACATTGAACTTTAAAAATATTAATAATCCTTAATTCATAAAAATTATAATAATCCTTCCGTTGGTATTTATTCTCAAAGGCAGGGCAATGGATTTTAGAGAAGTGACAGGAAATATATAAATAAATATACAATATCAATTTAGTATATAAAGAGTTAATAAGGCATAAAATTAAGTTGAAACCTTTATTATCTAGTTCAATGATTTCACTAGTGTTGATTTACCACAGTAGTAATTATGAAAAATTACTTGGGTAATCAAGAGTCATAAATTGTCTGTGAATGAACTTTAAATGAAGATGATAGTCATTTCTTTTGGAGCTGTACAATAGATTTTGCAGAATCTTGTTTAAAAGGATCTGTATTTAATGTTGCTTTTCACAAGTTTTCCATTTTATACAGATATTTTGTTCACCATAAAGACCCTCAAGTGCCTTTATTTAATAACCGGCCTAAGAGTAAAAAGATATGGGTTTCAATAACTCAATGGTTTAGGTCAGCACCTTTAACCTGTGCAGGGCTAAGTTCAAAGTCAGCCGAGGATGCGTGATGAAGGTCGTTCAGTCTCTGATGGATGTAAATGTTAAATGTCATGAAGTAATTAGTTATTGGCAGACCCACTGTAATCTTTAGCAGGTTTGAATACATTGAGAAAAAAATGCCCCTCAAGCATAGGAAATAATAAAATATTGTTTTCCCCTACTCACAAATGTATGGAGGATCAGTAGGCATCGACGTGAAGCTGCATATCTTTCAACTTTCTTGTTGTAAATGGCACTTTAGTATTAGAATGACAGAACTACATGATTCTAGAAATGATTCTAGTGAAATGGCTTTCACATGGGAAGCAGGGACTGTTTATTTCAAATGCTCTGGCCACTAAAGACCCACCAAATGATGGCCTGTTTAAAGAAACAGGCAGAGGTGAGGACTGCAGATTCTGGAGATCAGAGTCGATTGTGTGGCACTGGAAAAGCACAGCTGGTCAGGCAGCATCCAAGAAGCGGGACAGTCGATGTTTCGGGCAAAAGCCCTTCATCGGAAATGACTCAGTTTAAAGAATCAGTCAGTCTCTTTAAAGCTGTTTCTTGACTCTTATTTAGCACAGTTAAGAGTCATTCCAATTCATAGAATCCTGCCAGTGTGGAAGTGGACCATTCAGTCCACAACACCGCACCCATCTACACCCCTACCCTATCCCCGTAAACCTGTATTTCCCATGGCTAATCGACCTAGTCCACATATCCCTGGACACTATAGCATGGCCAAACCACCTAACCTGCACACCTTTGGATTGTGGGAGGAAACCGGAGTACCCACGGGAAACCCACGCAGACACAAGGAGAATGTGCAGACTCCACACAGACACGTGCCTGAGACTGGGAATCGATCCCAGCAGATGCTAGAGATTAGGGTCAAGGTTAGAGTGGTCCACCACTCTAACTCTTTTACAGCACCACTCCAATCTAGATTAGTGACATCCACAGCCGAGAACTGTCTCCACTGACCATCGGAGGAGAAGAAATACATCACTGTGTCTGAACCACTTCTGTTAAAGAAGGGAAGTCAGGGAACAGGGACAAATTCATAACGTTCAAAAAGAAAACGAGACACAGAGGGGAGGTGGGGGAGCATGAAATGTTTTCCATTCTGCAATGAGATGACATTGTTTAAATAAAATAAAGTGGGATTCAGTCATAGAAGGGACTGAGTGACAGACCTCCTCTCTAACTTGAAGCTGACTGAGAATAAAAGCCTATTAAATCTGCGCTGCTTTGGCAAGGTGTCAAGAACTATTTTGCTTCTCAGCAATCATGGCCTCAGACTGGTGAAATATGACTTGGGTGTGCAAAGCAAAAAGGGCCAACAATGGCCCTTGACCTTCAGTGTTCCAGCAAGTCAGGTGCTGAGGCTGCAGAAAGGAAATGAATTATAAAATAATCCTTCACATGCCTTCCCACTGAGAAGTGATAGCACCTGGGTCTTACCACTGGACTGGCATTATTGATGAGGTTATGGAAGTAGGGACACCTCCCCTTTTCATAAATGCTACAGAGATGTTTATCAAACAAGAGAAAACATTGTGCCACAGTCAGACAAAGATTTACTACGCCAAGTGCAGAGGGGATGTGCATTTATATGGTGCCTGTCACATCTGCCAGGAACATTTCAAGTCACTTCGTACACAAGTTGCTTTGATTGGGCAGTTGGCCTCAGCTCAGTTAGCAATGTTCTCTCTTCAGAAACAGAAAGATGTGGGTTCAATTCTACTTCGGGGATTGAGCCCATGATCAAAACTGACACTGCAGAAGGAGTGCTGCACTGTTAGAGGTGCCGTCATTTGAGATGAAACATTAAACTGAGGCCCCATGGATGGAAAAGACCCTCTGGTAGTGTTTCAAACAACAGCATTGTATCCTGATATTGTGGCCAACAACGATAAGCTCTCACAAATGGCGATGCTATAATGATCAAATTGTCTGTTTTTAAACTGATGATTGAAGGATAAATATCACCTTGAACTCCACTGTTCTTCAAGGAATGCCTCAGGATTCCTTATATCTGCCTGGGAAGACAAATGAGGCTTTACTTTCCATTACCTACTGAATGTAAGGTATAACGCTCTGTCAATACTGTCCTGAAGGGTGACCACTCAAACCTCTGGATGGAATTTGAACCAATTCAGGGGCCAAGATTATTATCTCATGGCCACAATGAACATGCCCGAGATTGGGAATTTGGTCCTTACACCAATAACATCTTATTAGTCTCCAGGAAGCCTGAAGGGATAAGTTGAGTCCCTCAGTTACAGGAGTACACCTGTGGCAGTCACTTTGTAGTGCTGTGCATTCTTTACCCCTTGTAAGTCATTTTTATCAAAGATTTAGGAATACGTGTCACTGTCTCGAGACAAATTTACAAAAAAAGGAGAAATAAAGGTAGACTGTTTTCTCAGTCCTCAAGGTGGCAGGGACAGAGGCTGGGGGAAAAAGGAGCTGGTAAAATGGAGAGGTCCATGACAGAATGGTTCCCCATTGCTATCCCTAATGAGGGGCTGAGAGGCTGCAAGGCAGATGAGCCGCCTTCTCCATAGGCTTGGGCAGCTGATTGACAATTGGGGCACACACACTCCTCTCTAGCCCCAGCACATGCGAGACTGCCAACTTTATTTACCAGGATGTTGCCAGGAATGGAGGGTTTGACTTATAAGAATTGGCTGGGACTTTTTCACTGGAGCATAGGAGGTTCAGAAGTGACTTTATAGAGGTGTATAAAATCATGAACAGTGGGTGCCTTTTCCCGGGATTGAGGATTTCTAGACAGGGAGCATATTTTTAAGGTCAGAGGAGAAAGATTTAAAAATGACATGAGGGACAACTTTTTTACACAGAGAGTGATTTCTGCGCGGAATGAACTGCCAGAGGAAGTGGTAGATGCGAGTACAGTTACAACATTTAAAAGACATTTTGATAAGTACATGAATAAGAAATATTTGGAGGGATATGTGACAAGTTTAGTTTGGGATTATGGTCAGCATGGACTGGTTGGATTGAAGGGTCTGTTTTTGTGCTGTTTGACTGTCTGGCTCTATGACTCGAAAAGTCTATGACAGTGACCACCAAACAATCGCCCAGGTTATCCCTCCATTTCAAAGGTGTCCTTGGGTTCTCTTGCTAGCATCAACAGCGTCCACCTCTTCTTATTTCAGAGTTGCCAGCCACAGGATCCTGCCATGATCCCTAATTGAGTAGCGGGAATGAGGAAACCCAATAAAAGACCTGTGGTAAAAAAGCTAAGTCAGATCCTCTGGTGGCCCTTATGAGAGTGAAACCCTCTTTTAGCCTGATGTCTGAGACTCAAAGCCAGCAAATGTGCTCAGATTGCTAACTCCTTCGGCATTTGGAAGAGTGTACAGAGGAACCTCGATTTTCCGAATGAGATGCGCAGGCACTATTTCTTTCAGATAATTGATTATTCGGTTAATTGATTCAATGCCCCCACCCCGTCCACCCCCAATCCCGTCCAACACCGCCCCCACACCACCCCCACCCCACCCCGTCTGCTCCCGAACCCCGTCTAACACCGTGCCTCCACACCTGCTCCCGTCCACCACCCCCAACCCCGTCCAGCACTGTCCCCCTGCCCACCCCAACCCCCCTCTCCCTGTCCGCCCCCAGAACCCCATCCAACACTGCACCCCACCGCCTTTGAACCCCATTCCACACCGACCCCTGTCCATGCCCCGCTGGCCCCCAGTGCAGGCCTTCCCCCTCTCCCAGGCAGCCGGACTGGTCGGGGGTGAGTTTCCAAATAGCACACCCACACACACACCTTTTTACTGCAACTTTTTGACAGGTTATACCTTTGTCCTGTACAGCACAATGTTGGGTGCACTGTGTAGAACTCCAGGGAAAGTGCTTGGGGAGTGAGAGAGGGTGAGAGATTAGTCATTTGGAGATGGTGCCTATGCACCCATCCGTCCAGGACTGTTCTCTAAGCTGAGTTCTCTTTTAATCAATGTAAACAAAAGACGCAATTAATGTTGGAAACACGTCTTTGATTTAATGTTTCTATCGGGACCTCGAGATCCCCTTCGGATAATCCGATATTCGGATAATCGAGATTCCCCTGTATACAACTGGAATCTGCAAATCTCAATCATGAATAACAAAGCAAACTCGCCCATGAATTGAGTTTGATCTTTTGCCTACTTCGAGTACCCAAGTGTTGGTCTCTTGTACAATATGCCATGCTTGCCCCAGCTTCCCCATTAATATTTCTGATGCCACAGGACAACAGTTGCTTCTACATCTCCCTCTGCCGAGTTGCATTTTATGCCAATTCTATAGTCGAGGTTTGGCCCGTGGTCTCTCCATCACTCCCTATCTCTTCAGGAATGACACCATCTTGCTCCTCAGGCTGCCTCAGGCCACCTGCTGATGAACCCTCACCCTCACGTTGGTCACCTCCAGATTCAAAGAACAAAGAACATTACAGCACAGGAACAGGCCCTTCGGCACTCCAAGCTTTCACTGATCCATAACCCCTATCTGAACCTGCTGCCTATTTTGTAAGGATCTGTATCCCTCTGCTCCCTGCCCATTCATGTATCTGTCTACATATATCTTAAATGACACAATCATTTCCTACTACCTCTGCTGGCAAAGCATTCCAGGCACCCACCACTCTCCATGTAAAGAACTTTCCAAGCATATCTCCCCTAAACATTTCCCCTCTCACTTTGACCTTGTGACCCCTAGTAATTGAGTCCCCCACTCTGGGAAAAAATTTCTTGCTATCCACCCTGTTTACACCTCTCATGATTTTGTAGGCCTTAATCAGGTCTCCCCCCCCCCCCCCCCCAACCTCCTTCTTTCCAATGAAAATAATCCTAATCTACTTAACCTCTCCTCATAGCTAACACCCCCCTCAACACCAGGCAACATCCTGGTGAACCTCCTCTGCACCCTCTCCAAAACATCCATATCCTTTTGGTAATGTGGCAACCAGAACTCTATGCAGTATTCCAAATGTGGCAGAACTAAAGTCTTATACAACTGTAACATGACCTGACAACTCTTATACTCATTATCCCATCCAATGAAGGAAAGCAGGATGTATGGCTCCTTGACACTCTACTGACCTGCGTTGCCACCTTCAGGGTACAAGGGATCTGAACACCTAGATCTTTCTGTACATCAATTTTCCCCAGGACTTTTCCGTTTACTGTATAGTTCACTCTTGAATTGGATGTTCCAAAATGCATCACCTCGCATTTGTCCAGATTGAACTACATCTGCCATTTCTCTGCCAACTCTCCAACCTATCTATGTTCCGCTGTATTATCTGACAGTCCCCTTCACTATCTGCTACTCCACCAAACTTTGTGTCATCCACAAACTTGCTAATGAGGCAACCTACACCTTCCTCCAAATCATTTATGTATATCACAAGCAACAGTGATCCCAACACAGATCCCTGTGAAACACCACTGGTCACAGGTCTCCATTTTGAGAAGCACCCTTCCACTACTCTCTCTCTCTCCTGTTGCCCAATCAGTTCTCTATCCATTTAGCTAGAACACCCTGGACCCGGTGCGACTTCACCTTCTTCATCAACCTATCATAGGGAACCTTAACAAATACCTCACTAACGTCCATGTATATGACATCTACATCCCTTCCCTCATTAACCAACTTTGTTTCTTCAACCTCTTCAAAGAATTCTATTAGGTTTGTAAGACATGACCTTCCCTGCCCAAAACCATGCTGCTTATCACTGATATGCCTAATTTTCTTCCAAATGGATATGTATCCTATGTCTCAGTATATTCTCAAGTAGTTTCCCTACCACTGACGGCAGGCTCACAAGTCTGTAATTACCTGGATTATCCCTGCTACCCTTCCTAATTCAATCCTCCTCCCTGGCCACCCATCCATCAACCCATCCCCTCCCCTAATAAAATCTGATACTCGATATGTCTCTCTCTCTGTAAATACTATCCTTCTTACCATCACTCCCTGGCTCACTAGATTAATCTCTGAGGTACTCCCTAACCTCAAATTTAAAATGATCATCTTCATGTTTCAATCTTGTGATGACCATGTCCACCTCCTTATCTCTAACATTCTGCAATACCCTCAGCAATATTTCATTCCTCTGGCTGCAGCCTCTTATCTTTCCTGGTCTTCCCCTGCAGCTTTTCTTAAAACAAAACAGTTTGTGGGATGTGGGCATTGTTAGCTGGACAGCAATTCTCAATTAATCAGAGGACAGTTCAGAGTCAACCACATTCCTGTGGGTCTGGCCACAAGTTGGCCAGACCAGGCAAGGATGGTGAAATTCCTTCCCTAAAGGACATTAGTGAATCAGATTGTTTTTTCCATGATAACTGACAATGGTTACCTGTCCCCAACTTTGCACTCCTGATTTGTATCAAATTCAAGTTTCACCATTTACTGTGGTCATCAATAACTGCTGTACTTTCAGGAGCCAAGATTCCAGAAATCCTTTCCTCCATGCCCTCATTTTCCTGTCATTCAGTTTAAGGGGTGGGGCTTAGTGTACAGGACAGAAATGCAACTACCATCTGGGAGTGACAAGGAGGCGAAATTACCCATATCTTCCACTTCACTTGTTCATGGCCTCATCAATTAATTATGGCTGATTTCTGAAGACATTGAGTTGCAGATGTAAGATCAATTTTTACCAAGGAAAATTATTCAACCACCACATGGGCAGTGACAGAAACTAATATCAAGTTAAAAGTGTCAATTTGAGTGAAATGATACAAATCATGTACGCCAGATTGATGATAACACTGACTGGCAATGCATTTAGCTATGGATAATGCCATCCATTATGATCATCTCTGTTTCTGTTTGTCCAGCACAGTTCCAATCCTCTTCACAATAGTGAAGATATTTGCTGTTATGATTGCATGAGGGACTGTTAATATTTCAATGGAAATCCTAACACCTGGTAGTTATCTGACAGAACTGTGTCAGTATTTTTCACCAAAAAAAATCAAACAAAACAAGAAAGATTGACACTTTAGAGTATAACTATGTATGTTATGCACTCAGTTTTACTCCTTAGTTCACATAAGCCTTTCTTGGTAAACAAGATAATTCCTAAGGTTATTCAATTCTGTAGGGGACACCCATAGGTATGCCACAGTGTTCCTGAAACTATTTTAGTTCTCTTCAGTTGTAGCTATGCTCTGACACAAAACTTTCATTTATCATCTCTTGACTGTTGAGGAGAAAGTGAGGTCTGCAGATGCTGGAGATCAAAGTTGAAACTTTATTGCTGGAACAGCACAGCAGGTCAGGCAGCATCCAGGGAACAGGAGATTCGACGTTTCGGGCACAGGCCCTTCTTCAGGAACGAGCAGAGAGTGTTCAGCAGGAGAAGATAAAAGGTAGGGAGGAGGGACTTGGAGGAGGGGCGTTGGAAATGTGATAGGTGGAAAGAGGTCAAGGTGAGGGTGATAGGTCGGAGTAGGATGGAGGCGGAGAGGTCAAGAAGAAGACTGCAGGTCAGGAAGGCGGTGCCGGGCTGGAGGGATCCGGCTGAGACAAGGTGGGGGGAGGGGGGGATGAAGAAACTGGTGAAGTCCAAGTTCATCCCCTGCGGTTGGAGGGTTCCCAGTCGGAAGATAAGACGCTCCTCCTCCGACTGTCGGGTTGTTGTGGTTTGGCGGTGGATGAGTCCAATGACCTGCATATCCTCGGTGGAGTGGGAGGGGGAGTTGAAATGCTGTGCTACAGGTTGGTTGGGTTGGTTCGTCCGGGTGGCCCAGAGGTGCTCTCTGAATCGCTCCGCAAGTAGGCGGCCTGTCTCCCCAATATAGAGGAGGCCACACCGGCTGCAGCGGATGCAGTAGATGATGTGGGTGGAGGTGCAGGTGAATCTGTGGCGGATATGGAAGTTTCCTTTGGGGCCTTGGAGAGAAGTGAGGGGGGAGGTGTGGGCGCAAGTGTTGCACCTCCTGCGGTTGCAAGGGAAGGTGCCGGGAGTGGAGGTTGGGTCGGTGGGGGGTGTGGATCTGACAAGGGAGTCGCGGAGGGAGTGGTCTCTACGGAAAGCTGATAGGGGAGGGGAGGGAAATATATCCTTGGTGCTGGGGTCTGTTTGGAGGTGGCGGAAGTGACGGCGGATGATGCGCTGTACATGGAGATTGGTGGGGTGGTAGGTGAGGACCAGTGGGGTTCTGTCCTGGTGGTACTTGCGGAGCGATTCAGAGAGCACCTCTGGGCTACCCGGACGAACCAACCCAACCAACCTGTAGCACAGCATTTCAACTCCCCCTCCCACTCCACCGAGGATATGCAGGTCATTGGACTCATCCACCGCCAAACCACAACAACCCGACGGTCGGAGGAGGAGCGTCTTATCTTCCGACTGGGAACCCTCCAACCGCAGGGGATGAACTTGGACTTCACCAGTTTCTTCATCCCCCCTCCCCCCACCTTGTCTCAGCCGGATCCCTCCAGCCCGGCACCGCCTTCCTGACCTGCAGTCTTCTTCTTGACCTCTCCGCCTCCATCCTACTCTGACCTATCACCCTCACCTTGACCTCTTTCCACCTATCACATTTCCAACGCCCCTCCTCCAAGTCCCTCCTCCCTACCTTTTATCTTCTCCTGCTGAACACTCTCTGCTCATTCCTGAAGAAGGGCCTGTGCCCGAAACGTCGAATCTCCTGTTCCCTGGATGCTGCCTGACCTGCTGTGCTGTTCCAGCAATAAAGTTTCACTCTTGACTGTTGATAATTACGTCCTTTGTTCTAATTACTTCCTCAATACATCCAAACTAACCTACTGCTTTCTTTCATTTGCCACAAGACTAGATAAGGACCGCTACAGAGTTATTTTACTAATTGCAAGATTTTTCCACTAGTTACCATCTAGATCAAATCTTCCAATTTCTGTTCCCACACCAAATTCAAATTGAGATTCAACAGAATTCCACATGGCGAATAACAAGGTTAGTTTGTTTTTCTGTTAAACTGCGACCTTAACTAATTGTTATTTACTTTGGTTGTCTTCTCTAAGGCCCAAGATGCAACTAAAAAAACCTCTCAGCAAACACCCAGATAAATTAATTCCAGACAACCTTCATGAGCTGAACCCACCAAACATCAATGAGGCATTCTTCAATGTGCATTCAAACAGACCATTAAATCACTCATTCTTAACTTAAAATTCACTTGATTTAAATAAAGAAATGGAATTTAAATGTTTCATGATTTATGAAAAGCATTTAAATTAATCGGCTCTAACTCATAAAACAAAAAAAGTGAGTGGGGCCAACTGCAAAGATTACAGATATCATGTCTCCAGTTCTTTAAGTAAATATTTTCACCTTCCGTTTTATTGTTTTATTTTTCCAGCTATTAACCTTTAAAATAGCACCCTGGCCATCAACAGTCTGGGAGTGTGATGGAGGCAGGTTCAATCAGACATCCGGTGGGGAATTAGACAGTTATTTGCAAAGGCTCATGATTTGGAGATGCCGGTGTTGGACTGGGGTGTACAAAGTTAAAAATCACACGACACCAGGTTATAGTCCAACAGGTTTATTTGGAAGCATACTAGCTTTCGGAGCGATGCTCCTTCATCAGGTGATAGCAAAGGCTCATGGTATTGTTGATGTTGAGGATGCTGTGGATGCTGCTGATGAGCAAGGAGTTCTGGGAGCAGACAGAAGAAAGGCACTAAGTGAGATTGTAGATACAATAGGTCAAACGTTCTCCTTCTGCACTCTAACCATTCTGTGAAATCAACATGGCCCCAACCTTTAAACTGAAATAAACTCAACTTGTTACAATTACAATCACATCAAGATGTTTACCAGTTTTGTTCCCCCTCACTCAGCTTCCATTTAAAATTCAATTACTAAAATTAAAAAGTTACTCCTCTATGACATCATGCAGAAGTAGCATTAGGACAGTAAAAGCTGGTTTATTAGTGGAGTAATTTGAGTTTATGAACACAGTAAGAGCAGCAATATATCTGGTATAGTGTGGCCAACATACTGGACATAGATCTTTGAAATCTGGAAAATATGTGAGGGGCTAAGGTAGGGAACTTGAGCTTAATGTCTATAGCTGTGCAAAGCAGAGCAGTCCAGCCTTATTAGCATCAGTCAGAATCAATTTCTCAGTTCTGCCAATGGACTTCAGCCAACCATATCCTTAGTTCATCCTATACCTCAGAACTTCCTGCTTATGGACTAGGCAAGGGATTGAGTCGTACCATCCCAGTTTCAAACTAGACTTGCTCAACCTACTATATCTCCCCTTCCCAGACAGTTTGCTCCACACTCACCACCTCCTGCCCCTGCTCTGGGCTAGTCATGCTCCCCCATTTGCTTATTTTAGTCTTCATCTTCAGATTTATCACAACGACATTCCTAAGATGTTCTCCAGAGATTAAGTCAGATAGATTGTATTATAAATTTCAGAATGCCAGTCAAGAAATACAACTTATTGGAAAGAAGGTAGAACCAGGTGATACAAAGACAAGAACAAGTGTAGCCCTAGTTAAGTTCATGAATCTTGACTGAGTGAACAATGCACACTTCTGGCTTGAGCTTTGTAACTGGGTGTTGCTCTGTTCTCCGAACTCAAAATTCTAGTTTGCTCACATACAGAAATGGGTCATTCAGCTCCTTAAATCTGATCAGCCATTCATTAAGGTCACAGGGCTCATCTGATTGTGACCTCAAATTCATATTCCTGATATTCCTACTCCGGATACACTTCCAATACTTGCTTAACTAGAATCTATCTGCCTTTGCCTTAAACTATTTAAGGATTCTACTTCACTACCCTTTTCAGGAAAACAGCTCCATAGCCTCGTGACCCTTTGAGAGAACAAAAAATATCCCTTCATCTCTGTTTTAAATGGGCAACCCTTTTAATTTTTAAACAGTGATCCCTAGTTCTTCATCCTCCAAGAGGACGCATCCTTTCCATATCGACCCTGTCAAGAACCCTCAGCATGCAACTTCCTGAATCCCACAGTTGCATTCCATTGTTAATTTTCAATTGTTCCTACATTTAACTAACCATCAGAATTGAGACCCATTTGAGGTAACCAAGCAGGGCAAAGTGAAGACAACTGTGTGAATTTTGCGAAAATATCCAAAGGCTGTTTTGGTGAACAGTTGTAAAGAAAGGTAATGTTTCCAGGTGAAGTTAAGCTCCGTTCAATAAGATGAATTCAACATGCATGAAAGTTCAACACATGTGAAAGACAGCTTCATTGGTTGGGATTAAACAATCAACCTGAAACTGGGATGAAAACTGGCTTTATAAACAGAACTCAGACCAAAGGTCCGTTTAAAATTATAATAGCTGCACTATCTCCTAAACATTATTCAAATTATCAGGAGTCAAGATGAATATTTGGTGAATGTATCAGAGCAAGTCATCAAAACATTCATACCTCAAGAGTAATTATTACAGTCCGAATGTTTATTTTAGACGTACTTGCTTTTTCAAAATCACTAAAAATATTTTGAAAGTAATCCGCCTAGTTTATGACTACAAGCAGTAGTTGAACACAGAGCAGGCTTTCATTGAATAAACATTGTTGCCATCAGATTTTACATTGATGCTGCTGCTGTCTCAATGGAACGTGTTACTTCCATAAATGGAAGCCTGAATCATTATTCGTCATTGACTCTGTTCACCATGGTGTCTGGGCATTGAGATAGATACAGACTGCTGTATCTATCTAGACTGCTGTTGCAATGAGTGTGCTGTGCCTCTACCTTTAAACTATCCAAGAATAACTGTCCCTCACTCTGTAAGTCCCATTAACTCTTTATTCACATTTAGAAGGGCTGGAGAATGTAGCACACGATCCATCATTATGTGTAAAATTGTATTTATGCATTTCCATTTAACTGCAGGATTGCTTGCAGACCCTGGGGTCAATTAGAGCTCAGTAGCTTCTGTACTGCCCCAGGGTCAATTAGAGAGCGATTGCTTCCAGCAAGGTAGAAAATAATCCTTTTGTTCCCCAATTTATTATACCGTATTTTAAAGCAACTTCCAGTTTTTAACCAAAGTATTACTGTAAAATGTAACAGGTTGAAGATTATTTTGACACGTGTACAGATGGTTAAAATTTTGCAGCAATAAATCCTGCACACATTTCATGATGTTGAGGTTCCGTGAACTTTGAATAAGCTTTTATTGCGTAAAGCATATTGCAACTCACTGAGTTGAAAGGGCTTTTGCTGTTAAAACTACGAACAGTGTAAATCATTGTAAACAATAATCACTGAAAAGCTCAATATTTACATCGGAGTGCAGCAGACATATCACAGTGACCCATAACAATTTCTCTCTGTGTGATAAAACTCAATTGTAATGACATTGTGTTAATTAGCAGCTTTTGCTAGGTAATGGTGTACAGCAGCTAAAAATGATGATCAGGTCAAAGCATCATTTATTGGGATAAGTTTTCTTTTGGTGTTGTATCATAGACCTACAAAATCATTTAATAAGAATGGGGCTCCAGTTTCATTAAGAAACACTTCTATTTAGAGGTTGGCTTTCATTTCCTCCAGATGTCCAAATGCATTTTACATCCAATTAAGTATTTTATGGAATGTAGTAACTGTTGTCATGTGGAAATGTGGCATTTTGAGTGAGCAAGACCATAAACTCAGATAATAACAAGACTATTGGCTGAAAAGATCATCGTTGAGTAAATAAATGCGAGCCAGGATATTGGGGAGATCACCCCCACCTTCTTCAAAAGTTGCCAAATAATTTTTTCAATACATCTGGCTTTAATTTCACATCTCAAATATAGGGTGTCATCTCTCACCTAAATGATCAGTTGAGAGATAAATATTGACTGGGGTAAAATCCCTGTCCTTCTTTAACAGCACCAGCTATGCTACATTCAGTGGACCCAATCTCAGTTAAAGATCTTAATGTGAGACAGCTCTTTAAGTCAGTGCAGCACTCTCTGAATTGCCAACCGAGATAACATACTCAAGTCCCCAGTATGGGCCTGGAACTGATAACCTTATATCTCCTTACATAAAGAATTCTATCACTGGGCTAACTAGGCTAATGATATTTTAGTTTTCTTACCATTATCTAAAATGTAACTATCTTCCCCAAAGTTCATGATTTCTTCATGCTAGAATATATGTATGGATGTGTGTATATGTATAATATGTGTTTACCACTTCCTTCCCCAATGAAGAATGTTTTTTGGTCCTCAGCAGCATCGAATCTTTGGACAGTTGCAAAGTGGGGTTGACTGTTTTGACAGTTCCATGCTACAGATTGAAACTTCTGATCGCTGCTTCAGAAAATCACATCAAGGTATCCTATCTTATGGACGTGTGGCATTCCGTAAGACCAAAACTCCATAAGAAATAGAAGCTGGAGTAGACCATTCATCCATTCAGCAGGATCATGGCTGTTCCAACGCTCCTCATGTCTGCTTGCCTGCATTTTCCAAGGCTATCAACATACGGAACATGATCATGAGTAAAAGCTCCAGAGTAGTCCTCTGTAAACAAATTAAGTTTGTGTTTTATCATTGAAGAGTTTATTTTTCAAATATGCAAACATCATTCATTAATTTTGGAACAAAAGTTTCCTCAACTGATGCTTCATCAGTTGAATTATGGATCTGTAAATATTTTAGTCTTCTTTTTCCATCAAGCTATCTCTATGAATTGCATGAGAGCAATGGTTGTTTCAGAACAGGACTTGCAGAAATCTTGTGTCACCAACAAAGAGAGGGCAAACTAATTGAGTACATATTCGGGTTCTGTCTTCATGAAGGTGGACATAAATAATGCCCCAAATATGTTGAGCAAAACAGGGTCAAGTGAGGCGGAGGAAGTGAAGGTACTCAGTATTCATATGGAAATGGTGCTGAGGAAATTGGTGGGATTAAAGACCAATAAATCCTCAGTCCCCAATTATCTACATCCCAGAGTACGTAAATAAGTGGGCCTAGAAACAGCAGATGCATTGATGGTCATCTTTCAAGGTTCGGTAAACTCTGGAACAGTTAGCTCAGTATAGAATTCTCTATGTGAGCTGTTGGAAGGTTATCGGTTCCAGGCCCATACTGGGCACTTGAGTACATTATCTAGGCTGGCAATTCAGAGAGCATTGCACTGACTAAAGAGCTGTCTCACATTAGGATCTTAAATTTGATTTGATGGTGGCTAATATAACCCAACATTATTTAAAAAATGGCAGAGAGAAAACAGGAAACTGCAGACCAGTTTAGCCTGATGTAGATTGTAGTGAAATGCTTGAGTCCATTATTATGGACTGAATAGTAGAGCACTCTGAAAATAGTGACAGGTTTGCACTGAATCAGCATGGATTTACAAAAGGAGTGTCTTGTTTGACAAATCTATTGGAATTTTTTGACGAGGTAACTAGCAGAGTTGATAAATGGGAGCCAATAGATGTAGTTTACTTGGACTTTCAGAAGGCTTTCAATGAAGTCCACATAAGAGGTCAGCATTTAAGATTAAAGTGTTTGGGATTGGCGGTAGTTCACTGATGTGAGTAGAGAACTGGTGAGTAGACAGGAAACAAAAAGTTGGAATAAAAGGGTCTTTTTCCAAGTGGCAGCCAGCGATTTAGTGGGGTACTGCATGGATCACTGCTTGGACCCCAGCTATTCACAATCTATATTAATGATTTAGATTTGGGAAATAAATGTAATATCTCCAAATTTGCAGGTGACACAAAGCTGGGTGGGAAGATGAACTGTGAAAATGTTGCAGAGATGCTTCAGCATGATTCAGGCACGGTGAATGCGTTGGCAAATGCATGGCAGTTGAGATATATTGTCGATAAAAGTGAGGTTACACACTATGGTAGCAAAATCTGGAAGGTAGATTGTTATCTGAATAGTGATAGATTGGGAAAGGGGGAGATGCAACAAGACCTGGGTGTGTTTGTACACCAAGTGCTGAAGGTAAGTACACAGGTACAGCAGGCAGTGAAGAAGGCAAATGATATGCTGGTCTTCGTAGTGAGAGGATTTGAATGTAGGAGCTGGGATGTCTTGCCACAATTGTGCATGGCCTTGTTGAGATCATACCTGGTGTATTGTGTGCAGTTTTAGTTTCCTTATGTAAGGAAGGATGTTCTGGTAATGGAGAGAATGCAAAAAAAAGGTGTACCAACCTGATTCCTAGGATGGCAGGACTAACATATGCTGGGAGAATGGAGCCAGTCATTAACTTCAGGAAGTAGAGTGGAGGGCACACCCATCTCTGTATCAATGGTGCTGACGTGGAGCTGGTCGAGAATATCAATTTCCTGGGGGTCACCGCCAATCTGTCCTGGTCCACCAACATTGACATCACAGCCAAGAAAGCACAACAATGCCTCTACTTCCTCAGGAGGCTAAGCAAATTCAGCACATCCATAAAGATCCTTCCAAATTTTCATACGTGCACCATCGAAAGCATCCTTTATGGATGCATTACTGCTTGGGATGGAAGCTGCTGTTCCCAAGACCGTACAAAACGACAGAGAGTAGTGAACACAGCCCAGTCCATCACACAAACCAGCTTGCCATCCATTGACTCCATCTATACTTCCTGCTGCCTCAGGAAAGCAACCACCATAATCAAAGACCCCTCCCACCCCGGTTATGCTCTCTTCTGTCAGGCAGAAAATATATAAGTTTGAATAATTGTCCAAACTGATTCAAGAACAGCTTCTTCCAGGTTGTTATTAGACTTTTGAATGAACCTCTTAAATGTTAACATTGCTCTCTCTCCCTGCACCTTCTTGGCAGCTGTAACACCATATCCTGGACTCTGTTCTGTGCTACCCTGATGCACTTTGCATGGTACAATCCGCCTGTAAAGCACATACGACAACACCTATCACTGTAATTTGGATAGTAATAAGTCAAATTCAATCAAATCAAATCAGACTGGATTCATTAGTTCTGAAGAAGAGTCACTAGATTTGAAACATTCACTCTGCTTTCATCCCACAGATCTTTCCAGTCCTCTTGAGTTTCACCAGCAATTACTGTTTTTGTCCCATTAGGACCAGGTTTACTGGTGTTCAGATGAATGAGGGTAGACTAGAAAGGGTAAGCACAGGTGAAATGTTCCCAACAATGGAGGTATCTCCAACCAGAAATTTCTTCTCTCAGAGGATGGTCAGCCTGTGGAATTCTCTGCCTCAGAAAATGGTTCAGGGCAACATTTTGAATGTTTTCATGAAGGAGTTAGATATAGTTCTTAGGACTAAAAGGACCAACGGGTATGGGGAGAAAGTGGGAATAGGAGACTAAATTGGACGATTGAGCAGTGACCTTACTGAATGGGGAACAGACTCAAAGGTTTAAATGGCCTACTCCTACTCTTATTTTCTATGTTTCTTTTAAGAATTCTAGCCAGACTTGGCAAGATGGCGGCGATTCTGTAGAACTGCTGTGGACAACTCTGCCACCAGCCCAGGCATACCAGCAAATTTTGCCATCCCTGGCCAACTTATGTGGTGGAATTATTAGTTTAAAACCTTACAGAACACATATTTGTTAATATTTGAGAGTGGGAAGGATGCCAAAGGAAAAAGGAGCAAGCAAACAGCAGTAGGGAGGATACTCCCCTGCAGCACCTACCACACCAGAGACTGCTGCAGCAGCCTCTCCTGAACCCCCCCCGGGGACCTGACAGACTCACAGGAATTGGCTGCGACAATGGGGAGACTTACCTTGAAAGTTGCGGCTGCGATTGAGGAAATCCGGGTGAGATTCGTGCCCAGGTCCAACCTATTGCATCCGTGCTGCAGAAGCACGAGCAGGTGATCCAGGGCCTCGGGGAGAGGCTGGACGAGGTGGAGGGTCAAACTAAGGCCTCAGAAGCTGTGATGGAGTCCTCATCCAGTCAGATTCAGGTGCTGGAGTGAGAGGTGCGGGTCTTGCGAGACCATATCAACGATCTTGAAAATCGAGGTCGGAGGATAAATCTCCGAATTGTCGGGCTCCCTGAAGGTGAGGAAGGTTAGCAGTCAGCCAGCTTCTTTGAAAGGTAGCTGCCAAAGTTTTTGAGCCTTCACATTGAGTCCAGCAGGCTTCAGATTGAAAGGGCTTATCAGGTTACAGTGCACAGGTCAGTGCCCCCGCTCAGCCCTAGTGCACTTCCACTTGTATAAGGACAAGCAAAAAGTCATAGAAGCTTCCAGATCCCTGTGAAAAGATCCTGTACAAGGGGTCAAAAATCATGTTTTTCCAGGATTTCTCTGCAGCTGTAATCCGAAAGAGGAAGTCCTTCGATGAAGTTAAAAAGAGGCTGAGGAACCTGGGCATCCAGTACCCCATGAGATACCCCGCAGTGCTCCATTTCAGCCACGAGGACTCAGTTTATACATTTGACTCGGTGGATAAAGCTAAAACCTTTGTGGACACTTTAAAATAGACAGATTGGCCTGAAGAATACGGTTAATGTTTGTTCTCTTTTCTATCTTTCCCTATGTTTTCCCTTCCTTTTTGTTATTCCTTTCTTTCTCCATAATAATTTCCTTTTTGGAAAGGGGGGAAAAGACCTTGGAATAAGTTGTTCCTATTTTTTTAAATAACTGGATTTTCTGATGGGAAATTTTGTGGATGTTCCTTGTTGTCTCGCCCCCTTTTCTTTTGTTTGTTCTGGTTCTCTTTTAGTCACAAGTCGGGGTGACATGAAGCCAGGGATGGGTGGAGTGCTCATCCTGATTTGGTCTTTTTTCTGTTGATTTAAGGATCATTTCCTTATTTTTTTTTCTGGCCTAAGGCTGGGGCACAGTCCGGGTTTGAAGGAGCTGTGAAGGAGGGGATGGGTAGGGCAAGGGGCAAGGGGAAGAGTCTTCCAAACAAGGTTTAATAGTTGGTTTTCTCTGTAGTTTTTTGGTAGTATTAGTTGTTTATAGTTATGATAGAGTAGTTTTTGTATATGTAGTTCTTCAATTCTATGAGTCTTTATTTACTTATGCTCAGCGCTTTGTAAGCCGGGTTCTCCCTCTGAGGAGTTCAAGGGTCTCTGAAAGGGGATATGGCTGTGTCTTATTAAATGGTGCACCTGGAACATTAAGGGAACATTAAGCCTTAAGAGGGAAAGGGTTGATATCACTTTGTTGCAGGAAACCCATCTTGATGATGGGGAACACCTGAAATTACAACAGGGGGGTTATGAACAGGTATTCTTTTCATCCTTTACTACTAAAAGTAGGGAAGTGGCGATACTTATCCAGAAAAATCTACTGTTCATATTATTAGAGCAGGTGAAAGATGAGCAGGGATGGTCTGTGATACTTAAAGCCCTGATACATGGGGAGGAGTATGGCATTTGAAATGTCTACTGTCCTCCGGCGCATCCCCTCAAAGTTTTGATTAGGACTCTCTCTAAGGTTTGGAACACAGCACATTATTATAGGGGGGGATTTTAATTGTCTTTTAGATCTGACAATGGACAGGATGCCTTGTGGGCCCCCAACTAATTCTCCGCAGGCGAAGCAGGTGGTTGACTTATGCGAGGAGTTAGGGCTGGTGGATAATTGGAGATGTCTTCACCCTACCGGCAGGGACTTCACCTTTTTTTCAAACCCACATAAATGTCACATGAGGATTGACCTCTTTCTGGCTCCCTCGGCCCTTCTGGATTCGATTATGAGTTGTAAAATTGGGAATATAGCTATCTCTGATCATGCGGCAGTATATTTGGAGGTTAAGGCCAAGAGTGAAGGGCTAGGTTTGCGGCACTGGCATTTGGACCCTTTTCTCCTTAAGGATTCCAAATTTGTGGAATACGTTTTGAAGGAGTTTCAGGAATTCTTGACTATCAACTCAGGCATGGCTAGTAGTCCATCTATGCTATGGGAGACTGCTAAGGCCTTTACTAGGGGATTAGCTATTCCCTATTTGGCCAGTTGGAAATGACAGGAGGAGGAACAGCAGCGTCTACTTGAGACACGGCTGAAAGCTGCCGAGGCAACACATTTTGCGCGGCCTTTGGTGACTAAGCTACAGTGGATCACGGCCCTCCGGGCTGCCTTGAATTCAATATTGACACAAAATGCAAAGAAAGAACTTGCTTTTGCTAGACAAAGGCTGTTCAAATATGGGGTTAGGCCAGGGAAGTATTTAGCGTATCTGACTAGGAAAAAACGTGTTCCCCAATCCATTACTGCAATCAGAGACAGCGGCGGGGTCCTTACATACGATGCTAAAAAGATTAATGAGGCTTTTTGGAGTTTTTACTCTGAATTGCATCGGTCTGAAGGTTGCGAGGACAGGAGGGCTAAAATGGAGACCTTTTTTAAGAACCTGGACCTCCCAGGGGTAACCTTGGAACAGGCCTCTCTCCTTAATGCCCCCTTGACAGTTCAGCAAATACAGGAGGCAGCTGGGCAACTTCAGAGTGGGAAAGGGCCTGGCCCTGATGGTCTTCCGGGTGAGTTTTATACGGAGTTTATAGGGATTCTGTCAGGGCTGATGTTGGAAATGTATAATCACTCCTATATGCATGAATGCCTACCACCATCTTTGAGAGAAGCTAATATTGCCTTAATTCTTAAGAAGGGGAAGGTTCCTGAGGATTGTGCCTCATACAGGCCCATCTCTCTATTAAAATCAGATTTCAAGATTCTGTCCAAGATCCTGGTGCTGAGATTGGAAAGGGTGTTGCCCCATATTATTAAAGAGGACCAGACAGGCTTTATAAGGGGCCGTATGTCCTCTAATAATATTAGAAGGTTGCTGAATATGGTTCAAGTTTGTCAGCAATGATCAATTCAGGAGTTAGTGATTTTCTTAGATGCAGAGAAAGCATTTGACCAGGTAGAATGGTTGTATCTTTTTTATGCCTTAGAACAGTTCAGGTTGGGTGGAGTCTTTGCGAGGTGGGTGGAGGTTTTATATCACCACCCTCTGGCCGCGGTCATTACCAATGGGGTGAAGTCTGGGAATTTTAGGATTGGTGGGGTAGTCAGCAAGGCTGCCCCCTCTCACCGTTGTTGTTTACGTTGGGGATAGAGCCGCTGGCAGAGGCCATTCGTCAGAACGTCCACATAACCGCTCCAGAAGTGGGATCGAGGGCACACAAGGTTACACTGTATGCAGATGATGTCCTTCTGTTTTTATCGAACCCGATCACCTCTGTACCCCATTTGAAACAATGTATCAATTCATTTGGGTCTATTTCAGGATATAAGATTAACTTTGCAAAATCAGAAGCTATGCCTTTGGGGAACATTAAGGATTTGCCAAAAGTTGAAGGTGGCCCTAAGTTCCCTTTTAAGTGGTCACAGGCAAGATTCCAATACCTAGGCAATTTTATTATCCCCAAATTTGATCTGTTATTTCGGACTAACTTTGTTCACTTGCTCGATAATATTAGGCGAGATCTCCAGAGATGGGAGGCTCTTCCAATTTCATGGCTGGGCTGAATATCTCTCATTAAGATGAATGTTCTTCCTCGTTTGCTTTATCCCATGTGTATGCTCCCTATAATGTTTCCCAGGTCAACGCTGCGGAAGCTTATGGGGTGGTTTGGTTCCTTTGTCTGGCATCATGGGCGGCCCCTCATCAAACTTACTAAATTGCAGTTGCCTCAAGGAGGGGGAGGAGTTGATTTCCCAGACATCAGGAGATATCAATTGAGTTCTCTGCTGTCCTTTGTCTGTGATTGGGTAGGTAACGATCCAAACTCAATATGGCTGGATATTGAGGCCTCCCAAGCAAAGTGCCCTCTTATTAACCTGTTGTTCATGGATAAGATGAGGACAGTTATGGACCATTGCCGGAACCCCATTGTCATTAGTACAGTCAAGGCATGGAGGGCGATGCGCCTATAGTTGACATGTCAGGGTTCCGACCAGGAATGATGGACTCAGGGTTCAAACTATGGGCAGCGAGAGGAGTTTCTAGTTTGGGAGACTTGTTTGATGGGGAGGTTATGATGTCTTTTGAGCAACTGAGCCGCAAATACGGGTTGCCCAGCAGAGATCTTTTCCATTTTTTTCAGGTTAGGGATTTCATCCAGAAGATTACGCTTCTCACTAAGTCCGAGAAGCCCGATACAGAGAGGTTCCACAAGCACCCTTTTGGTTAGTACCCTCTACTGCCTGCTGGGTGGCAGGGCCTGGCAGGATGCGTAAGAGTTAGAAGTGGAGCTCTCTTTTGAAACATGGGAGAACATGTGGGGGAATGCTCGAAAGATCTCAATCTGTAATAGGACACGCGCTACGCAGTTAAAACTTCTGCACAGGGCTCATCTGGCACCAGACTGTCTGGCCAAGTTTAAAAAAGGGGCATCTTCAGTGTGCCCCAAATGTAAAATAAGTGCAGTTACTCTTACCCATTGCTTCTGGACATGCCACAGGCTCCGTGTTTATTGGAGCGCTGTGGCGGGAGAGATAGTGAAGGGATTGAGGACTGAAGTCAAAGTAGACCCGATATCCCTCCTCTTAGTTCTACCGAATTTACCATCTTTAGACGGGCATGGGAAGAAACTATTTAATATTCTTGCATACTGTGCACGGAAGAATATTCTGATGAATTGAGTGTCTGAGAACCCGCCAGGCTTGCTGGGATGGCAGAAATTAATTATGGGGCACATTCCCTTGGTCTTTTATACAAACATAGTGCACCACACAGCAGACCATTTTTATAAGACATGGATGCCCTACTTGAGTTATTTGGATATAGATTTATCAGTTATCTTAACTAGGGCGTTTGTTTAACCAGGATGGTTAGATTTGTCAAGCCCTGGGCCTGGAGGGGGTCTCCTGAATTAATACGGATAGAGATACAATGCTCCCGTTCCTCTGTTTGGGAGCTTTGTGCCGAGCATAGCTGTTCTGTATTTTGTGTTTTTTTTTCTTTTCTTTCTTTTTTTGGTGTTGCTTTGCACAGTGTTAGGGTTTGTTTTGTATTATAGGGTAGGTTAGTAGTTAGTAGACAGTAGTTGTATTGTAACTTGTGTCTTTTTTTCTTTTTATTATACTGAATTTTATTATTGATCGTATTTTTCAATAATTTTATATGCCTATAAAGTTAAAAAAATTGCTAATAAATATATTTACAAAAAAAAGAATTCTAGCCTGGACTTATTATCTTCTAAACATGTTGTTTATTCCTAACAGGGCAAATTCCACCCCATACTACTCAGGTATTGGTAGTTGATTCTAGTCTCTTTTTATGTTGACTGCTATTCTAGTCTCATACTCAATCTTTACCATTTTCACTTTCCTCATCACCTCTCCTGTCAACCTGATGTATTTGACCTGGTTTTCCCTTGAAGGATTCACCTAACAGGAATCATTCACCCGCCTAATTCTCTTCATCAAAATTTCTATCTCCCTCATCATCATGGCTTTCTTTTTTTGGAATATATGTAGCCTGCACCTGAAGTATTTTCCAAAATATTGTTGTGTCACAGTGCTCGGGTTCCGGTGCAAACACGGAGGATGGCCTCAGAAACTTAGATGCAGCCATAATCATATAGAATCCTGGCTGAACCAAACAGACCAGGAATCTGGATTTTCCAACGAAAGCTGCAGGTCCACTACCAAGGCCACCATTCCTCTTAAGGTGGGCATATCTGAGGTTGCAGCTAAGGACAAAAGTGCATTCATGATTGAAGTGTCAGTTAAGTGGATTGGGGAGTTTGGAAGCCAGGTACGCCCTGACAATTAGCAGCAGAGGGTCATTAAGCACGAAAAGGATGGGCCGTTCCCAGCACTGAACCTGGTGAGGGTGCCAGGTTTCACTAGGTGGTCTCTCACAGAGGAACTGAGCTCCCTGACATGAGTAAATTACCCAGGGAGACTTAAATGACCCTTAAGCAGTTCAATTGGCGCCCAGCAGTCAGCTTTCTTTTGCCAACAGTCAAAATGAACTGGCAGCAGGAAGGTGTGACCAATATCTTTCCATGCCATTTTGCCTGCCTTCCTGCCCAGCTCTTTAAAATTCCAGTCATGGATTCTTCCAGTATCAGCACTATCCACAGGACCCTATGCTTTTCTGCTGACTCTTTAGAATAATCCATATCATCCAACTTCCTTGCTGTTTTCCCAAACTCTGTAAGTCTCTTTCCTGCAAGTATTTATCCAATTCACTTTTGAAAATTATACTTGAATCTGCTTCCACCACCATTTGCAAAGCTGCATTTCATATTATGACAACTCTGGGAGCTAGAGGATTTTGACACAGAGCAATACAGACCCACAGGTCTATATAGCATTTGTCTATGTTATACTCAGAGTCAAGAATTGAATCCACTATATATTCTATCAAACTCAATGATGGAGCTATTCGGTTTTAAGTTAAAGAAACAAGAATTTTCTCAGAACATTTGCTACATCATCAATTGGAAATGACCACTTCGGTGCTAAATATTTGTAACTGAAGAGAATTTGATAAACTTGAAATGATGAGAAGCACGCTGCTCCTTTGTTCACAGAATGATTACCTTCCCACAGTTGAAGGTAGCATTTCTCTACTAGCTATTTAATTCTATCTATACCAAACTTGATGAGCTGAACACTTTCTGAAGGAGGCTTACCATTCTGAGCAATGTGGCATTGGTTAAAAGAGTAAAACCACTTTTAATCTCCATCAATTTGTAGACAAAATACAATAAAACAAGGTAATATGTAAGGTCAAACTTTCTTCCTTGAAAAATTGCCAGTGCAATACAAAAACAAGTAGTTATTTTATCATGTTCCAAAATGTTAATTTGTTTTGGAATTCAAGTTTGGGAGCTTATCAGACATCGCAAGAACACTGCTTCCCAACAAGCATCAGGGACAATAACCAAATCATGACAGCTGCTACACCAAGAACATCACAAATTAACAGATTTGCTCAAAAAAGTCAAGTTAGTGCCCTGGAGCAGATTGTTACAACAGCCAGTTAATTTATGAAAAATAATTACAAAGTACACTTAATCTTTCACTTACATCTGAAACAATGGCATTGCACTGAGTCTGGAAAATTGAATAATTTGATATGAGAGGTGTGCCTCATACGATGATGAGTTGAGATGTATTTTTATATAAAGGATGATATTTTGTAACTAAGTCCATGTTTTTACCTTAGAACTGATTTTATGGATTTCCATGGTTCAATTTTATGCAAGTCACCTCCTAAATTTTGTACATTGTACAGAGCTGATACTGAAACTTGACTTATAAAGAAAAGCAGGAATTTGACGATTTGACTACCTATTCACAGGGAGTTCAGAAAAAATTAAGAATAGAAAGGAAAAAAGAAGGGGGAGTTCAATGTTAGGCTAAAGAAGAAATCGCACAATATGCTAAAAAGAGCAATAGCAAATGTTAAAAAGGGCATAGTGCTGGCAGTACATCGTGGACACTTGAACAGTCAAAGGTGAAAGAAGAGCAAATATGCATGTAAATTGCAAAGAAATTCAGGGCACAAATTTAAGACATCTCAACAAGTTAATATTAACAGAGATAAATCAATTCAAATGGAATTGCATTCAAAAGACCTTCTTAAGCCAGTAAATAACAAGCCCAACAAAGGAAAGGCAATTCTGAGCTCAATTTGAGGGAATGAATCTGGAGAAGTGGAAAGAATATCATTGTAAACCTTATGATTATAATCTGTTTCGGAAGAGATGACTTGGGAGCAAGGCTGGGCCATTTGACAATCCGAGCTGTTCTCCCATTCAATAAAACCACAGGGAGTTTAGCAATCGTATATTCAGCTCCTTCACCCAAGTCATTTATCTAGATTGCAAATAGTAAACCACTAACTAGTGTCCACGAGTCACAACTTGCCAATTGCAAAAGATCCATATTTCCTTAGTCTCTGTTTCCTGTCAGCCAATCAATCCTTTCTCTATGTTACACCAAGAGAGTAACCCTTACACCGTGAACCCTTATTTTCTGTAATAACTTTGATGTTGCCTTAGGAAATCAAAGTACATGTTTACCTCTATCCATCCTGTGTATTCCTTCCACAAACAAAACTCCAATAAATTAGTTAAATCCAACTTTGATTCCATAAAACCAAGTTAACACTACCTGAATCTATGATTTTCTCAGTAATCTGCTGCAGCTTAGAACATAGAACATAGAAGAATACAGCGCAGTACAGGCCCTTTGGCCCTCGATGTTGCGCCGATCCAAGCCCACCTAACCTATACTAACCCACTATCCTCCATATACCTATCCAATGCCCGCTTAAATGCCCATAAAGAGGGAGAGTCCACCACTGCTACTGGCAGGGCATTCCATGAACTTACGACTCGCTGAGTGAAGAACCTACCCCTAACTTCAGTCCTATATCTACCCCCCCTTAATTTAAAGCTATGCCCCCTTGTAATACCCGACTCCATACGCGGGAAAAGGTTCACACTGTCAACCCTATCTAACCCCCTAATCATTTTGTACACCTCAATCAAGTCACCCCTAAACCTTCTTTTCTCTAATGAAAACAGCCCCAAGTGTCTCAGTCTTTCCTCATACGATCTTCCTTCCATACCAGGCAACATCCTGGTAAACCTCCTCTGCACCCGTTCCAGTGCCTCCACATCCTTCCTATAGTATGGCGACCAAAACTGCACACAATATTCCAGATGCGGCCGCACCAGAGTCTTATACAACTGCATCATGACCTCAGGACTCCGGAACTCAATTCCTCTACCAATAAAAGCCAGTACGCCATATGCCTTCCTCACCGCACTATTTACCTGGGTGGCAACTTTCAGAGATCTGTGTACATGGACACCAAGATCCCTCTGCTCATCCACACTACCAAGTATCCGACCATTAGCCCAGTACCCCATCTTTTTGTTATTCTTCCCAAAGTGAATCACCTCACACTTAGCTACATTGAATTCCATTTGCCACCTTTCTGCCCAGCTCTGCAGCTTCTCTATATCCTGCTGTAACCTGCCACATCCTTCCTCACTGTCAACAACTCCTCCGACTTTCGTATCATCCGCAAACTTGCTCACCCAACCTTCTAACCCCTCTTCCAGGTCATTTATAAAAATGACAAACAGCAATGGTCCCAAAACAGATCCTTGCGGAACACCGCTAGTGACGGCACTCCATGAAGAAACTTTGCCATCAACTACTACCCTCTGTCTTCTTCCATCCAGCCAATTCCTAATCCAAACCTCCAACTCACCCTCAATGCCATATCTCCGTATTTTCTGCAGTAGCCTACCATGGGGAACCTTATCAAACGCCTTACTAAAATCCATATATGCCACATCAACCGCTTTCCCCTCATCAACCTCCTTCGTCACCTTTTCAAAGAATTCAATAAGGTTTGTGAGGCACGACCTGCCCTTCACAAAACCATGCTGACTATCCTTGATCACATTATTCCTATCCAGATTCTTTATTAATTCATGGTGTCAGTTTCCCCTTGGCAGATGTCAATGAGCTGGCCTCCATTTTCTGGCTTGTATTTTGTGTGATAAAAGAAAAGAATAAAGATGGACCAAGAGTACAAATTTTAAATCCAGTTTTATTTAGCTACAATTTGGTAAAAGTGGACTAGAAGCAACTACTTGAAAATAAATCAATGTCAATGCAACAAGAGACATTCAAGTAGATACTAAGGGTTCAGATCAATTATATTCTCAAGAGCAAAAATGAATTGGGGGTCACAGAAATCTGTACCCCTCGTAATGTCAAATAGTAGATAGGGTAAGGTAAAGCAAAATAAATAAAGCTTATATTAGTGGCAAGAGCACATTACATGTCTTGAGAAATATAAAAAGACAAGGGCAAAATTTAAAAGTTAAGTAAGAAAGCAAAATGTGGTGCATAAAATGATGCAAAAATGATGTTTCTAAATATATTAAAATGAAATACATGAAAACTAAAGAAACAGTAGAGCTGATTAGAAACCGTCAAAGACGTGGGTATGATTCCTAATGAATACTTTAGGTTTGTCTTCACAAAAGAGGGAGACAACGTAGCTATTGCAAATTAAGGAGGAAGAGTGTGAAATATTGGATGGGGTAAACAAGACAGGAATTATTGAGGTGTTTAGCATTCTTCAATGTGGTGAAATGAAATCCCAGTCTGCTGAGGGAAGCAAGAGCCTGAGGAGCAGAGGCTGTCACTATCCTTTTCTAGCTCTCCCTGGCTGCAGATGTTGTGAGTTTTCTTATAAAGGGAAGTATAGGGATAGCTTGTGCAAATACAGACAAGTGTCCAAAGTCAGTGGGGGATGAACATTGGAAATATTCTGAAAGAAAGTAAATATCGCCATTTATTGAGCCGTGGATTAATCAAGGTCAGCCAAAGAGGATTTGTCAAAGGAAAATGTCTGATGAACTTGATTTTTTTTTCAGCACGTTGGTAGGAAATTTAGTGAAGGTGATACATCTTGTGTATTCTTCACAGATTTATCAAAATTTTTGAAAAGTTTCCACACACCAGACCATGCTGACAATTAAAAGCTCATGGAATCACAGAGAGAGTAACAAGTCAAATCTAAATTGATTCAGTGATAAGAAACAAATGGTTATGGTCAATATTTTTTAATGTCACAAGAAGACGTTTTATATTGGGGTTAAACATCCTTTGGTGTTCTTGCTTATATCAATGATTTAGACTGAAATGTAATACTATTTGACCAGGAATACTTTAGTTCAAGTACTTTGGATGGGTTTTTGTCCATGTGTGCACGAGGGTTTTCTGACACAGTATGTAGACAAGCCAACAAGGGGTGAGGCCACATTGGATTTGGTACAGGGTAATGAACCCGGCCAGGTATTAGATTTGGAGGGAGGTGAGCACTTTGGTGATAGTGAGCACAATTCGGTTATGTTTACTTTAGCGATGGAAAGGGACATGCATATACCACAGCGCAAGAGTTATAGCTGGGGGAAAGGCAATAACGATATGATTAGACAAGATTTAGGATGCATAGAGGGGGAAGGAAACTGCAGGGTATGGGCACAACAGAAATGTGGAGCTTATTCAAGGAACAGCTACTGTGAGTCTTTGATAAGTATGTACCTGTCAGGCAGGGAAGAAGTTGTCAAGCATGGGAGCCATGGTTTACTAAGAAACTTGAATCTCTTGTCAAGAGGAAGAAGAAGGCTTATGTTAGGATGAGACGTGAAGTCTCAGTTAGGGTGCTTGAGAGTTACACGGTAGCCAGAAAAGAGCTAAAGAGAGAGATAAGAAGAGCCAGGAGGGGACATGAGAAGTTGTTGGCGGATAGGATCAAGGAAAACCCTAAGGCTTTCTATAGGTATATCAGGAATAAAAGAATGACAAGAGTAAGATTAGGGCCAATCAAGGATATTAGTGGGAAGGTGTGCATGAAGTCCGAAGAGATAGGGGAAGCACTAAATGAATATTTTCCTCAGTATTCACACTAGAAAAAGACAATATTGTTGAGGAGAATACTGAGATACCGGCTACTAGACTAGATGGGATTGAGGCTCACAAGGAGGAAGTATTAGGAATTCTGGGAAATGTGAAACTAGATAACTCCCCTGGGCCAGATGAGATTTATCCTAGGATTCTCTGGGAAGCCAGGGAGGAGATTGCCAAGCATTTGGCTTTGACCTTTATGTCATCATTGTCTACAGGAATAGTGCCAGAGGACTAGAGGATATCAAATGTTGTCTCCTTGTTCAAGAAGGGGAGTAGAGACAACCCTGGTAATTATAGACCTATGAGCCTTACTTTGGTTGTGGGTAAAGTGTTGGAAAAAGTTATAAGAAATTGGATTTATAATCATCTAGAAAGGGATTAATTGATTAGAGATAGTCAACACGGTTTTGTGAAGAGTAGGTCGTGCCTCACCAACCGTATTGAGTTGTTTGAGAAGGTGACCAAAAAGGTGGATGAGAGGTAAAACATTAGATGTGGTGTAAATGGATTTCAGTAAGACGTTTGTTATAAGGTTCTCCACAGTAACCTATTGCACAAAATACAGAGGTATGGGATTGAGGGTGATTTAGTGGTTTGGATAAGAAATTGGCTAGCTGAAAGAAGACAGAGAGTGGTGGTTGATGGGAAATGTTCATTCTGGAGTTCAGTTACTTGTGGTGTTCCACAAGTATCTGTTTTGGGTCCACAGCTGTTTGTCATTTTTACAAATGACCTGGATGAAGGCATAGAAGGATGGGTTAGTAAATTTGCAGATGACACTAAGTCGGTAGAATTGTGGATAGTGACGAAGGATGTTGTAGGTTACAGAGAAACATAGATAAGCTGTTGAGCTGGGCTGAGAGGTAGCAAATGGAGTTTAATATGAAAAAGTGTGCAGTGATTCTCTGTGGAAGGAATAATAGGAACGCAGAGTACTGGGCTAATGGTAAGATTCTTGATAGAGTAGATGAGCAAAGAGATTCTGGTGTCCATAAACATAGATCCCTGAAAGTTGCCACCCAGGTTGATAGAGTTGTTAAAAAGGCATATGGTGTGTTATCATTTATTGGTAGAGGGATTGAGTTTCAGAACCATGAGGTCATGCTGCAGCTGTACAAAACTCTGGTGTGGCTAGAGTTCTGGTCACTGCATTTTGGAAAGAATGTGGAATCTATGGAGAAGGTTCAGAGGAGATTCACTAGGATGTTGCCTAGTATGGAAGGAAAGTCTTATGAGGAAAGACAGAGGTACTTGAGGCTGTTTTTGTTACAGAGAAGAAGGTTGAGAGGTGACTTAATTGAGACATACAAGATAACCAGAGGGTTAAAAATGGTGGACAGTGAGAGCTTTTTTCCTCAGATGGTGATGGCTAGCACAAGGGGACATAGCTTTAAATTGAGGGGTGACAGATCTAGGACAATGTCAGAGGTAGTTTCTTTACTCAGGAAGTAGCAGGGCCATGGAATGCACTGCCTGCAACAGTAGTAGACTCACCAACTTTAAGGGCATTGGATAGACATATGGATGAAAATGGAATAGTGTAGGTTACATGGATTTCAGATTAGTTTCACAGGTCAGCACAACATCGAGAGCCAATGGGACTGTAAGGCATTGTAATGTTCTATGTTCTATAACGGGTTTGACTACAAATTTTCAGATGATACAAAATTAGCCACATGGTTGATAGTGAAAAGAAAGCTGTAAACCCCAGGAGGATCTCACCAGGCAAAATAGCTGAGTGGAAATGAGGTAAATGGAATTCATTCCAGATAATTGTGATGTTCTGCATTTAGGGAAGGCAAGCAAAAGAATATGCAACAATTGTAGTGTTCTGAGAAGGGCAGAAGAATAGAATGATCTTGCCATGCACAGGACAGCAAGACAACTGGTTAAAGCAGTGATGAAGCTTTCTGAAATTTCATCTATTAGGCAAGGCCTAGAAGATAAAAGGGAGGAGGTTTTTTTTTAATTCATTCACGTGATCATCGCTGTATGGAACAATATATATTGCCCACACCTCTGTGCCCTGGGGATGGTAGTGGTGAGCTGCCTTCATGAACTGCAGCAGTTGTTGGTGAGCAGGGACAGTGATAGTGCTGTTAATAATAGGTTACAGGATTTAGATCAAGTGACACTAAAGGAACACCGATGTATGTCCAAATTAGGATAGCGAGTGGCTTGGAAGAGAACTTACATGGAGGGTTTCCCATGCATCTGCCGCCTTTGTCTTTCTAGGTGCTAGATGTTGCAACTTTGGAAGGTGCTGTCAGAGGAGCCTTGGGAAGCCATTGCCGATTCACCTTGTGAATGGTACACACTACT
Source organism: Chiloscyllium plagiosum (assembly GCF_037043375.1). Lineage (NCBI taxonomy): Eukaryota > Metazoa > Chordata > Chondrichthyes > Orectolobiformes > Hemiscylliidae > Chiloscyllium > Chiloscyllium plagiosum. Next base: position 77,437,297 of record NW_028270149.1, read on the forward strand.
ATCATTGTGCATCTGTGGTCAAGGAATGCTGAACGTGATGGATGTGGTGCCAATCAAATGGGCTGCTTTGTCCTGGGTGACGTCAAATGTCTTGATCATTGTTAGAGCTGCATTACTGGAGATAAATGAGGAGTATTCCATCACACTCCTAACTTCTGCCTGCATATGGAGAACAGGCTTTGGGGATTCAGGAGGTGATTTATTCATACAGAATTCTGAGCTTCTGACATGCTGTGTACACACTGCATTTATAGAGTTATTACAGTTGAGTTTCTGGTCAATGGTAATCACCAGAATGTTGATAGCGGGACATTCAGTGATAGTAATATCATTGAACATCAGGTGAACAACGGTTAGAATCTCTCTTGCTAGTGATAGTCATTGCCTCACACTTGTGTGATGTGAATGTTACTTGACACTTATCAGCCCAAGCCCGGATGTTGTCCAGAGGTTGCTACATATGGATTTGGATAACGTCAGTATCTGAGAAGTTGCAATTGGTGCTGACAATTGTGTAATCATCAGAGAACATGCCCACTTTTGACTTTATGATGGACAGCCAGTCATTGATGAAGAAAATAAAAATGCTTAAGCCTAGGGATAGTACCTTGAGGAACTCCAGCAGAGATGTCCTGGAGCTGAGATGATTGACCTCCAACAACTACACCATTGTCCTATAATGATTCATCCCTTGTTAGTATGTTAAAATAGGTCTACATACAAGTTTTACAACTTTTAGAGTATTGAACACAATTCTGGTCACTGCATTACTCTTGTACAAGAGTAATGCAATCACAATGCGCCAGGTATGACTCCAACCAGCAGAGATTTTCACTCGGATTTTCATTGATTTCATTGATTCCAGTTTGGTCTGATTTCTTCTCACTCAGTCAAATGCTGCCACATGTTCTGGGCAGTCACTCTCACCTTTGGAGTCAAGTTCTTTTGTCCATGTTTGGGCCAAGGGTTGCTATGAGGTCAGGAATTGAGTGGCCCTGATGGTATCTAGACTGAGCATCAGTGAGCAGATTATTTCTTTGCAAGTACCGTATCAATGGTGAGTGAGAATAGACTGATAGGTGATATTGAGCAGACTGGAACTATTCTGCTTTGTGTACACACATTGATTAACTTTCCACATTGTCGTGTCGATGTCAGTGTTGTAGCTTTATCGGTATCGCTAACCTACTGGTGTAGATTGTTAAGGGGCATAATTTGTCAGTTGTTGGAATGTTGTCCAAACCCTTGGCTTTTGCAGTATCCAATGTTCTCAGTTGTCTCTATCATGAGGCATAAATTGAATTGGCTGAAGACTGGCATCTGTGATGCTGGGGACATTAGGAAGAGGCCGAAATGGATCATCTACTTGGTACTTCTAACTGAAGTTGGAGTAGATGTTTTAGCCTTGGCTTTTGCACCAATGACCTATGCTCACCAATTATTAATGATGAACATATTTGTGAAACGTACACCTCCTGTTAGTAGGTTATAGTAAATATATATAAAATATAAATTCTACAGCAGTTTGAATATTGAGTACAGTTCTGGTCACTACATCACAAGGATAACAAGATCAATTGTAACTTAAAATCTCGCCTACAGTTAGTCACAAATGGCAAGAGATGAATAAGACCCTCTACACCTTGAAGATTCAAAGAACATCTTGATTGAGTAGATATTAATATGTTCAGCTCAGTCTTCTGGATTGAGTAGACAAACAAGACAATGGGACACGTTTTTGAGAGAATTCTCACTAGTCTTTCAGGGATCAGGTAAGTTCAAGAAAGACTATAACATTATGTTGCCTTGCGATGCTGAGCCAGTTTGTCTATACACTACCAGAAGGGGAACACGGTAATACTAAAGAAGGTTATAATTTAACAAACTGCTACATAGTGGATTAATGTCTCCTATCACAGAACTGATAAAGTAGTGTTCAGAACTTGTAAAAGTTCTCAAGCCTAATGGTGGGTTCAGGTTATGTGTAGACTTGATGCAATTAAATAAAGTAGCCTAGACAAATGTATAACCAAAATCTTCAGTGGATTACAATCTGGCAGAGCTTCTCAACAGTATGCTTTTCACTATGCTAGATAATAAAAGGGTTTTTTTTTGGCAAGTTGCCCCAGTAGTAGATTCAAGGATTCTGCTTTTTTTTTTAAAAGATTAGATTCCCACAGTTTGGAAACAGGCCAACAAACCCTCCAGCCCAACAAACCCTCCAAAGAGCAACCCACCCAGACCCATTCCCCTCTGACTAATACACCTAACACTATGAGGCAATTTAGCACGGCTGGTTCACCTGATGTGCACATCTTTGGACGGAAACCGGACCACTGGTACAAAACCCATGCAGACACAGACAGAATGTGCAAACCCCACACAGACAGTCGCCCAAGGTGGGAATTGAACCCAGGTCTCTACCACTGTGAAGCAGCAGTGCTAACCATTGAGCCACCATGACTTCAGCAATATTGTTAGCTCCAGAGGTATTTCAGGTCACATTATCACACAATCTAGATTCGAAAAAAGGCAGTAATTCATCATATGGATGCCAATCACAGAACTACAGGAGCATGGTCATAGAGTTTGTGAAATGTTAACATTACACCATGCAGATTTCACATTGAACAAAATGTGCAAATTTGCAAGAATACAATTTTGATTCTTGGAACGTATCGTCTAACAGCAAAGGATAATGATAAACCCTTGAAAAGCAAAAGCCTTAAGCAGCCTTCTATAACAAATGAGTGTCCACAGGGTCCGTAGTTCTGTGGGTATGGTCGACTAGGTCAGGAAATTTACCACAATCCTGTTGCCCACAGCGGTGGCCACAGATGCATGCCAAACTACTTTAGGAGCAGTACTCTCTTAAGTACAGGATGATGGCGGAAGAAAGTCAGCTGAAACTTTATTGCTGGAACAGCACAGCAGGTCAGGCAGCATCTAGGGAACAGAAGATTCGACGTTTCGGGCACATGCCCTTCTTCAGGAATCAGTCAGTCAACTTCACTTCAATAGCATTAACCGAAACAGCAATGTTACGTGATCATGGCAAGAGAGACATTGTCAGTAATGTGGGGTGTGAAGTTTCAAACTGAGACAGACTCCAGGCTATTGGTTACAGCTCCTCTGTCATTCCTGCTAAAGTGCATAACCTTTTATTTTTCTACATTATATTCAATCAGGTAAGTTTTTGACCAGTTGCTGAACATCTCGATATTTCTCCGTAGACCCTTTGTGTCATCCTCACCACTTGACTTCCCATTTATTTTTGTGTCATCTATAAGCTTGGTAAAAGTACATTCATTTCCCTCATTCAAATCATTGATATAATTTGGAAATGACTGAAGCCCCAGCACTGACCCCTGTGGCACTCCAGTAGCTACAGTTGTCCTCCTGACATGCCTGTCCTGATCCCAACTCTTTGTCTTCTGTTAGTCAGCTAATCTTCTATCCATGCTAATGCACTACCCTCAACACCATGGGTTCTCTTATTAAGTTGCCTCATGTGCAGTACCTTATCAAAGCTGTTTTGGAAATTTAGATCTATGATATCTGCTGGTTCCCTTTTATCTATACTGCTCGTTACCTCCTCAAATACATGCCTCCTCAAATTCAAATACATTTGTCAGGCATGATATCCTCTTCATGAAGCCATGTTGACTCTATTCAATTATATTATGCATTTCTAAATGCCCTGTTATTACATCGTTTATAATAGACCCTTAACATTTTCCCAATTACAGATGTTAAGCTAACTAGCCTCAACTTACCATCTTTTTCCTTTCTCCCTTTTTAAATAGATGTGTTACATTGGCAGTTTTCCAATCCTCTTGGACTTTTCCAGAATCTAGTAAGTCCTGAAAGGTTATTATCAGTTTAGCCCTTATCTCTCTAGTTCCTTCCTTTAATATCCTTGGATGGAACCCATCAGGTCTGGGACCTTTTTCTCCAGCAATACTTATCCTGTTTATTTTTTTTTGCAGCTTGATTAATGCACAAGAATTTTTTTTAGGATTCCCCTTTTCACAATGCATATTTAGCTATCTTGTTTCTTTTGATAGATTTTGGCTGAGAGCTATTTTGTCCTTCCCTAAATGAAATTGTTTTCTGACTCTGGTAAATTTCCACACAGTGTTTGATGTGCATTTCTGCATATAATACTGTTTCCTATAAGTACATCTCCCACTACTACAGACTATTCCATCCTTATAGTTGCTAGTACATTGAGTGTCGATATCACTATTACATCAGGATGTGCATCACTATCTCATTATCATATTCATTTAGTAGTACATGCTTTGAGTTTCATTTTTGACATGTGGTGCAGGCATCACTGCATGTGTTAGTCATTTGCTAGGTTCACTTGACTGAATGGTAAGCGAAGACATTTTTGGAGGACAGTGAAGACAAGCACATTATGTCCTGTGAGCCTGTAGTGATACATAGCCAGTCCAGGACATTAGTAGATCAATTGATTTGCAGGACAACTGGTTGTGGTTGTGGTCATCATTAGGTCAAATTTTTATTAACTACAAATTTCACTATCTAATATGGTGGAATTCTAACCCATATCACCGGAACATTAGTCGGGTTCTGAATTACAACTTTAGCAACATTATCACCTTGCCATCACCTTTCCTCGTGACAATCATATGGTTTCATGGGCACTTACGAGCTTTAATTCTCAATGTATTAATTGAATCGAAATTCCACCAACAGCCATGATGGGATTTGAATGTATGTCTCCACAGCATTGGGACTCTTGGTTGATAGCCTAGAAACTTTACCATTTCATCTCCACCTTCCCTGTTACTGTAGTTAGTCTCTTCCATTTTTAACTATGAGCAGTTATATATTGTGTTCATTTGAGCTGCACTGTTTGGTCATTCCGAAGTGTAACAATATGGTCAACTACAGCAGACTGATTAATGACTGTGCTACAGGCAATCCCCTTTCATATAATTCATCAATTATGTTGTCTTCCTGTCCCTCTGCTTCTTGTAACTTTCACTTGATGCTTCAGTTGCCCTTAGAGAGAGTCATGTACTTTTACACATTCACTGTCATCTATCCCTTTACAAGTATAACCAGCACCTGACAGTGCTACTTTCAATATCTTAATTATCTCTTATGATCTGGGATATCATGTTTCCTGACACCCAATAATAAATGTAAGATATTATTTCACCAAATCTTTAGACACAGCTGATTCAACGGGCTTTTGACTTGTCAACCTATCATCCAGTATGTTCAGTTTTGTTATTGCTGTAGTGAAAAGGAATTTTACAACAGGTCGTTCTTTCACATCTGTCTGATGTTTATAGTTTCATTGATGGTGAAATGAGGTTGTCGGCTTTTCCAAACACAAGTCTTGATTAGTGGCTGTGTAAGAAGCATCTCTGACAGCTTCACTTCATGACTTGAGAGGATATTATTTACAAAAGTTTCTAATTGTGTGTGTGTGTGTGTGTGTGTAAGGAGGGTGCAAAGTTTAAATTTTGTAATGCCAAGTGATGGACTTCATAAGATCGACAAAGACAAGTTAGTCGAACGCAAAATTGGCAAACCCTGAGTTCTTGGGAATCTTCATGCAAAACCTTAGGTGCGAAAGTGAGGACTGCAGATGCTGGAGATCAGAGTCAAGCTTAGAGTGGTGCTGGAAAAGCACAGCAGATCAGGCAGTATCCCAGGAGCATATTTCTAGCACTACAGTTCTAGAAGAGTAACCAATAGATGAAGCTGATTACCAGACTTTCATGTTGCCAACAGGTTTTACACTATTTCTTCAATAGCCACATAACAACAATTATTCTGAGAGCTGATTTGAAATGCCACACTGTTTAATTTGCCTAAGTCTTTGTACAGAGATGACATTCAAAATGCTGGTAAAGCAATATTTGTTTGCACATATCTGTCGTAATCTCATTTTGCTTTCCAAAAGACATTCTTGGTGAAAGCTGTCCAAGTGTAAGAGATATTAGGACAATTTGAACCACAAAGCAACTAGAATTTTAAACAAATAACTCTCCCCGGGTAAAGTTTGGTGAATGACGTACGCACCACACCATGTCACATGATATTCATGATTGTGAAATCCTATGAAATAGGCTGATACAAAAGGTATAGTGTGACACAAAATGGTATAGTGGAGTATCGTCTTATTCTCAGTTGAAGTCAACATAGAGGGATCAAGCCATATGTGCACTTATTTTTGTAGTGATTATAATGAGGTCAGCCAGGTGGAATATAAGTTCTCTTACTGGGGCTGTTAATCTGGTCCAGTCAGGGAGCCCTGTCTGACAGATATAAACAGAAGTGTCAGAGGTTCTGTTCACTCTGAGAGCTGGCTCGGGGAGAGCAATATCAGTGTAAGGACTTTGCACGTGTAAATAAAGGGTGACTTGATGACAGGATATTGATCTCTGTGGAGTCATTTCAACTTTCATTGTTTTTCTGCTGTTGTTCAGGATTGATAAACCTTGCTGATAATCAGCCTGTCATTTTAACCTTGCTATTGCTTTAACGTGTTGTTCTAATGGGACCAGGCATATAGAATCATAGAGTCATATAGTATAGAAACATTGGTCCACCTTGTCTGCACTAACCTTTCCCATTTGCTAGCATTTTGCTCATATCCCTTTATTTATATACCCATCCAGATGTCTTTTAAATGTTGTAATTGTATCAGCCTTCACCACTTCCTCTGGCAACTCATTCCATACACGCACCATCTTCTGCATGAAAAACGTACCCCTCAGGTCCTTTTTAAATCTTTACCCTCTCACCTTAAACCTATACCCTCTAGTTTTGGACTCACCCACTCTCAGAAAAAAAACCTTTGCTATTCAACCTAACCATATCCCTCATGATTTTATACAGCTCTCTAAGGTCACCCATCATCCTCTGATGCTCCAGGGAAAATAGCCCCAGCCTATCCAACCTCTCCCAATAACTCAAGCCCTCCAGTCCTGACAACATCCTTGTAAACATTTTCTGCCATCTCTCCTATAGAAGGGCAACCAGAATTGTATGCAGAATTCCAAACATGGCCTCACCAATGCACTGTACAGTCACAACTTTTCATCCCAACTTTTAAACTCAATGTTCTGACCAATGAAGGTAAGCAATGAGCTGTTTTTGGAGCTGGAAATAGAAGTCCAGGAGAGGAATCTCAGGTTGGTTATAGCAATTTGTTTGCTAAAGGTGTTGTCAAAGGAGCATTGGAGAGTTAACACAGTGCAGTTTTCAAATAGCGCACACTGCTGCCACTGTGCAACTTTGGTGAAAGATGTTTTTTGAAAAAAAATCTTTAGCTCAGTAGCCATTTTATATCGTGTCAGAAATCTACAGCCAGAGTTGAGTTGTTTTTGATAACAGTATTAGAACCAGTAGACGCTTAAAAACAGAGAATAATTATAGAAGTTTATAAAATCATGAGGGCCATGGATAGGGTGAATAGACCAGGTTTTTTCCCTAGGGTATAGTGGAAACTAGGGGACATTGGTTTAGGATGAGGGGGGAAGATTTGAAAGGGACATTGGGGCAATTTTTTCATGCAGAGGATGCTGCGTGTGTGGAACTGCCAGAGGAAGTGGGGGAAGCTGGTACAATTGTAGCATTTAAAAGGCAGCTGGATGGGGATATGAATAGAAAATGGGCCAAATTGCCTTTGTTGACCAACAGCCACCCTCTGGCTGATAATTTGGTTCAAAAATAGCTGGAACAGTGGACAGGCAAAGGGTGAAAATGTCATGACCTCTGCCAGGAGAGTGGGCTTGGCAGCACATCAATTGTACATGAAGCAAATGATATACCCCATAGGTTTCACTATGCCACACACCTGCAGTCACTGGTATCCTGCATCTTAAAGAAGACTGTTATCCTGGCAAAACCACAGACCCACTTCTTTTGCTTCTCTAATGTTTAGAGAAAAGAGTTCCCCTCGCTGATATACAATGTTCGTAATCTCCTGGATGCAGCAGTGGTCACCTCCCCAGTGTGGAAGAATCTCCATCATGGAAATAGAGGGCAACTCTCACCTTGACAACCATGGTTGGTCTTATCCTCTCTCGTTTATGATTTAAATCTGGTTGTATGGAATGGGTCAGTTCTGTGACCACCTCCTCTGTGAAAAGTAGTCACTTAATGTGCCATTCCTGCCTGCAAGAGTAGTGCTGTCAGAAAGCCTTTGATGGAATTAGACCTTTTGCTTAGAGCCATCACCCTCTTTCCTTTGCAAATAATGTACCTTCTCTGTTGCCTATGTTCCACCTCCCAAGATGCTGCAGCCCCATGGAACCGCAAAAGTGAGAGACTTTTGGAAAGCACAAAACCTCCTTCCAAATGTCCAGCATCACACCCTTCTACCATCAAGAACTTCTCACAACCTCAACAACAGAATGCCCCCCCCCCCCCCCCCCCCCGTCTCTGCACCAAGAAGTACATGGTAACATGGACCTCACCAGCAGATCGGACAGTGATATCTGGCAGTACTGGTGTAGTAAGCTGACGAGTGCAGAAGGAAGAGGTCTGCCTTGCAGTTGGACCCTGAGTGGTTATGAGAAGGTATCAGTTGAAATAGTGAGCTCCAAATCTCAGTTCAGTTGTCAACTCAGAATCAGACAGTGACTGGACTCACTATCTGTCCACACACATACACATTTCCAGGCCAAACACAGCAAATCCATGCTGTCAACTTTCACAACAGAGACATAATGGAGGACTGCATTAATATTGGTCATAGTGATTCTGCCATTTTTCTTTAACACAAAAGGTTTCCAGTGAATCATCGCCATTGATGCTACAGGTCCAAATTTTGTAGCTATAGTTTATTCAGGAGCAAAATATTCCTCTGCTCATAAAGTAGCTCATTCTTTGACCAGCAAAACCAGTTCTCCTTATGCCAAACTGACACAAGGTTTATGTTTTATAAGTTCAGAATGACTGTCCTCATCCACCAGAGCTCACAGTATTGGATTTCTTCTAAGTGACAGATGAGGCTGAATTTGGCATTACTGCAAACATTTCTTAAAGCTGTTTGAGGTTCATGAGGAGCTATGGATAAACAATTGTCAGTCAGTGTAAAGCGTTATTGTGTTGTCAGCTTATGCAGGCGATTCATAGTTATGATTACAATGGAGCTCCACACTCATTGAGAACACATCATCCATACTGACATAATATGTTGTGAATAGATACGCCTCTTACAGGAAAAGCATTAATGGAGAAAAGAAATGCATAAAATACCAGAATTATTATTGTCTTAATCATTGTTATAGGGTGACTTCCTCAAAATATTTTAATTCACAATATTTTTAATCTGAAAGAATGGATCAAAACATATTGAAAGAAGACCAACACTCAGACTGACTGAAATCACAAAGCATGCTCACTGTGTAAAGACGTTTCTTCTTGACAAAAGTTGTGCATATCTTCAATCGTTGTGAAACATGCTATCTGGAGGAGATTTGATCCATTATCCCGGGCCTTCCTCCACCAAGAACCCTGCCTAGATGCTGGTGAACCATAGTCTATCCACATGGACAATGGCATCAACGTGTTTAAAGAATGTCCAAGTTGGGGACTGCCCGACCAATGGAAGGGTTAAGTTGATGGAATTTACCTTTTAGAGATTGCAGGGATTCTGGCTTCAGTAATTTTTGCTACTAGAGAATATTTTCTAAAGATATGGATCAAACTAAACACCAAGTACTGGAAGTCGTACTGATGTTAATCTCACTGCTCTACTTTATGTTGTTTTACTTCATCTCCACCTGACCTGAGGTGAACCTGATACTGCTCAACTGGACTGATTTGAAGCTTGTTCCAGTTTTGATCTTGAATCTCATCACTGCAATGTTTATTTGATCAGTACATTCCATTTTCACATGGTGCATTGGAGCACAGAGCACAGGATTCAGTTTTGAATCTTGCTTTTCCACTTAATTTTAATCTCTGAAATGTTACCGTGTGGAGAAAGCGAGAACTGATGTTGTAACACTCGAAGGTTCTCGTTGTTGTGTGCTTGATTATGTGAATCTGGCAACTAATATACGTTGACTAATCTTGAATCAATAAATGTGTGTGTGGACTCAGAGTGAACAGACAACACACAAACTACTGGAGATTGAGTGGGAAGGATGATGTGGACACACTCTACAGCATCTGGAAATAAACTTCCTGCAGATTAGAAACCAGTATCATCCCTGCTTTCCTCTGAAACAATAAAATATATAAAATATGCAATACTCAATACCACTGCACCGTTCTTGTACAGTGTTTAATGGCCACATCTGGCTTTCTCTGGTGAAGATCACATTACATGATATGGGTAGACTATTTTACTAACCTCCAGGTATGTTTTTCAAGCTCAATCATGCATAACCTTCAAAGGAGAGTAGTTCTGATTCATAACATCCTGGGAGGTCTTCAAGCATGCATTCCAGGCTGGTGTCAGAAACCATCATACTGGCTTTACCAAGATAAATGTTGGCTTCTTGTAGTCACCTTTCAATCTCTGCTCCCCCTGCATGTGGTGAAGGTCTTTGTCTCAAACATCTTTTCAGGCAGTGAGTTGAAGAGACTGCACCACCCTCTGGATGGTAGATTAATGCCTGAAACTCCTCCAATCCTTATACTAACTCACTTTAACATATTTCTCCTAGTTATTGGCCTCTATGCCAAGGGAATTAGGTTATGCCTATTCCTTTATCTAGTTCCCATCATAACTTTATGCATCTCAATTGAAATCCCCTCAGTCTTCTCTATACCAAAGGAAACATCTCTAGACTATCTAATATTGCCTCATAGCTACAATTTGCCATTCCAGGCAGCAATTTGAGCAAGCTCCTCTGTAATGTCTGCACTGATGTCCAATCCTTCCTGTGATGTACTGAGCAGAACTGCACAGCACTTTAGCTGTAGTACAACTAGTGACTAAAGACTAGAATTAGGGAACACTGTCAAAAAATAAGGAGAATGCTTTGTATTCTGAAAGGGAAATGCTATTCTGTGAAATTCCCAATTCTAGAAAGTCACGGAGGGAGGGTCATTGCTTATTGTGAGGCTGGATTACAGCGATTTTTGATTGACAAGAGAGTCAAAAGGTATGGGGTTGGGATGTGGTCAGGGAGAAAAGTGGAGTTAAGGTCACAATCAAATTAACCATGATCGTGTTAAATGGTGGAGCAGGTTTGAGGCACCAAATAGCCCACTCCTGCTTATATGTTCATAAGCAGTTCTTTCATAGTCTCCCTTAAAGGCACTTTGCCTCTGCTAATAAAGGAAGTCTTCCAGAATTTTCTACTAAAATCACGCAATCTTCCAAACATCCCTAATTGTTTAAGTCTTATCCAAGCTAATAGGTTTTCTCTTTCCCTTTTGTTACAGTCCCTTTCACTCCAGGATCTACCTTTTCTCCCGTGAAGCTCAGTCAACAATGGCTCTATAAATACTGAGCTTAATTCTCTTTAATTATTCATTATAGAAAGTGAACATCCTTAAAAACTAAGATTTGACAGAAATAATCATGGACATTTAGAAAAGACGATTCACATTGAGTAACTGCACTTTATTTTATGGAAGGGTAACCATCCTTACGCCTTTGTAAACAAGATTAATCCCAATAATTGTAAAACAAGATTATTTACTCATTAATATCAGCTTTCTGAAGCAAAACATTAGGCAAAACTACTGAGAGGAAAGAAATGGTTCTCAACACACATTTTTCATAGCTAATTAATAGCTATGGTGGTGCAATGAGCTGCTTAAATGTCTCATTATTCTCCGCAATCATCACCTTGACTGTTAACATTAGCTAAAAAAAAGAATGACTGAACATAGGACTCCAGTCCAGTTCCACAAGCCTCTGAAATTTCTGCACTCATCTCAATCTGGTCGAGTGTATCCCTGAATTTAGTTGCTCCTCTATTGCTGATTTGTCTTTAGTTGCCTCAGTGGTAAGCTCTGGAATATGCCCCCCATGCTGATGAACCACCAACTTGCTTCCCTCCTTTCAGATTCTTCTTAAAACCTACTTCCTGTGATGTATTGAGCAGAACTGCACAGCACTCTAGCTGTAGTATAACTAGTGACTAAAGACTAGAATTAGGGGACACTGTCAAAAAATAAGGAGAACGCTTTGTTTTCTGACAGGGAAATGCTACTCTGTGGAATTCCCAATCCTAGAAAGTCATGGAGGGAGGGTCATTGCTTATTGTGAGGCTGGATTACACCGGTTTTTGATTGGCAAGAGAGTCAAAAGGTATGGGGTTGGGATGTGGTCAGAGAGAAAAGTGGAGTTAAGGTCACAATCAAATTAACCATGATCGTGTTAAATGGTGGAGCAGGTTTGAGGCACCAAATAGCCCACTCCTGCTTATATGTTCATAAGCAGTTCTGTCATAGTCTCCCTTAAAGGCACTTTGCCTCTGCTAATAAAGGAAGTCTTCCAGAATTTTCTACTAAAATCACGCAATCTTCCAAACATCCCTAATTGTTTAAGTCTTATCCAAGCTAATAGGTTTTCTCTTTCCCTTTTGTTACAGTCCCTTTCACTCCAGGATCTACCTTTTCTCCCGTGAAGCTCAGTCAGCAGCGGCTCTATAAATACTGAGCTTAATTCTCTTTAATTATTCATTATAGAAAGTGAACATCCTTAAAAACTAAGATTTGACAGAAATAATCATGGACATTTAGAAAAGATGATTCACATTGAGTAACTGCACTTTATTTTATGGAAGGGTAACCATCCTTACGCCTTTGTAAACAAGATTAATCCCAATAATGGTAAAACAAGATTATTTACTCATTAATATCAGCTTTCTGAAGCAAAACATTAGGCAAAACTACTGAGAGGTAAGAAATGATTCTCAACACACATTTTTCATAGCTAATTAATAGCTATGGTGGTGCAATGAGCTGCTTAAATGTCTCATTATTCTCCGCAATCATCACCTTGACTGTTAACATTAGCTAAAAAAAAGAATGACTGAACATAGGACTCCAGTCCAGTTCCACAAGCCTCTGAAATTTCTGCACTCATCTCAATCTGGTCAAGTGTATCCCTGAATTTAGTTGCTCCTCTATTGCTGATTTGTCTTTAGTTGCCTCAGTGGTAAGCTCTGGACTATGCCCCCCATGCTGATGTACCACCAACTTGCTTCCCTCCTTTCAGACTCTTCTTAAAACCTACTTCCTGTGATGTATTGAGCAGAACTGCACAGCACTCTAGCTGTAGTATAACTAGTGACTAAAGACTAGAATTAGGGGACACTGTCAAAAAATAAGGAGAACGCTTTGTTTTCTGACAGGGAAATGCTACTCTGTGGAATTCCCAATCCTAGAAAGTCACGGAGGGAGGGTCATTGCTTATTGTGAGGCTGAATTACACCGATTTTTGATTGGCAAGAGAGTCAAAAGCTATGGGGTTGGGATGTGGTCAGGGAGAAAAGTTGAGTTAAGGTCACAATCAAATTAACCATGATCATGTTAAATGGTGGAGCAGGTTTGAGGCACCAAATAGGTTTTCATCATCTGACCTAATATCTCCTTATGTGTCTTCAGTTCACACATATTTTTATAATGCCTGTCTGAAGCACATCAGCCATTTTCTAAAATTGTTCACTTCAATGCATTTTTGCCTGTCCCAGTGCCCCCATGCAATGCTACTGTAGTGGCTACAATATAACAGGTGGATGTTGCCGGTTTCCACTGGGGGTATCTACAGATATCCTTGGAAAACATCCATGAGCAGTTGTGGCCCCAACCCACTTTATTGGGGTCGTATCGCCTCAACATGAGTGGCAGTGGTCTAGATTGCAAGAGCAAGGTGGAGTGACAGCGGTGGGAGGGCAAATGCTGTCATCCTGAGTTTTGTCCTCCACAGAACCTCTGCCATTCGCCCAGGGTAGTGCCTCATCAATCTCAGTAATCTGTCAGAGCATAGATTGCTGGGCTACAGTGATATACTACAAGAACCTTACATATTAGCATCCACGGCCATGGCAGTCTCAAGCTGAGCATGTCTGGATTTTAGGCTGAACTTACGCTGCCAGATTTTGAATGGCCTGTGTTAGTGCTGCAATGGAAACTGGGACATCAACCATCAGGCAGTGCATCATGATTCGATGTCCAAGTGTTTCTGTGGAGTTGACCTCTATTTCCATGTCAGGGATAATGGGCTTCAGGCTCTGTGAATAACTCAGTATCAAGTCTGTGCTGAACATCTCCACTCTATTGACTATAGGCTGCCTTGTAGACTTTTCTACATTCCTGCTTGTGTAGGCTGTGGAAATAGTCAACATGCAGTCTAGATGCAGGCCCTTCATCCCCACCATGTCAATGCTGACTAACAAACAATAAATGAAGACTACTATGCCCTGACATTTTACATACTCATCCTAATGCTTCTTAAAAGTTGTGAGAGTATTTGCCTCCACCACCGTCTCAGGCAGCACATTTTATATTTGCAACATCCTCTGAGTGAAACATTTCTTCCTCAAATCTCCTCTAAACTACTTGCTCCTCACCTTAAATTTACACCCTCTGGTCTAAGACATGTCTGCTATGGGGAAGAGATTCTACCAATTTACTCTGTCTATACCTCTTATAATTTTGTACACATCAATCAGATTCCCTCTTAGTCTCCTTTGCGACAATGAAAACAAATGCAGCCTGTCCAGTCTCTCTTCATAACTGAGACCTTCCATCTCAGGTATATTTACTCTCGATCTAGCGCTGTCCATCTGAGAAAGGCTATTACCCACAATGGTCTACATGTTTGAGCTTGGCATTTGGAATCTCCTCCCTCTCTGAGATTCTGTCCCACAAAGGTAGGTCTCACAGGTCGGGATGCATCTTTTCTTTTCTCTCTCTCTCTCACTCTCTCCCTATCTTCAGGTGGTCAGAACCCTGTGCTAGGCCAGATTGAGCCTTCACTCAGGGGTAGCATCCATGTGTGTTCTTACCCCACCCCCCCTTTCGAGAACATTCTATGGCCAGGGTTGGAGGGTTTGAGTGAGAGCAGAGACTGAATAGGCTGGGGCTGTTTCACTGGAGTGTCGGAGCCTGAGGGGTTACCTTATAGAGGTTGATAAAATCATGAGGGGCATTGATAGGGTAAATAGACAAGCTAGTTTCCTGGAATGAGGGAGTCCAAAACTAGAGGACAAAGGTTTAGGGTGAGAGGGGAAAGATTTAAAAGGGACCTAAGGGGAAACATTTTCACGCAGAGGGTGATGCAGTGTATGGAATGAGCTTCCAGAGGAAGTGATGGAGGCTGATACAATTACGGCATTTAAAAGATATCTGGATGGGTGTATGAATAGGAAGAGTTTAGAGGAATATGCCAAGTGCTGGCAAGTGGGACTAGATTAATTTTGGATATCTGTTCAGCATGGACGTGTTGGACCGAAGGGTCTGTTTCCATGCTGTACATCTCTGTGACTCTATGAATGTATAATAGGGTAATGAGCTGGGTTTAAATCATCCAATGGGGTTGCGCCAACATCCTTCATATACTCAGGCAGTCAAGATGCCAATATGTCTGATTGACCCTTCTCCAATATACAAACCTCAGCTGTGTGTAACTGTTTCTCCTGGAACCTTTATTATCGCTACGATCTTGCTTTCCACTGTCCACTGTAGGTGATAGCTGCTGTTGATGTTTAATTTATTTTGGCCAATTTTCTGTCAGGCCCAAATTCTCCAGCTGTGGGTTAATTTAGAATGTCTAATTTTGGGACAATGGTCACTTAGCCACAGTTGTGAAAGTGTGGCAATATTAGAGAGGAATTGTGGTCTAATTATAGAATGAAGGCAGTGTATTATTGCAAAGTGGAGTTATAGTACTACAGAATTGAGAAATATTTCTACAGGGTGCAGATGTTGCAACATGACAGAATGCAGAATGGTATTGTTAGAAAAGGGCTGAATCTACTGCTCCTCAAGGTGGTGTATTTGGAGGTGAATGAGCTGTCAGCCTGTCATTGACCAATAGCCTTTGCTTGGCAAGCCTCCCCATGCTGGGGTCTTAATCAGGGCAAAGGGTTACTGTTGACCTCACCAATGCCTGATTTGTGGTTTGAATGGCCTTCCCTCAAATGGGCAGTGCAGGTTTCTCTTACCAGCTGAGAATACCACCTACACTTCAAGAAGTTTGTGCCCAACACATCTTTACAGAGCAGGGCTGTGATGCTGTTAGAATGGAACTGTTGTGTTGCTCTCCCAAATCCTGATCAAGTATGCAAATAAATGTGAATACTGCAACAATAAGTGGGCCAATTTTACAAAACTGCATGTACGTGTCTTATTGGAACAGAAAATGGGGGTTAGAATCTGATTTATAGAGAGGACCTTGAACAAACTCATGTTGTCAAAAACAAGCATTGCATAAGGATGCATTTTTATTCTTATTGCCGGCCAGACACATGTTTAATGTAAGGATGAAAGAGATTTATCAGCTGCCTACTTACAACCAAATCTTTGCACTCAAAAAAAGTATCACTAGTTACAAATTAATTGTAAGAAAACAACATTTTAAGCAATTACATTTTTAAAATTCCCACAGTTCACATGGACTGTGCCTCATTTAACACACGTAACTGGAAATGTCTAATGAGATGACATGTTTGTCAGATCAGGTCATCAGTCATATGAAATGAAGGGTAATGAAGCCCTTGGGAAATATATTTTTGGTTCACAGGGTCAAAGTTCCAGATACAAATCTAGAGAATATCAAAATAAAGCCAAACCATCAGTAAACAGTACACAATCTGACCCACTGGGGCTTCTACTTCAGTCGATTACCAATTTATCACACAGGTTTGGAGATCATTTCATTCTTGAAAAAAAGAAACATAAATATTAGGCTGATACCTGTCCATTTCTCAAAGATTTTAAGTTATGACCACTGTATAAACACTTGGATTTTTCGACAGGGAAATTCTGATTTCTGGCACTGCTTATCCTCTGTCCATTTTTAACCTTGTTTTTAACTCAATTTAGTAAAATGCCTAGGCACATGCCAACTTCTGAAATCAGCCAATGCTAGCTTTTTTACTTAGTGTCTCTTCACAAGAACCTTAAACAAATTGTCAATATGGCTTACTTATTTCTTCACGTGAAATCTTTCAATTCCACTTCTGCAGCTTTCTGTTTTTGGAGGTTTAGCACACTGACATTAACTACACTTTTAGTTTTCCCGACTCCTTGACAACACTCACAAAGTCAAAAATAAACGACTTATTTTCCTTCTTACTTCATGTTGTTATGGACTAGGCCACACCACTCAAAACCTTCTTAAGCCAGCAGCCCAGACCATAACTTTGTAATATGTTTCAATAAGTGTACAGTGAAAATTACCCAGAGTAAGTTAGTAAGGTTGACTACTAGGTTTAAAACAGACAAAAAATGTATTCAAAAAATTATACAATGAAACACGAAGAACAGAATAAAGAACCTCTACAGAACTCAGTTTATCCAAACTAGACTTAAGAATGCTGCTCCGAATATACACAACAGTCCCATAAGCAAACCCCTTTAAAAACCAGTATAAAGGGAAGACATGATTACAGGTTGAAGTTAGAAGGACAGAGAGAGTTTCTACACAGTTCACTGTTGAACTCCCAACCAGTTCTGGACTGAACGAAACTGCTCAGCTAGAGAGCTGACCACTCCCCTTTCATTCTACAGGTCACTTCTAAAACAATGACCACTTTGGCCTGAAGTCTCATCTGTTTAAACAAAGGCCTCTCAAAATCCTTTCCATCTCTGTACCAAACCAAACTGATTGGAGCCCAGCCTGGTTTATTACCCCTCTGAAAACAATCAAGGACAGAGTCTCCTTGAGCCAAGGAACAGCTTTTAGAAAAAAAAGGACTAGCTTTGTGACAATGTCTCTCCCATTTCTTGATTTCCTCCTTGATCAGAAAAGTAAAGAAATACCTCTCACTCTTAACTAAAACGTTCAGGACAACCATCACCTTCCCTCCCCCCCTCTCCACCCCAGTCTATCTCTCTTGACTCGGGTGAAGTGTTTTGACTGACCAGTACCTTCTCCCCTTCCCAATAGGTTCTGTGGAAACAAACTTCATCTGGAAGATTTTTATTATTTAACGAACCATTTCCTTTCCTAATGCACATTTTCTGAGGGTTCCTTAGGTTTTTCTATTACTGCAATGGATCACTGATTTAATTTTTGCAGTTTGCTTTAGTTGGGCCAATCTTATTAGAATGGAAATTTTTTACTTCCTTTCTATCATTTATAAATTCTAGCCTTCCTCTTGTATTATTTTGGTGTCACTCTCTTTGATCTGTAAAATCTTTCCAGCCACAGATCTTCTTTACCTCCAACTTCCTTGTTGATTTTTATTGAATATGTCCCTACATGTGACATACCCACCAGAACTGCTGTTACTTGGATCTTTGATATTTGATGCTGATCTCAATAAATCTTAAGGATTACCCGAATACCATTTCAGAATTCTTCCATTATCAAGTTCTCAAAAATAAAAGTAATTTTTTTTTTCTTAACTCATGTTCCCCTTAAGTTCTCAATTTTTCTCTTTAACTTCAGAGGTCAAACCCACTGAACACAGATTTATGTTTTTCTCATAAATTCTACAAAGGTTTGATGGGTTTCTTTCTTATATCCCAAACTTTGGAACTTTTTTTTGCAATAAGTGGTAAATACCTGGAACTTGATGGTAATGGAAGCACTGATGATGAAATACTTCAAAAGAAAATTGGTGGCCTCTTGATGGAAATAATCATCCAGGATTAAGTGGATACAAAGAGAGAACAGGACTGACTCCACAGAGAGCCATTATAGACTTAATGGGCCTATTGGCCTCTATTGTATTCATACCCAGATCCCAGAAAGGTATTACATCTTTCTATCATTATATGACACCAAGACATGCTGTTCCATTATAAAAGTCCTTACTTTGTTTCAGTGGTCACAGCAGAGTGCAATGGAGTCAGTACAGTGTGTGACCACGTGTAGTGAAACCACCATGAAATGTAACTGTAATACCCATAAGCACCGTGTACAGACTATGTACATGTATGAGGTTTTACAGCAGTGGGAACTGTTGGTATTGTTCATAAACTTTAAAACATCCATCTCAACAAGGAAGTTCTTTGTTCTATTTGTTACAATGGCTACCATAGAGGGAACACTTAGACCATATCACACCAACAATAGTATTGTACCACAATGTCAAGGTAATAATGGGAAACTTGGAAATGGTAGAGGCAATAAACCAATATCTTGTCTCTTTTTGCAATGGAAGATCATAATTTCTTCCCAAAAACTGCAGTTATGACACAGGAACTTGGTGGAATTACTATAACTAGGGAGAAGTTATAAAGTAAACTGATAGGATTAAAGACAGATATGTCCCCGGAACCTAATGGACTGAATCCTCGGGTATTGAAGAAGGTGGCAGCAGAGATAGTGGATGCATTAGTTATGATATTCCAAAATTCTCTAGATTCTGGAAAGGTATCAGTGGATTGAGAACATGTTTATGTGACACCCTTATTCGAAAAAGCAGATAGACAAAAAGTGGGAAACTACAAACCAGTAGTTTTGACCTCTGTGCTGGGGAAGTTGCTGGAGTCAATCACTAATGAGAAGAAGACTGAACACTCAGAAAAGCAAGGCTCAATTCACCAATGTCAGCACGGTTTCATGAAGGGCAAATTGTGCTTGACAAACTTGCTGGAGTTCTTTGAGGATATAATCAGCAAGGTAGATCATGGGGATCCAGTAGATGTGGTATATCAAGATTTCCAGAAAGCATTTGACAAGGTGATGCTTGACCCCACCCATTCAGGCTGCTTCTATTGTTCCAGCTTTAGAAAAAACCTCATAAGCTGTGTACTTTCTTGGCCTTGAATAGACTAATCATCACCTCTAGCTCAACCTTTCTTCATACAAAATTCAGGACAAAATACACCTCTTAAAGCCATAGTATCATCACAGGGGCATGAGCCTCACAGGGGCATGAGCCTCACAGAGGCCTGAGCTCTCTAGATACTAAGGCAACAAGGGACAAGTGCCCAGGTTATCCATACCTATAGAGCCAACCGCAGAGCAGGCTCCCTCCACTCAAGCTGCAGATGTTTGGACAGCACTTAGATGTAGTGTGAGGGAAAGGAAGGGCAAGATTGACAGAGAGCACTAAGATAGCATGGATGGTACATCATTGTTAACCAGCCCTCACGTTTGCAAAATGTTCACTTGCACTCTTAGAATATCTTCTGTTGTTAACCTGGTTAAGTCATACCCCTCTGAGAAGTGAGTAACCTCTTTTATCATCCTGAGGATGGAAGAAGTTATAATGGTCGAGCTTCGTTCATCTTTCACACACACTCTTTGACTGCTCATCACATCAGACACTGGGCATCCTTGAGCTGTGACATTGTGACTGTGACCGAGTGACATTGTGACTGTGACCGAGGCATTACACTTTAATGTGGACACAACTGAGTTGAAACAAAATGGACTGAGATTTTGCTGAGCTCCAGGCTATACACGTTACTCCACTTTGTGAGTGAGTGTACGGAATCTGTGATGACTCTACACATCTCCACAGGGTATGGTTCACTCTGTCTACCAGCTTTTCAAAGGAAGGCATTGTCATTCGAGGTGGTGAAGTGTCTAATTGGGCAGCACTTGTATCCATTCTGCCTCAATAGCTCTATGGTCTGCCAGATGAAGTGCTTACTTTCACTGATTCAGTACTGTCCTGAAGGATGCTCAAACAGTTCAGGGCAACTTGGCAGTCTCTATCCACTCAGAAAGGTTGAAGCAACACTAATGACACAAAGGTCAAAGGAATATTTATCAAGATTCCTCATAATCTGCTGGTTACCATGACAGACTTCAGCACACAGCACTCCGATACGATATCCTAACAGATGTTTTAAGTCCCATGCAAGGCCTGTGCACTGTCTCACTGACTGCTGCTTTCCCCAAAACGGCCTGTAGGATGTTAGATACTTTGAAATGGGATCACCTGAAGATGTCAAACACAATGGATAATGAGGTACTTATTCAGGAATACTAAAGATCTAATGCTGCAAAAGAAAGATTTACAAGTCCTTTGCTATATGGAGGGGCTGCTTGCAGAACCTTACCTGCCTAACTATTTTGTGGGAGGTGTTTAAAAATCTGATGAGCTGTTTTCTAAGTAAAACGTGACTGGTGCCTGTCTAGCTTGGGACATCATTGTCTTCATGTGCTAGCTGTTCTTGGCCTGGCCTCCAGTTTCTCCAATAAGAAATGAGCCCACAGTGAAGTATCATACCATCCTATTTTAAATCATAAACCAATCTCCTTTCTTCAAACTCAGGTTGAGCATTTTTTAAGTGCATAAGAGCAAGAAGTGGAAAGCTGTTTCTGGTGAACTTTCGTAAGTTAGCATGGGCCAGATTTATACAAGAAATCCTTGCTGTCTTGGAGACTAATGTCAAATGAAAAAAAATAAAGTGAATTAGTATAATTTACTGTTTGTTCATGGGTACAGACATGATGGGCTAAAGGGCCTGTTGCAATTGGCACAATATTGGTTCTGCTACAGGTTTACATTGCCCTTGAGTTTTTTTTCAGAGAGGAGGTAATTGGCCTGGGTCCATCATGTCTGAAGTTTGAATGGTTCATTGGGGCCTGGTTGTTCATCCTAAAAGATAGTGCTTCCGACCTAAAACTTGAAAGGTTTTTGGAAAAACTGGGATAGTCAAGGGGGTGTGGCCAGCTCTCTCGCTGTTCAGTTCAGTTCAGTTTGGGAGGGAGTTGAGTAAGAGTCACAGAGGAAACTGGAAGCCTTCTCTCTGTCCTTCTGCCCTTATGATTTTGAACTATACGCTACCTGTGCCATTGTTTCCTGTTTATGCTAAGGGATGTGTGTATTGGGACTGTTACAGGTATGTTCGGAGCAGCATCATTAAGTCTGGTTTGGTTATCCAGTATTCTGTTTTCTGGTCTTTGTGTTTCCTTCCGTAATTTTGTAAATCAATTTGTTTGTTTAAAACTTGGCAGTCGAACCAGCTGATTTACTCCGGGAATATCCACCATAAACCTCGCTAAACAAATAGCAAAGTTACAATCTGGGCTACCTGCTTAAAAATGTTTTGAGGGGTCTGGCCTAGTCCACAAAATAATGTAGTTTGATACTCTGACTCTCAGACTCATTAGTTGTGCCAGGGGATTTCAGATATGTGCTCTCTCATCTCCTAGGCTTATTGAAGCGTTGCTCTGTCATGCTCTCTGGGATAACCTTTAGCATCATTGCCCTGGCCCATGGTCTTGTCTTCATCCTCAGAAAATTGTTATTTTTCCTCCCTTTCTCTGTTCCAGTTGTGTTCCAGAATCCCACAATATGTGGAAACCTCTTTCTGTGCTACATTACAAATGCTCTGCCTTGGTCCAGTCATTGAAAACTTCATCTTAAGGAGACCCATGGTCTTTTTCACTATGGCCCTGGTAGAAATATGCACAGCATTGTATCTTCATTTGGTGTCACTCTGAGAAATCAGGAGCCATGTTTGGTGGGGGTGGCTCTTGATCCTCAGTAACCATCCCTGCTTGAACTTTGGAACTTGGAAAGAGACAGGAACCCCTGAGTTCTCTTGTATGTAAGAGTCCAGAGAGGCGCCAAGAATTCAGGCCCAGAACTTCAGAATGATGGCACCTTGGCTCAGTGTATAACACTGCTGCCTCAAGCGCCAGGGACCTGGGTTCAATTCCAGCCTCGGGCGACTCTCTGTGTGAACTTTGTACATTCTGCCTGTGTCTGTGTGGGATTCCTCCAGGTGCTCTGCTTTCCTCCCACAGTCCAAAGGTGTGCAGGTTAGGTGAATTGGCCATGCTAAATTGCCCATAATGTTCAGGGGATGTGTAGGTTAAGTCCATTATTCAGGGGAAACGTACAGTAATAGGGTAGGGGGAATGGGTCTGGGTGCGATACTCTTCGGAGGGTCGGTGTGGACTTGTTGGGCCGAATGGCCTGTTTCCACACTGTAGGGATTCTATGATTCTGTGATAATTTAGCAGCAATAATCACGTGATTTAAACACTGATGAAGTAGGAATATTTAGCATTGACAAACTCTGCAGGTTGATGATAAGATACTGTCAAAACAACATGAGTGCAATTGACAGCATTCTGTGCATGGGGGGTGTCAGTGATGGAGAAGAATCCCACTCCCCAAGCTGCTAGATTCTCCTCATCATGGGGGAAGGATAGGGAGAGCTGTGGCATCATGGCATCGTGCCTGCACTAAATGGCAAAGCAACTCAGAAGTAATGAAAGCCTGGTGGCTCCAGTTGAAGGAGCAAAGAGCACAAGGCAAGGATGGTAAAGATGATGTGAGCATTCAGATACAGTGAGAGTGAGTGAGTGAGAGAGAACAGTAACACCCCACTTATGGTTTGAGAACTGGGAGATGCTGCACAGATCCCCACTTTTTCCTTGAAATGAGCCACTAGCATAAACATTCAGGGCAACTGTGACTTCACCGTCCACCGGGATATGATGGCCAGCCAGTACTTCAGAATACAGGTCTTGTTCCATCAGTTGACACTGTACAGATATGGTCGCAAAAGATATCCTTATTTGGTGCCTGCACAGTCTTTCAGACAGTTGAAGAAAATGGGAGCAAACTCTGTGGAATGTGGAGTTTCGTCATTCTCCTCCAGCTCCTGGCTGGATCTTCAGCTCCATGAATGTTGCTGTTCTTCCTGACAAGGCCTTGTCATTGTCTCCACCTGCCACACTTTCAGATTAAAGGCCACAATGCCTCCAGTGACAATGTTCTCCATGTGAGATCAATAAGCAGACGATCTGTGGGGAATAAGTCAACTGGGCGAAAGTGAGGACTGCAGACGCTGGAGGTTATAGTCGAGACTATGGAAAAGCACAGCAGGTCAGGCACCATCCAAGGAGCAGGAAAACTGACGGTTCGGGTAAAAGCCCTTCATCATGATGAAGGTTTTTTACCCGAAACATGGATCTGCAGGGAATGTCAGATAAATTACACAATTTTATTGAAGGAACTCCTTCATTACAGTGATGTCATTCCCTCAAACAAGGAGGTCATTGTCATTCCTCCACAAGGAAGTCAGTGACCGTATCCAATTCTACAGTTCACAACCAAAGTTTCCATGTTATACTGGTAGTACAGTTTTGTTAGTAATCCACCATTATGGATGCCCCCACCAGCCAAAGAAAAGGAGATGTCCCAAGCAAGTGAGTAGGCAGCACAAAGGACATGCAGGGTTATTGTCAGAGATTGTGGGAGGGGGGTGACTGTGAGTGAGTGGGGAAAATGTTGCAGGCAATAGGAACAGTGATAGAGCATGAGATAGAGTATCATATATTGGAGAGAAGATGGTGGCTCCAGCTGGCAATCCTGGACTAGGTCGGTGTCATACACACCACCTGGTGGTGGTGGTGGGGGGAAGAGGAATTGCCCATCCACGCCATCTTGTCCACAAGGAACTCCTAGTACCTGCCCAAAAACTGGTGACAATTTCCCCGTCTGGAACAGGAAGAGACCGATGGGTGTGTATACACAAATCATTGAATGTAACAGGCAGGGTTGAGGAAACGATTGAAAAGATCTTGTCTTTATCAGTAGAAAACTGTACTAAAGCAAGGAAGTTATGCTAAATGTTTATAATATACTGACAAGGTCTCAACCACTATAATATACTCAATTCTGGATACCACCCTTTAGGAAGGTTGTCAGGGCCTGAGAAGAGACACAGAAGAGATGTATTAGAATGTTGCCATGGATGAGAAACTTGAATCATTTGGAGAGACTTGAAAAGCTGAAGTTGATCTCCACAGAGAAGGTAAAGATGAGGTTTCATAAAGGTTCAAAGTCATTTATGATTTGAATAATTTCTCTTCATTTTCATGGCCTGCAATGCTACGAGTGTCTGAAACCAAGGGATGCAGATTGAAGGTAATTGGTAATTGTTAAGAAAAAGGGGAAAATTAAGGAAACCTTTCTTTATTCACTGAGTCATTGGAGTCTGGAATGTACTGCCTGGAAGGGTGAGGGAAGTATTTTCAACAGTAACATACAGAAGAGAATTGGAAAAATACTTGAGCATAGTAATGTACAGGTCTATGAGGACAAAGACATAGGATAGGATTAATTGTATAGCTCTATTAAAGACCCTGGCACAGATACAGGAGTCAATTGGCCTCCTTCTGTCTTGCTCATTCCATGTTTCCATGAATGTATTTAATTCATGCAATTCTAAAAATAGCAGGTTATTTCTCTGGTTGCTATTGCTGCTTGACTGCTTAATGACTAACAACATCAACACTGCCTTCTAACCTCTCAATTTGTCGAGCTGGGGAAACAGTGAATTTCTGAAGAAAAGATGAAGCAAGAAAGGTATGAGAAATAGTTAAAGAAATTGTAAAGTATATAAGATGTCACAGTTCACTGATAATTACAAGGCTACTTCAGTCGTGGCCCACAGACTCTCAGGAATGAGGCCAATGTTGCAGCACCATTACAGGAAATTGTACACACACACACTATCACACACACACACACAACCTCACACACACAGTTACACACAATTTCACTTATACCCATTCCACCATCAATATTTTTAAAAACTTCCTGCGCACTAATAATGTTTCCTTTCACATACAAGTACTTCATAATAGGAAAAAATTGGAAATATTTCTGTAGGCAGTTTGGCGTTATAAACATAGTGTCAGAGCAGAACCGACCAGTACGGTATCCATCCACCGAAGCTGTAGTCCCAAGCTTGAAACTGATTTGCCACAGGACAGAGAGTAATCTTCATCTGAAGTAGTTGTCATGGAGTCTTGTAACTCAAAGGGTTTTGAATCAGGCCAGGACCCCAGCCAATAGTTTCATGGCAACAGGGCAAATAAAAGCATGACTCTGTAACAGTGACTACAAGAAAGCACCAACAGCTTTCGAGAATCAGAATTTGGCAATTTTTACTATTAAATGTTGATTAAAACTGGAAAAAGAACTGGAGTCTCCTGGTTTCTGGAACAAAGCAGATTACATTTCTCAAATGAGCCATTGCTTGCCCTTTGAAGGTTCGAAACATACCTTGTAGGAAGCTTTGGAAGATAGTGAATATTTTTGCCAAAAAATAGTTAGAGTTGCAAGTGCTTTTGAAATTGTGTTTACTGATTTTTTTTTAAATCAGTCATCAACAAATTTTGAATGAACTGTTTGATATGAGCAGTTAAGTTTCAAAGCCATTTTTTTATTTCTTCAATCTACTCAACAATTCCCAGCAAAGCTCAATTTTAGATTGAAATGTTAAGATGATGAGATATGGGAATTCTCCCTAAGATTAAACTTTATATTAATTAACCTGCAAGAAAACCTTGATTGAGACTCTGTGTGACCCTGTTCCTCTGACACAACCTTCCTTCCCAATATTTGACCATTTGCCTGTAGCTCTGGACAAGGTTTTAAGCATTTATTTTCTGACCCAGTTAAAGGGCCTATTACTTTTAGCTTTATATGCTATAAAGCCTTTTTAAACACGTCGCTTTGGGTCTCATTTAAACTCAGGGTTCATTTGTCACACTGTCACGGTAGATTTTATTGCACCTTTGATAAAATAATAACATGACAAAGAAATGCATACTTCTTGGTTTGATTTTCAAGTTATGATAGATTGGGTGAGCAGAGACAGGAAACTTCCTGGATTCGAGCCCAGCACCTGGAAACCATACAGAGGTAACCCCAGGGACAAGTTGGTTAAAAGGCTTCACTCAGTGCTTGGGGACTTTATCCCAGTTCTTAAAAACAACAGCAATCACATCAGCAACTGGTTTCCAACCCTTAACCCTCACACATTTCCCCATGTCCCATCCATGAAGATTCATGCCACATCATGTCCTGTACCTCTCTATTTGGCCACACATGCTCTCTGTTTTACAGACAGCAAGCTGTTTATTGAAGCAATTATTGGAACCAAAGTACTTTGGAATGTGCTCCTTAATTGCTTCACATGATTTTGCTTCTCCATTCAAATATACTTTCCCCATCCTTTTGGCCATGTATATAATCTTTAATACAATTAGCTAAGTAATTCCTAACACCTTTTTTTGCCTTACTGCCTTTAATATCTAGGTATTTAGCATCCCATTAATAGAGTTAGGTACTCACACTCTAGGAGAAACCAGGAGAGTTTTGGATGTAGGTTTGCTCACTGAGCTTGAAGGTTCATTTCCAGACATTTCGTCATCCTACTAGGTAACATCTTCAGCAGTGCTTCGCCTGAGGCCCACTGAAGATGTTACCTAGTAGGGTGACAAAACATCTGGAAATGAACCTTCAAGCTCAGTGAGCAAACCTACATCCAACAAATCTTATCAAAACTCGCTAAATCCAGGAGTTTTTGCACGTTGGAAAAATCAAGAGATGCACACCATTAACAGTGCAAGACAATGTTGATTTTGAAGCACTGTGAAAGTTTGAGACAGAGTGACAAGAGTGGATTGAGTCAAGGAAAAACTGCATGATGACAGCCCTTTGATTGGTTGAGCTTCAGTTTGTTACCAAATCGTAAGCTCAGGACTGCCAGAGTCATCTAGGGCCTGCAAACTGAACACATATCTCTGTCCCTTTCTCTCTCCTTGGAAGTGACAAGACTGAAAAACCATGAAATCTCAAAAGAAAGGATTCCCATCAGAGTAGATCGAGGTCCACTGGGTCAATAACCAAACTGAAAAAAAGACTGTTGCTTTACAGACAACAGTATGTCATTGTTTTTAAATGAGAAACAATTTAACTCATCCTTGTGATCTGGCCTTTTGATCTCTAGAATTTTGTTCCCAGTCTACAGTTATTTTTTTCCACCATTATGCTTCTCTGTGGTAGAAAATTGGGAATCAAGCCTCACTGTTACTGGAGTCATCACAAAAGTTCAAGACTTGATAAATCTGCACAAAATTCCCCAATATACCTGTCTCTTATGCCCAGGTTTTTGTACTTGACAAGAATGACTATTTACTACAAATAAATAGATTCTGGTTACAGATAAACAATTATGAATCATCGACATATAATTCTACTAGTTAAAATCCTAATCCCCTTTTAACTTTCTGCCCCTTACGTACACATGCAGACTGACATAGACAGGAAAAAAAATCATGGCTGTGATGTGCAAAAGGAAAAAAGTGAGAAGGCAGTTCAAATGGTTCCTGTTCACAGTGTTCACTGAGATGGTCTTTTTGGATTCTCAGGTCATGCAGTTCCGTAATTCTCCCTCTCCAGATACTTTCACTTGCTTCAGAAGGTGGGTGGTTGGTTCATACTTATAAAGTCTATAAGTCATTATCTAAAATGGACTCGATGGGCCGAATGGCCTTACTTCCACTCCTATGTCTTATGGTCTTATGGTCTTAAAAGCCACAGCTTTCAGTCACTGCCAGGGGAAATAAAAAGACTGGTTTACTTCAGGCTTAATGTGTTTTCTTTTCCCTGTAGAGGAAAGACTCAGGTCCTGCCCTTGTGGTCACCTGATTGCTTCTCCAAAGCATTCACACACACAATCATACCATTTTTAGCAAGCAGAAGGTTTTTGTCATCAATAATTGGGCATCATTTCACAGACCAGTCAGCAACTTGTTGCTGGCCAAAACTCCATTTGTTAAAGTTAAGTGTGTTACAATGATTTGAGTTATATTCTGTTAATAATAAAAAACATCTCTGATGAATTGTTATGGTACCATATCTGCAGTCTAGAGAAAAATCAACTTGGACAAATTACTATGCAGTGAGGTGGTGAGGATTTCTCTCCTGAGAAAACAAGACGATAAAGTTGACTGTCACCATAGTTGAGGAAAAGAGCCCCTCCCCGAAGTCCCTCCTCCCTACCTTTTATCTTAGCCTGCTGGACAAACTTTCCTCATTCCTGAAGAAGGGCTTATGCCCGAAACGTCGATTCTCCTGTTCCCTGGATGCTGCCTGACCTGCTGCGCTTTTCCAGCACCACATTTTCAGCTCTGATCTCCAGCATCTGCAGACCTCACTTTCTCCTTGAGGAAAAGATGGCACGTTGAGGACAAATTGCCAAAAAGAACATTAAGAAAGCAGTGAAGAGGGCACCACCAGAGAGCAGCAAGATTTGGAGAAAGTCAAGGAAGGAAAGTAATGTTCTTCAGCTGCTCCTCCAGGTAGGTTGTGGTGTGGGAATTCCCATTGAGAAACATTTCAGCTGCAAAGATCCAATGAGTGGAGAGGGGAGAAAATGAATCGTCACAATTAACAATCAAACAGTTGTGAAACTGGAGAAAAATGGTCCAAAAAATAAATAAAGATTGCATTTTTTCACTGCTTCTCACAACCCCAAGATGCCCCAAAGGGTTTCGTTGTCAATGAAATTCTTTTCTTCCCACAGCCTGGGCCTGTTAACCCTGCTCCTTTTCAGTGTTGCCCATGAGTCAAATCTTAATCAGGATACAGTTCCTTTTCTTCTTTGAGCTGTTCTATGAGATCTTTTCCATCTGCTTGAACAGGGTTTTCAGCTGATACCTGATAGCATTTAGGAACGTGGTACTCAGCACCGCACTGAAGTGTCAGAGTCAAAAAGTTTGGTGCTGGAAAAGCACAGCTGGTCAGTCAGCATCCGAGGAATAGAACGTTTCGAGCATAAGCTCTTTATCAGGAATGTTTAAAAAGGTCCACGGTTCCCCAACCTCCTCTTGTTCCCATTAAGGAAACATAGGAGACCCTCACTGAACATGTCAACAGTGCCCAATGTTGATTCACACAATTGACTATTTTCCTGGCAATGTGTCAGCATACCAGAGCTGAGCTGTTGTTTTGGCACTTCAGATTCGAGTGATCTGCAATCTTGAACCCCTCAATGGATGTTTCTCTGATTTCATTTGCCAAACCATCTAAAGTAGTAAGGAGCTTCCCTTGGTGAGAAGTTGCATCCTCCATAGCCTTTGCAGATTTTAGCTGCATATCATCTTAAAGCTTGGTCAATGACTGATGCATATTTCCATTTTGGGTTAGAATATGGTTGGTGTCAAATTCTATAACGTTTTCAAATCCTACAGTAAGACGTCAAGTTATTATCATCCGACTTGGACACAAAAATGTTATCAGTGAGTTAAGTTGGCAT
Organism: Chiloscyllium plagiosum; assembly: GCF_037043375.1. NCBI lineage: Eukaryota > Metazoa > Chordata > Chondrichthyes > Orectolobiformes > Hemiscylliidae > Chiloscyllium > Chiloscyllium plagiosum. Next base: position 77,467,462 of record NW_028270149.1, read on the forward strand.
GTACTCAATAGTTAAGAGTTGCTGGTAAGTTACTGCTCCTGTAAAATTGCATTTCAAATTTTTTTTTACAATCCCTCAGTGCCCATTTCAGCTTGATGCTGTGTGCCCAGCAAGTCTAAACATCTGGAAATGGAAAATAGGACATTCCTGCATAATTCGCAATATTGAATGAAGCTTCTACAACTGGGAAAGGCATTTCCTCCCCCTTGCATATTCAGCTGACCTCTGCCTAATTTTAATGTTTTGTTATGCAAACATCCATGCCATTTTAATGGAATCTAAAAGCATCCTGATAAATTGTGTACGTGGTCAAAACAAGTCTGTGAACATTAAGTTGTGAATTGGGCAGGAGGTGGATTTTAGGTCTCAGAATGATGGCTAAAAGATTATAACTTCAATGTTAAATCACTTAGTCACATTTTCAGTTTGATGTTGGTCTCTGGTGGTGGCACCTGACTGTAGAGAAGGATATTCGTAGAAATGGCAGAGGATGATGCAATGGATCCAGAGATTGGTGGGTTGGAAGGTGAGGACCAGGGGGAATTCTGTCCTTGCTGTGGTTGGAGGGGTGGGTTCAAGGGAGGAGGTGCGGGAAGTGGAGGAGATGCACTGGATGCATCATCCTCCGCCATTTCTGCTGCCCACAGTCAGACCCCAACATCAGAGATATATTTCCCTCCCCACCCCCTTTCAGCATTCCACAAAGACCATTTCCTCTCCGATTCTCTCGTTAGGTGCACAACCCCCACCAACCCACCTGGCACCTTCCCTTGCCACCACAACAGGTGTAAAACTTGCACCCATACCTCACCTCCATCCAAGGCCCCAAAGGATCCTTCTACATTTCGCAGACATTTTCTTGCACATCCGAACAGTTCATCTACTGCAGAGTGGGACCATTCGGCACAGCCATTTTGGCGCGACCGATTTGGCGCGGCCTGTTTGGCGCAGTCCATTTTGCCGCAGACCCATTTAGGCACATCACTATTTCGGCGCAGCTCATATTTATTCCTTTTCAGGCTTAGTTAAAAGCATTAATGAAAGCAAGATGGGAATTGATAATACACTGTTAGGGACAATTCAGCGAGACTTTCAAAGTTGAAAATATTATAAATTTAAATTCAAATATACAGCTTGTGAAAATAGAGGTGGGGAAATTTTGAATGTTCCATCAACATATAACTTTTTTGATTGTTTCAGAAACCCGGTATTCCTTTTTCTTCCAAATATAAGAATTCTGCAGGTGGTGCTACCGCTGTAGGCTAGCAAAAATTGTTCTTCATTATATTCATTAACAGAATATGTTTTAAAGCTATCTGGAATTACAAGTTCTTCTAAATTTCTTGGATTTACTGGGTAAGCAGCAATTTCTTTCCTTGCCCTACGAACCATTTTCTTCAGCGCTCTGTTGGTAGACAAATTTTCTAGGCACTCGCTAATCACTTGTAAAATTCCCTCTACAGTTTCAGCAGCTCGTATTTTTATCTTTCCACAGATAAAATGACAGTATCTCTTTCCACCTTAGATGCCGAAGCTGCATGCGAATGTTCATTAATTTGTTTCATGAGGTCACCATTTATAAAGTGAATTCGAGCTTTACAAATGTCCTTCCTCTCACATCTCCAAAACTTTGTTATCTTATCAGCAGCATATCTATCAAATACGTATATATAGCCGTCGTATGAGCACTTTTCCTTTCCACGTTTTGACAAAATTGTTGATGGCATTTTAATGGGTTATATTTTCTTTTTTTTTTAGAAATTTTGAGGAACCTCAGTTAGGAGTGGACTAATCACAGGCTAAATGCAGTTGATACACAAATTACAGGAAAGACGTATGGCAATCCCTTAATAGCCTGAAACTACGGTAAACTTTTCTTTTAAGAATACTACTGATTTTGTTTTAATAATACCTACAAACTACTGGAAACTACCCATTTAATAATTCTACTATTATGTTGATTTTTGTTGATGACTATCGTATATCTGCGCCAAAATAGTTCTGCGCCTAAATGGGTCTGCGGCAAAATAGGCTGCGCCAAACAGGCCGCACCAAATCGCTCGCACCAAAATGGCTGCGCCGAAAGGTCCTAAATCCAGCCCAGGGCTTGCATGATTTTGGCACAATGGGAGGGAATTGAAGTTATTGGGCATAGGGCAGTGGGGCTGTTTAGTGCGTGTGTCCCAGAGATGTTCTCTGAAACGTACCACAAGTATGCGTCCTGTCTCCCCAGTGTAGAAGAGCCCACATTGAGAGCAATGGACACACTAGATGGGATTTAGGACCTTTAGGACCTACACTGGGGAGACAGGACGCCTATTTGCGGAACGTTTCAGAGAACATCTCTGGGACACACGCACTAAACAACCCCACTGCCCTGTGCCCAATCACTTCAATTCCCCTCCCATTGTGCCAAGATCATGTAAGTCCTGGGGCTCCTCCACTGCCAAATCCTAGCCACCCGACGCCAGAAAGAAGAATGCCTCATCTTCTGCCTTGGGACATGGCATCAATGTCGATTTCACCAGTTTCCTCTACTCCCCTCCCCCCACCTTATCCCAGATCCAATCCTACAACTCAGCACCACCCTCTTGAACTGTCCTACATGTCCATCTTCCTTCCCACCTATCCGCTCCACCCTCCACTCCAACCTATCACCACCACCCCACCACCTTCAGCTATCTATCACATTCCTAGCAGACTTGCCTCCCACACCACTCCCCTCCCATTTATCTCTCAACCCCCTTGGGCCCCCACCCCATTCCATTATGCTCAAAACGGTGACTCTCCTGCTCCTTGGACACTGCCTGACCAATTGTGCTTTTCGAGCACATCACTTTTTGACTCTGATCTCCAGCATCTGCAGTTCTCACTTTCTCCAAATCATATACTAGCTTCTGTAGTTCACAACCATTGCAAGAGAGATATATAAAGTAGCCCTGATGAAACAACTTATTGCTGCATTGGGCAGAGCAGTTTGGTGAGCCAATCTGAAGACATGCATTTACAATCTGTTTAAAATCACAGACACAATCTGTTAACCGATTGACCATCTGAGGCAGTTGTTATAACTGGGTAGTGGATTAACATTTAATAGAGCACAAGACAACTAAACAACTAGTGTTATTGTCGATATTTGCAACTGCTTAATATCTTAATACAGGTGTACCATATTTGATGGAACAGTACCCAAGTTGTTGTACACCATTGTTATCAGGGCCAGAACCATTGGAACAAGACAGGTGAACTCACAGTTTCCTGAAGAAGGGCTTATGCCCGAAACGTCGATTCTCCTGTTCCCTGGATGCTGCCTGACCTGCTGCGCTTTTCCAGCAACACATTTTCAGCTTTGAACTCACAGTTTGGCAAACCAAAGGTTTTGAAGGTAAAAATAAACAGCAGAACATACTGTGGATGAGTTAGACACAAGGTACATGGCAGGAAAATAACCTCTTAAGCAAAGTTGGGTTCCTGAAGGGGACTGGTATTGCAGTGAAATGCGAAGCACTACAGTCAACTCAAACGCTGTTGAAAACATAAGAGAGGAAAAAATACTTCTGAGTGGGTCTTGTCGCCTCATTTGTATGTGTTTGTGTATATTTTGTGGAACCATCCTGTTCTTTTTGTGTTTGCCAGTAATGTAGAGGTGCTGGCATTGGACTGGGGTGTACAGAGTTAAAAATCACACAACACCAGGTTAAAGTCCAACAGGTTTATTTGGAAACACTAGCTTTCGTAGCGCTGCTCCTTCATCAGGTAACTTTGGAAGAGGATCATAAGATACAGAATTTACAGCAAAAGATCACAGTGTCATGCAACTGAAATGACAATGCAATTTCAGTTGCATGACACTGTAATTTTTTTGCTATAAATTCTGTGATATACGATCATCTTCCAAAGCTACCTGATGAAGGACCAGCTATTGCTTCCAAATAAACCTGTTGGACTATAACCTGGTATAAGTTCCAAGTAGAGGTGCATCAGCCTCATGTGGTCTGACCCTGTATGTTTCAAAACTGGTGAATGGTTAACAAGTGTGAAACATCTCCACACATAATTGTAGTAAATTGATCCAAGAATAATTTTTGATAAGGTCCATATTTTAATTGTCCCAACTTTCTTTCTTCTAGGTACATTAGTCAGAGGGAATGGGTCTGGGTGGGTTACTCTTCGGAGGGTCGGTGTGGACTGGTTGAGCCAAAGAGCCTGTTTCCACACTGTAGGGAATCTAATCTAAAACACATGGCTACAGAGATGGTGCAGGACAGAGGGATTCAGATACCTGGATAATTGGGGCTCATTCTGGGGTAGATGGGACCTCGACAAATGGGATGGTCTACACCTGAACAAGAGGGGTACCAAGTTCCTCGGGGGAAAATTGGTAATGGTCTTTGGGAGGGTTTTAAAATAATTCAGCAAGGGGATGGGAATCTGAATTGTGGTTCCAGTCTATAGGAGGTTGAGAGTAATGCGGTCATAAATAAGGTTTCAAGGTTGCAAGAGTGTACCGGCAGGCATGAAGGTAGTTTGAAGTGTGTCTCCTTCAATAAGGTGGGTAAATTTGCAGCATGGGTTGGTACCTGGGACTTCAATGTTGTGGCCATTTCCGAGACATGGGTAAAGCAGGGACAGGAATGCTTGTAGCAAGTTCAGGGATTTAGATGTTTCAGTAAGAACAGAGAAGGTGATAAACATAGGGGGTGGGGGGCATTGTTAGTCAAGGACAGTATTATGGTGGCAGAAAAGATGTTTGATAAGGATTCGTCTACTGAGGTAGTATGGGCTGAGGTTAGAAACAAGAAAGGAGAGGTCACCCTGTTGGGAGTTTTCTCTTGGACTACGAAAAGTTCCAAAGATGTAGAGGAAAGGATTGCAAAGGTTATTCTGGATAGGAGCAAATGTAACAGGGTAGTTGTTATGGGGTCTTTAACTTTCCAAATACTGACTGGAAACACTATAGTGCAAGTACTTTATGTAGGTCGGTTTTTTGTAATGTGTGCAGGAGCGTTTCCTGACACAGTATGTAGACAGGCCAACAAGGGGCGAGGCTACATTGGATTTGATGCTGGGTAATGAACCTGGCCAGGTATTAGATTTCGAGGCTGGTGAGCACTTTGGTGATAGTAACCACAATTCAGTTACGTTTACTTTAGCGATGGAAAGGGATAGGTATATACTGCAGGGCAATAGTTATAGCTCGGGGAAAGGCAATTATGCTGACATTAGGAAAGATTTAGGAAGCAAAGGATGGGAAAGGAAACTGCAGGGAATGGGCACAATTGAAATGTGGAGCTTGTTCAAGGAACAGTACTGCTTGTACTTGGTAAGTATGCACCTGTCAGGCAGGGAGGAAGTGAAGGAAGCGGGGTTTACTGAAAAAGTTGAACCTCTTGTCAAGGGGAAAAAGGAGGCTCATGTAAAGATGAGACATGAAGGCTCAGTTAGGGCAGTTGAGAGTTACAAGTTAGCCAGGAAGGACCTAAAGAGAGAGCTATGAGGAGTCATGAGGGCACGTGATAAGTCTTTGGCAGGTAGGATCAAGGAAAACTCTAAAGCCTTCTACAGGTATGTCAGGAATAAAAGAATGACTGGAGTAAGATTAGGCCCAGTTTAGGACAGTAGTGGCAAGTTGTATGTGGAGTCCATGGAAATAGGAAAAGCACTAAATGAATATTTTTCATCAGATTTCACACAGGAAAAAGACAATACTGAGATACAGGCTATTAGATTAGATAAGATTAAGATTCATAAGGAGAAGGTGTTAGCAATTCTGGGAAGTGTGAAAATAGATAACTCTCTTGGGCCAGATGGGATTTATCCTAGAATTCTCTGGGAAGGCAGGGAGAAGATTGCAGAGCCTTTGGCTTTGATCTTTATATCAGCATTGTCTACAGGAATAGTGCCAGAAGACTGGAGGATAGCAAACGTTTGCCCCTTGTTCAAGAAGGGGAGTAGAGACAACCCTGGTAATTATAGACCAGTGAGCCTTACTTTGGTAATGGATAAAGTGTTGGAAAGGATTTTAAGAGAGAGGATTTGTAATCATCTAGAAATAAATAAGTTGATTAGGGATAGTAACACAGTTTAGTGTAGGGTAAGTCATGCCTCACAAACCTTATTGAATTCTTTGAGAAGGTGATGAGAGTGGGTGAGAGTAAAGCAGTTGATGTGGTGTACATGGATGTCAATAAAACATTTGATAAGGTTCCCCACTGTAGGCTATTGTAGAAAATATGGAGGCATGGGATTGAGGGTGATTTAGCAATTTGGATCAGAAATTGGCTAGTTGTAAGAAGACAGAGGATGGTGGTTGATGGGAAATGTTCATCCTGGAGTTCAGTTACTCATGGTGTACTACAAGGATCTGTTTTAGGACCACTGCTGTTTGTCATTTTTATAAATGACCTGGATGAGGGCGTAGAAGGATAGGTTAGTAAATTTGCGCATGGCACTAAGGTCAGTGGAGTTGTGGACAGTGCGGAAAGATGTTGCAGATTACAGAGGGACATAGATAAGCTGCAGAACTGGGCTGAGAGGTGGCAAATGGAATTTAATGCGGAAAAGTGTGAGGTGATTCACTTTGGAAGGAGTAACAGGAATACAGATTACTCGGGCTAATGGCAAGATATTTGGTAGTGTGGATGAGCAAAGAGATCTCGGTGTCCATGTGCGTAGAGCCCTGGTTGCCAGCCAGGTTGATAGGGTTGTTAAGAAGGCATACGGCGTGCTAGTTTTTATTGGGAGAGGGACTGAGGTTCAGAGCCATGAGGTCATGCTGCTGCTATACAAAACTCTGGTCCAGCAGCACTTGGAGTATTGTGTACAGTTCTGGTCACTGCATTATAGGAAGGATGAGGAAGCTTTGAAAAGGGTGCAAAGGAGATTTACCAGGATGTTGCCTGGTATGAAGGGATGGTCTTATGAGGAAAGGCTGAGGTACTTGAGGCTGTTTTCATTAGAGAGAAGAAAGTTGAGAGGTGATTTAATAGAGACATACTAGATGATCAGAGGGTTAAACAGGGTGGACAGTGAGAGCCGTTTTCCTCAGATGGTGATGGCTAGCACGAGGGGACATAGCTTTAAATTGAAGGGTGATAGATATAGCTCAGATGTCAGAGGTAGGTTCTTTACTCAGAGAGTAGTAAGGTCATGGAACGCCCTGCCTGCCACAGTACTAGACTCACCAACTTTAAGGGCATTTAAATGGTCATTGGATAAACATATGGATAATAAAGGAATAGTGTGGGTTGGATGGGCTTCCGATTGGTTTCACAGGTTAGCACTAAATCGATATCCAAAGGGCCTGTATCATGTTGTAATGTTCTGTGTCCTATGTAGCCATAAGATGCTGCTGTTGGTTGTGCGTGTTGCAGACATTATATGCAAATGTGAGCAGGCTTCCAGTAGTGATCTATGGAGCTAAAAATGTGTTGCTGGAAAAGCGCAGCAGGTCAGGCAGCATCCAAGGAACAGGAGAATCGACGTTTCGGGCATAAGCCCTTGACACATGCATTGCTGTTTTTAGGGTGTAGAGAAATGTAGAAGGGTCAGTATGTTTGAACTTACCTGTCTCAGTTCAATATTATGGAAATTCATACTGTAGATTCAATGCACATTGTGTCGAGATTTACAACTTCCTTTCATTTGGCCAAAAAGGATAGCATTCTTCTTGGGAGTTAATCTTGCTGGATTTCAGAAATTTGAAGAAAACAAGCTGTGGAAAAGGTAATGAACAAGGTAGAATTTTCAAGGTATGAACTCTAAAATTATTGAGCCTTAGACATATTTATGATGCTCGGATATTCTGACAAACATGTGGGAATTCCCTTGTTTGGATTATATAAATGGAAATGTTTGGAGTGAATTGAACTGATCTTGGTTTAGACACCATGTAAAGCTTAAAGATTTGAGAAGTTTGTTCCTGATAAAATTCTCAAAGGGAAAATTGAATTGGGTACTACTACTTAGAATTTGAAAAAGAACAATCTGAGTTTGATACAGGGGCCTCAAGCTGTTACAATGAAGAAAACTTAAGAAAAATCAGTTTGGAATAGAAAATAAAAATATTAGAGAGAATTGACATTTATCTGAAATGCTGCAGACCTGTTGCACTGAAGAAAAAAATAAAGCTCTGAAAATTATAGATCATCTCCTAGAACATAACCAAAAACCCAGACGTCTTGAAAATATCTGGCAGATATGCAGCCTGAACTCAGATTTACAAATTGTTTTAAGGAAGAGAAAACAAATGAGATATGGGAAAGATTTGAATAGTCTAGCTAACCTAAGAGAAGATAGAAAAGGTTTGCTTTTAAGTAAACGTTTACTTTGCAACAGAGTTTGGCTTTCTATTGTTCAAGGATGTTTTTAATCATAAATTGACACAATTGCATGAATTGGCGAATATTTTGTTCTGCCTCTCTGAGAAACAGAGCAAGTAACTATTTCAACGAGCAGCTTAAGATCTTGTGCCAGTGGATTAACCCATACTGCCTCAAGCAGTATGCTTTTATATTTTTTTTGTTTACAGGTAACTGCAATGTAACAAGGTTTTTGGCAACTTCAAGAATCTGATCAGACATTTGCAAACAATTGAAGTCAATGAGGTAAATTAAGGTCAGTTTGGATTTAAAGAGATTTTCTGAAAATAATAAAATACATACATAGCCCTGATGTTTTTGTGGATGTGAAAACAATGAAATTTCATTTGAGGAGTAAGACATTGAGAAAACACCACAAAAATACCAGCACTATAACTGTTACTTGAATTTAGAGTACTTCTAAAATAGAAAAGGTCACACACTATCTAACAAGTTAATCTTGAGAAAATGAAAAGAAAGAACAAACAAGACAAATGCATGAATGCCTGGAACAATGTCGGAATATTCGATTTCTGTTTTAAAGATACTATGACAACATTTTTACATTATTGAGTAGTAAATTTTCTCCAGCACTCCTGAATGAGATAAAACAGAAACTAGTGGGTGTCCATTTGGAATGAAAAAGGAATAACTGACTTTGGATATAATTCAGTTGAATAAATCAACTTAGCAGTCATTTAATTCTAATGAAAGGGGAGAAACACTGGATTTGAACATAGAAACATAGAAAATACCAACAGGATTAAATCATTTGGTCCTTCCAGCTTTCAGTATGATCATGGCTGATTATCCAACTCAGTACCCTGTTCCAGTTTTCACCCCAAACCCTCTGACTTCTTTAGCCACCAGAACTATATCTGTCTTCTTCTTGAATGTTTTGGCCTCAACTGCTTTCCATGGCTGAGAGCTTCACAGGCTCATCACTCTCTGGGTGAAGAAATATCTCCTCACTTCAGTTCTAAAGGCCAACCCCGTATCCTAGACTATGACACCCTGGTTCTGGACACACTTGTCATCGGGAACATCCTCCCTGCATTTACCTTGTCTAGCCCTGTTAGAATTTTATAGGTTTCCATGAGATCTCTTCCTCGGTCTTCTCAATGCCGGTGAATACAGTGAACAATGAAGGTCTTGGGAATGAGAACACTTCATAATAAACTACTCACTGGATGGATATAAGTGAGGGTCTTTTAAGTCCTACTTATTTTAAAGTTGCTGAGTGAGGTGATCTACAGGAAGGAAACTTGGGGAGACTCACTTCACTCACAGGTTACAGGGGATGAAGAGTGATGAAGGAAATCAATGAGTGAGCAGTATGGAAATTATTGCATGGTGAAAGGATGGTAATTATTAATAATACTCAGAGAGTCAACAAACCTTTTGCTGGAATTGGTTCCCAATACAAGAGATAAGCATTTAATCTCAAGGATATTAATGCAAATGCCCTAATATACCCTGGGCCAACAGCAATTTATGATTTATTGTAAATGCCTCATTGGAAAGATTTGTATCAGAATATGCAGCATATGGTGTTAAATGTAATGAGGATGAGATTACCAGAATGGCGTGATAAAAAAGCAAGTAATTTGCATGAGTAGCTTTTGTAACAATTGGGGCACCCGGACATTGGCCCCCGGTTTGAAATGGTGGGTTGAAAACAGCACTACATCGCTACAGGATGGACTTAAATCAAGAAGGAGAGGAGGTTTAGTCAATGATGCAGCCACAATATTTAAAAGGGGTTCTTCAATGGTAAATAGTTTGGATTTGGCTTCTCTGGAGTTAGAGATGGAGAACGTAAAGAAGAAAATGATGAATATTTTGACAAGAGAAAATATCGACTAGGATTCAGAATTAAAAGACGACCTAAGTGATGACAGTCTGCCTGAGAAGGGGACGAAAGGACTGAAACATCATGCCAGGATTTTGAATAAACTCACCCAGGAAGATAGGAATGCCTCAGTTGTGACTGCCAGGAATGTTGCATGAGTCGTGTATGGTTCTTGGTTGATAGAACAAGTCTGTGAAGATGTGGGATAAACTTATGAAGGCAAAGTACCTCCTGGGTTATTAAGGACCATTTAGAAACATTGGCTAAATACAAGAACATGTTTCAGACATAAGCCCTTCATCAGGAAGGAAGGGCTTCTGCCCGAAACGTTGATTCTCCTGTTCCTCGGGTGCTGCATGACCTGATGTGCTTTTCCAGCTCCACACTCTCGACTCTGATCTCCAGCGTCTGCAGTCCTCACTTTCTCCTAAATCCAAGAACTTCACTGTTTAACAGTTTGGAGGTTTCACAACAGTATGTCCTGTTGGCAAATTGTGGATGAGAAAATCTTAGGGTGAGTATTGCATTACCACAAATAGGAGACTAAATTAATTTAGGATATCTGGTCGGCATGAATGAGTTGGATTGATAGATCTGTTTCCGTTCTTTACCACTCTATAAGGTAACATTTTTTATAAGAATTAAACCTGATTTGCCCAATAACCCTTTCTAAGTTTTACCTTACTCCTGACAGAGATGCAAGGATTGGAGAAAGAGAATTCTTAAATATTGTTGGCAATAACAGTACTGAAATTAAAGGGTGCGACAAAACCAGAGTAACAGGAATAAATGGAAAGATATAGTTATGATACCTCTCCACTACCAGAACATCTAGTTGAGCTAAGAGAAGAAATTGATAAATGCCAGAAATGTTATTATCAGATGGAGCAGGTGGATCGTGAAATTCTGCAGAAAATTCAGACCATTAAAAAAAGGTATTGATCAGATATGCCATATGTTGATTTGAGGGGTTTTACAATCTCATTTACCTAAATAAGCAGACAATGATTTTCTGATAGGTAATTTAGTGTGTTGAGAAATAGCACTTTAGATATGACACATTAGTTAATTAGATCAAGAAAATACACAGCCATGACAATTGAGGATGGTTCACTGATTTGAGAGAACAAAAGGCTACTTCAGGGAGTATGTTGGTCTCATTAAAGTTGTGAATGCAACATCTTGCCCTGTACCCGAGGTGATAGGGAACTGTTTCCTAGGTCTTCCTCCTCTTCTTCTGGTTCACCTTCCATCTGTAGTAATAGGTCTCTGAGGAACACCCAATGAGAACTCACTGATGAGAATATCCCTCTGCTCTGAACACTTATTGTTCTCTCATATTTCTCGGGCAGGTTATTTTCTCTTGTCAATCAACTGTCTGAAACCTTTCAGCCAATGGCCATAAGACAACTTCCCATGATGTTCAGTGACAGGGCAGTAATACAGTCTAAAAACAACTAAATAGACCCCAAACAGGTATTATCTTACATGGGATCAAACCATGACAAGAAAGTAGTATAATAAACTTCTCAAAAAATAATGTGCTGCTACAATGGATAATGCAGTCACTCCAACGTCATGCCTTGAAATCTATCAATAAATTGACCACCGGACACAAATCCAAGCAGCTGGTGTCATTGTGAATCAGCAACACCCCCCCCCCCCCCCCCACCTTCACCACAGAAAGTACATCTCCAAGGAATCCAGGCTTGCAATGATAATAGGAGCTAATTTCTTCACACGTGCATCCTGACTTATCCTAGATCTCAATATCTGCATTTTCATTTGTAACTTTATAATGTTTTGCTTGTGTAACTTCTATTAATCGTTGAATAATTAACTAACTTTTTTTATTTAAAGTAGAAGCTGCTTTTTGTTGATACTTGGCTGCTTTCCAGAAGCAGCTGTTTTCTCAATTCACAGTTTGATTGACAGCTCAAACAGCTTATTAAAGGATTAGCTATCTTTGATGTTCTTTTATGAATGATGATTTGCATTCCAGTATAATCACAATCTTGCTGACAGCATGAAATAAATTAATTATACCAACATAACTAATCTCAGTGGATTGTGTATTCTGATTGAGTTCCGTCATGAGTCTAGGAAGCCCTATAAAATGAAGTTGTCACTTGACCAGTTATTCCAAGGATAGCTATTCCTTACAATCTTCTTCTTAACCCATGACTAGTTGCTTTTGTATCTGTTGTTTCTCATCTTTAAATGTCTCACTCCTTCCATTATTTGAAGAAAATTGAGGAAAGGACATATATTCATATTCAAGAATGAGATTTTGTGATTGGGAAGTATGGACAGGGTTTTTTTTACTATCTGGCATCCTTTACGTTGGATCATTTCATGTAACATTCCTTTATGCTTAACTTCTATACATCCTGGACCATGTAGCTGCACTGTTGTTGAGTGTAGATCATGTTTCAACAACCACACCTCACTCTCTGACAATATAGTGACACTCACCGCAGTGATTAACTTGTTATTTGTAAGATAGCAATTGACATAAATAACCTCTTGTCAAAAAGCTAGGTCCGGGCCATTTATTTTCTTCAGGAACACTTTAGGTTTTTCTTCCGTTGTCAACTGTTTGGCTTCATCAATAATCAAGTGGGCAGTGATTTAATTTGCTGGTTTTCCCTGACTGTGTACAACTTCAGCAGATTTTCTGTAAGCAACCTGTTACTTCGCAAATAAAGCACTCATCATGAATGGCTGAACATTATCTGTGCCTGTAAAGCTTCTTTGTTTGCAGTGTTGGATTTTATTTTGTTCCAAAAATGGTGCTGTTGCTTTCTGCTGCTGTACTGGTGGGATTTCCCACTGTTGGTGGCTAGGATGGAGGATTCCTGCTTCTGTGCAGTTAAAGTGAAGAATGCCTGTCTTTCATGGCTAAAATTGAGTATTTCCAGCTTCTTCATTGCTTCACTAGATGAATCCTATCATTTTCAACAGCCTTAATACACAATCTTCATTTCCTTAATGGCTTTACTGGAAGAATCACACTACCGCTGACTTGAATAAACAATGTCTGCTTTAATCAGAGTTTTATGAAATGATTCCCATGATTTCAGAGTGGATGGTATGGTCGCTCAATGGTTAGCATTGCTGCCTCACAATGCCCAGGCCATGGATTTGATTCCAGCCATGGGCTGCTGTCTCTGTGGAGTTTGCACATTCTCCCCGTGTCTGCATGGGTGTGCGCTGGTTTCCTCCCACAATCCAATGATGTGCAGTTTAGGTGGATTGGTCATGCTAAAATGTCCATGGTGTCCAGGCATTGTGCATATATGGAGGGGTACAGGGATAAGGCGGGTCCAGGTGGGATGTTCTTAGAAGGGTCAGTGTGGATTAGATGAGCTGAATAACCTGCTTTCACACCACAGGGATTCTATGAAGAGATGAATCTCACTTTTTAACATTTTTGTTCACAATGATTCTGACTCTTTGAAGGTCTAATAATGATCCCCACTTCTTCATTGATATTTTTCCTGGATGTTTACCATTCCTTGTAATTTAAATAACTCTTCCTGCCTTTATTTTAATTTTCATGAAGGGTCTCCTGACTTTTCTGCGACCTTAATAAAGGTTTAGGATTTTAATCTGCCCATTTGTCACTTTAATTCAGGCATCGAGCATCCCTGAGTCAGTGACCTTGGCTTAAATTGCTTTAATGACTCTTCATTTCTCTTTCTGCAGCTATGTCTCATGATGCCTGTTGTGGCAATGAAGTTCCACTTGAGCTGAAAGTCGTAGAGTCATAGAGATGTACAGCATGGAAACAGACCCTTTGGTCCAACGCTGACCAGATATCCCAACCCAATCTAGTCCCACCTGCCAGCACCTGGTCCATATCCCTCCAAACCCTTCCTATTCATATACCCATCTAGATGCCTTTTAAATGTTGTGACTGTACCAGCCTCCAGCACTTCCTCTGGCAGCTCATTCCATATACCCACCACCCTCTGCGTGAAAAGGTTGCCCCTTAGGTCTCTTTTATACCTTTCCCCTTTCACCCTAAGTCTATGCCCTCTAGTTCTGGACTCCTCCACCCCAGGGAAAAGACTTTGTTTATTTATCCTATCCATTTTATAAACCACTAAAAGGTCACCCCTCAGCCACTGGCACTCCAGGGCAAACAGCCCTAACCTGTTCAGCCTCTCCCTAAAGCTCAAACCCTCCAACCCTGGTAACATCCTTGTAAATCTTTTCTGAACCCTTTTAAGTTTCACAACATCTTTCCGGTAGGAAGAAGACCAGAATTGCACGCAATATTCCAACAGTGGTCTAACCAGTGTCCTGTACAGCTGCAACATGACCTCCCAACTCATGTACTCAATACTCTGTACTCACTTAACTTTTCATTTGCCCAGTCTATAATATACTTCTTAAAAAGGTTTTCCCTTGCCCACCACTTTATTCATGGAATCTGTGGTGTCTGTTTATTCTCCAGCTGTAATTCAACTCAGGATTGCACCAGCATCTGTGGAAATCTATAATGACCTTGAAGTGACTGGTACACCACTTCCAAGGAGTTCCAAACAATCTCCTGCCATTTGAATCTCTCTTGCTAGGTTTGAAATGCTTTTATCATTGACTGTAGTTTCTCCCCTGTTGAATCTTGCCATGAGAGTTCCTTTCATAAAGGTATTAAATGGTCAGTTCTTGTCCCTATGACTGAATATGCATGAGCAGATCGCTTTAACCGTGTCTGTGTGCCAAAAAATTCTTTAGACCTCCACAACTGCCAGCGTGTTGTAGGAGGCAGACAAATGCAATGTGCACCAGTGCTCACCATGTTGTACGTGCAGTCAAAGCAGTCCCACACCACAGCTCACCATGTTGTATGTGCAGTCCCTCACCATTGTCTGTCCTGTTAAACAGGCACCTATACCCGGTGTATGAACTAAAAATCTGATTGAACAATTCCCGTTGTTCTCCTTTAGTTTGCCTGTTATTGAGCCGAATTGGCTTGCTGCCATTTACAGGAGGGTGGTGCTGCTAATTCTGAACCCATTCCCCCTAGAAATTAACTAAAGACAAGCAGTGACAGGAACTAGCATGCCAGAGAGAGGGGCCTTATTTTCAATTTTATTCGCCTCTGATCTTGGCCCTTGTAGGCATTCAACTCATTGAAGCAAATTAGCATTAAAACTTGCCCACATTGTGGTCATAAATCATGTCTAAATAAATATTATAGTGAACTGGCATTTTCTGCATCCATAAAACCTGCGTATGTCTTATAATTTACCTTAGCCTTTATAGATTTCCACATCACACCACTGGTAGATGGCCATGAATAGAAATGTGTAGCATTTATATTAAGGTGTCAAGTGTAACAAAAACGCAGGGTTAAATAGCTGATAACAGTGCTGGAAGAAACAAAAGCAGTTAAGACCAAATGATTCAATTTGTTTGTAAAGTTCAGCCACACTTGAGTAATAATTCAGGAGAAACACTTTTGTGAAATACTTCCAATGGCAGTGAGCAGATTTTACCAATTTTCTTCACTAATCTGCCAATGCATTGTGAGCATCACTCAGTTAATTCATCCATCCATACTATTCCTGGATCACAGAGCAGCAGATCTGCGCAAGTCCCTCGGTTTTTGTGGTGGTCTCGATGCACAGCATGGCTAGTCTCACTTACAGCTCTGTGTGGTCCCCACAGGAGCAGCAGCCAATATCAGCTTTCTGTTTATTGTTCCAGTGGTTCAAATGATCTTTGAGGAACATGCAAGTGATCCCCAGACTCTAGACTTAAAGCCTGTTGTCAAGATAAATTAATTTCTGTAGAAATACGCTATCCCTATGATATTATTTTGAAAGTGTAGGATTAATGGAGTCACTACTGCTTTACAACGTGTCACTGGTGGGATGGAGTGAACTAGAGGAGGGGAATGAGACTGAAATAGAAGACAAATACAAGTGTTAAATACTAAGATAACAACCTAAATTCAGATACGAGTAAAAAGATGTTATATTCACCCTATGCAACTCAATATCATCTCATCATTTCCTAAGACATCCTACCCCCCTTGATAAAGCAAGGACAATTTAAGCAATCAAAATGCAGCGTTTGTAATTACAGCCACTTGCACAGCTGAATTCTGTGACATGCTGTGTTGTAACTAGGTCTTAGTCTCGGGAACATGCAGAGTTATCTGATTTAAAGAGAAAAGATACCTTCTTGTCAAATAATACAGCTTGCATTCCTGAATGGAGAGAATTCAAACACACTACATGCTTTTTAGCATACTCAAACCATTTAAAACATAAACACTGTCTATTTTCGTGCAACAAAGATATTGATGTTTTATATAATGTTCCCGAGTCAACTGTTTAGCACTGAGCTTAATATTTTGAATAAAAATCTTCAATTTCTGTTTGAACACTTTTCGTGTTAAGTACTAAAAATAAGGATTCCTTTTTAGCTAGGTTTTATTTTTGTGCATTGGACCCCACAGAATTCATTTCCGATCCAATTGATGCAGGTTCCACCTATCAGATGGGAAACCCTCATTGTTTCAGATGAGGAGCCCAATTAAATACCAATACCACTGGTAAATAATCTTAACCATCTCTGAGCTATTCATTCTGCCTTCTAGGTTTTAGCCCTCTGGCACAGTAACTCCAAGAGCTCCTGCATCTGTTGGATGATCACCATCTGCCTCCAACTCTCCTTTTTATTTGACAGCCGCAGGTTCTGTTTGTTAACTCACTTCCTATAGACACAGCTTCCAGGTCAAAGGTTTCCAGGTCACATGGACTAGTATTTCCTATTATCAAAGGAAATTTAAATTGATCTCTTTCAGGTTTGTAGAGGTCATATTGAGATTCCACATACATTTTAACAAAGTTATGAACTTTCCTTCTCTACTCCTTCCAAATCAAAACTATCAAATGGGCAATAGCAGTGTGAATAAAAAATTGATTAAAGGATAGATAAGTGAGTTTGCGTTGAATAGCTTTTATTCAAACTGAAGGGAAGTACACAGTGGCATTTATATCAGGCCTACTGCTATTTCAAATACATTAATGACTTGGAATTGGAGGTGCAGTTTTGAAAACTTTGTAAGTGTTAGAAATGATGAGGAAAGCAGTAGTATACTTCAAGAGATTATGTACTGATTGGTGGAATGGGCAGTTCAAATTCAACAGAGTAAAGTATAAAGTCACGCATTTTTTGTAAGGACAGTGAGGCGATGAAATGCAAACTAAATGTAACCATTTCAAAGTGCGAGCAAAAAGCAGGAATGTTCAGAATTTTTGTGCAAACTTCTTTTGAGATAGCAGGGCTGGTTAACAAAACAATTTGCCCTGTCTGTGTGATCCAGGGCTATGTAACTGGAGGCATAAAATAGAACAACTAAAAACTTATGCTCAAACCATAGGAAGTGTGACTTTGACTATGAGCAGGAGAATTGGGCAGAATTTTCTGCCCTTGCCCAGAGCATTGAGAAGGATGGGATGGGGAATTTATTTGGACAGAATTAAAAATCCCGCCTCAGGCGACTGACTGTGTGGAGTTTGCACGTTCTCCCCGTGTCTGTGTGGGTTTCCTCCGGGTGCTCTGGTTTCCTCCCACATATGCAGGTCAGGTGAATTGGCCATGCTAAATTGCCCGTAGTGTTAGGTAAGGGGTAAATGTAGGGGTATGGGTGGGTTGCGCTTCGGCGGGTCGGTGTGAACTTGTGGGGACGAAGGGCCTGTTTCCACACTGTAATGTAATCTAATCTAATCTAATCTAAAAGTCAGATTCCCAAGGGTGGGTTATAGGTTTACTCTTGAGTTTCTACAACCTTTCAGAGGTTGGGCTACTGCAACATCTTTTGTTTTCATTTACATGTCCCGAATACTCAATAACACCCAAATCTGCTGGAATCACAGTCACAGGAACATTTTTGTTGGTCACAAACAGGAAACCTGGGAGTTCAAAAATCGATTATACATACTGATTAGTATGACAGGGCGGTGCAACATCGAGGGCCGAAAGGCCTGTACTGCGCTGTAATGTTATACTGGGTGCACATGGCATTGTAGACTGCTTCCGTGCTCCAATGAGTGAAAAGCATCTTCACAAATAAGCAATTGCTTTGCACAAACACAGTGGGAGAGGTGAAGCCCCTCCATGTTGATCAACTCATGGCAAGTCTCAGTCACATGCAGTGCGGCTGTTGAAAGCTTGCAGTGTTAAGAATGAAGCCTGACCGGGCCAACAAGTCTGACCGAGTGAAGCAGCAACACCTTTCTGACACTAACAAACCTGTCCAGAGTAGGCCAGCAGGGCTGAACTCAAAATGAAGCTTAAATCAGAAGGTCTTTTGTGGTAGTGTCCTTGATCCTACACAAGCCTTTAGTAAAGAAAATCCTCCTAAATGTGATGAGTTGTTTGTGAGCTGATGACATATGAGTGCTGTAGTTGTTTTACTATAGGTGGGAATCCTGGCAGATGGTTGTAAGGCTGTACCATTATGATGCCAGTAGTGGTATCTATATTGAACTGACAGATATTCTTTGCATATGAGGCATCTGAAGGCAATAGCTGGTACCCAATCTTGTGGGCAACAATCTTCTGGCGACCTTACAATGATGATTCACACTCATAAGCACATGAAGCATTGAGCACACAGTGGGACAGACCCTGGCAGTGTTGATCCTTTAACAGCACTGAAACAGGTTCTCTTGAACCAGGCGCTGACATCTGCATCCAGGCTGCTTCCATCAGTTAGGATGCCTCCATCGTAGGGAAAAGGACCTTGCCTTCTCTCCTGGACAGCCTTCAGGACAGCCTCTTCTGAAGGTCTCATTAAAGCATAGCACAGGGTTTTGCCTGGTTTCTCTGGCATTTGCAGGCTGGGGGTGATGAGCAGTTGTCACTCAGTCCTAGGGTGTGGATTGCTGTCTGGGTGGCTTTAAAATTTTGTGCTTACCTGACATTAATGCTTACCTGACTGCTCACCGAAATCACCATTAGAAAGTGCATGCTGATGTCCCAGATGTTCTTAAAGGTTTTTAATCGGAGGTGAGCCTTCTGCCTCTTCCAATGACCAATGAAAATGAAAGAATTACCCAAAAACATCAAGATTCAGAGATGAGCCCGTGGACTATGATTTCCACTCACACTTGTTCCCACCAGTATATAAAAGTCAAGCCCCACAGGGTCAGTTTCCTGTTCAGTTGGAATCCTCATTGAAGAGCAGTGGCCTGCCTCTGGGCACTTGTGTATGAACTGAATGCTGAAAACCTTATCTCTGCTGCTGGGAACCAAATATTGGCCAATGCTTTGTTTATGCTTCCAATCTGGTCAAAAATTACACAACACCAGGTTATACTCCAATGGTTTATTTGAAAACACAAGCTTTTGGAGCCGCCCTCCTTCTTCAGGTGGTAGTGAGAAAGGTAGACCTTAGACACAGAATTTATAAGTAAAAGTCATACAACTGATGCAAGTGAGTTGAGCCCATCTAAGATGGCTGTTAAATCATTAATCCTTTAGAATGGAGGTGCAGGTTTCAATTGATTAATATGTTAATCTCTGTTTTTCTTTCAAGTCACTGCCCCGAGATAACTTAAGATTTTATCAGTATAGAAGAGGTGACATCTCAGGTGAGATAACGCATTTTAGACATGAGGTCTTGTTTAGAGTCTGACTGTGTCTTAACCTGGAGCCAGACTGGTTTTATTTCCAAAGTAGGTATTTATAAACAGTCAGTCAATGTGGCATTTTATAAATTCTTTGTCCAACCCGGAACAACACTGGCACCTCCACATCATGGCTTCCAATTTGGAGAAAGTTCTTAATTAACACCTTACCTGCCCTCAGAACATGGAAGAAACATTTTACGACCAATTAAATGGTTTTGAAGTAAATTAGTTACCAAGACTCGAGGGTTTGAATTATAAGGAGAGGCGGGATAAGCTGGGCCATTTTTCCCTGGAGCGTAGGAAGCTAAGGGGTGACCTTATAGATGTTTATAAAATCATGAAGAACACAGATAAGGTGAGTACCAGGGGAGTCCAAGATAAAGGACATTGATTTAAGGTGAGAGAAGAAAGATTTAAACGGATCTGTAAAGCAACTTTCTCACATAGAGGATAGTGCATTTAAGGAACGAGCTGCCAGAGAAAGTAGATTCTGGATCAGTGGAGCTGGAAAAGCACAGCAATTCAGGCAGCATCCGAGGACAGGCAAAATCGACGTTTCGGGCAAAAGCCCTTCATCAGGAATAAAGGCAGAGAGCCTGAAGCGTGGAGAGATAAGCTAGAGGAGGGTGGGGGTGGGGAGAGAGTGGCATAGAGTACAATAGGTCAGTGGGGAAGGAGATGAAGGTGATAGGTCAGGGAGGAGAGGGTGGAGTGGATAGGTGGAAAAGGAGCTGGGCAGGTCGGACAAGTCCGGACAGGTCAGGGGATCGAGTTGCTGGAGGTTAGAAGCTAGGATGAGGTGGGGGAAGGGGAAATGAGGAAACTGTTGAAATCCACATTGATGCCCTGGGGTTGAAGTGTTCCGAGGCGGAAGATGAGGCGTTCTTCCTCCAGGCGTCTGGTGGTGAGGGAGCGGCGGTGGAGGAGGCCCAGCACCTCCATATCCTCGGCAGAGTGGGAGGGGGAGTTGAAATGTTGAGCCACTGGGCGATTTGGTTGATTGGTGCAGGTGTCTTGGAGATGTTCCCTAAAGCGCTCTGCTAGGAGGCGCCCAGTCTCCCCAATGTAGAGGAGACCGCATCGGGAGCAACGGATACAATAGATGATATTAGTGGATGTGCAGGTAAAACTTTGATGGATGTGGAAAGCTCCTTTGGGGCCTTGGATAGAGGTGAGGGAGGAGGTGTGGGCGCAGGTTTTACAGTTCCTGCGGTGGCAGGGGAAAGTGCCAGGATGGGAGGGTGGGTCGTAGGGGGGCGTGGACCTGACCAGGTAGTCACGGAGGGAACGGTCTTTGCGGAAGGCGGAGAGGGGTGGGGAGGGAAATATATCCCTGGTGGTGGGGTCTGTTTGGAGGTGGCGGAAATGTCGGCGGATGATTTGGTTTATGCGAAGGTTGGTAGGGTGGAAGGTGAGCACCAGGGGCGTTCTGTCCTTGTTGCGGTTGGAGGGGTTGGGTCTGAGGGCGGAGGTGCGGGATGTGGATGAGATGCGTTGGAGGGCATCTTTAACCACGTGGGAAGGGAAATTGCGGTCTCTAAAGAAGGAGGCCATCTGGTGTGTTCTATGGTGGAACCGCTCCTCCTGGGAGCAGATACGGCGGAGGCAGAGGAATTGGGAATACGGGATGGCATTTTTGCAAGAGGTAGGGTGGGAAGAGGTGTAATCCAGGTAGCTGTGGGAGTCGATGGGTTTGTAGAAGATGTCAGTGTCAAGTCGGTCGTCACTGATGGACGCATCTCATCCACATCCCGCACCTCCGCCCTCAGACCCAACCCCTCCAACCGCAACAAGGACAGAACGCCCCTGGTGCTCACCTTCCACCCTATCAACCTTCGCATAAACCAAATCATCCGCCAACATTTCCGCCACCTCCAAACAGACCCCACCATCAGGGATATATTTCCCTCCCCACCCCTCTCCGCCTTCCGCAAAGACCGTTCCCTCCGTGACTACCTGGTCAGGTCCACGCCCCCCTACGACCCACCCTCCCATCCTGGCACTTTCCCCTGCCACCGCAGGAACTGTAAAACCTGCGCCCACACCTCCTCCCTCACCTCTATCCAAGGCCCCAAAGGAGCTTTCCACATCCATCAAAGTTTTACCTGCACATCCACTAATATCATCTATTGTATCCGTTGCTCCCGATCCGGTCTCCTCTACATTGGGGAGACTGGGCGCCTCCTAGCAGAGCGCTTTAGGGAACATCTCCGAGACACCCGCACCAATCAACCAAATCGCCCAGTGGCTCAACATTTCAACTCCCCCTCCCACTCTGCCGAGGATATGGAGGTGCTGGGCCTCCTCCACCACCGCTCCCTCACCACCAGACGCCTGGAGGAAGAACGCCTCATCTTCCGCCTCGGAACACTTCAACCCCAGGGCATCAATGTGGATTTCAACAGTTTCCTCATTTCCCCTTCCCCCACCTCATCCTAGCTTCGAACCTCCAGCAACTCGATCCCCTGACCTGTCCGGACTTGTCCGACCTGCCCAGCTCCTTTTCCACCTATCCACTCCACCCTCTCCTCCCTGACCTATCACCTTCATCTCCTTCCCCACTGACCTATTGTACTCTATGCCACTCTCTCCCCACCCCCACCCTCCTCTAGCTTATCTCTCCACGCTTCAGGCTCTCTGCCTTTATTCCTGATGAAGGGCTTTTGCCCGAAACGTCGATTTTGCCTGTCCTCGGATGCTGCCTGAATTGCTGTGCTCTTCCAGCACCACTGATCCAGAATCTGGTTTCCAGCATCTGCAGTCATTGTTTTTACCTGCCAGAGAAAGTAGTAGAGGTGAGTACAATTAACTTACTGAAAAGACATTTGGGCAGGTACATGGATAGGAAAGGTTTAGAGGGATACGGGCAAATGCAGGCAAATAGGACTAGTTCAGTTCAGGAAACCTGAATGAGTTGGGTCGAAGAGTCTGTTTTCATATGCTATGACTATATGATTCTAGCTAGTGCAATGTAAGGAAACACAGAAGACAACTGATGCACAGTAATGTCACACAAAAAAAACATGAATAGGTAAGTGCAATAAACTTTGTTTTAATCAGCTCCTTATCAATTGACACTCTTGAAAAAGCAGCAAAAATTACACACTTTAAATCCTGTAATCTGCTGTGATGGCTGAGTATTTCTTTTGACTCAAAATCTCCCTTTATTTCAATCATAAGCCATCTCCATCTTTTATACATTCCTGGTAGCCCAAGTTTACTTCTTGTTGTCCACTACTAGCCTCCAGCTCTTCAGAATAGAACCGGCCAGCCATGTGAAGGTCCTCTCAGCATTCATACTTGCAGATGATGTGCCACAAGCTGTTTAGGGCAGCGCAGCCATGCTTGTTGACCGGGGTCTTTTCATAGGATGTCGCTGGCCTGTGTCGATGGCCTGTATGGTAGAGTTTTGAAAGAGGTAGCTGCCTTGATAATGGATAAATTGGTTTAAATCTTCTGGAATTTCTTAGATTGTAGAGTAGTTCACATGGATTTGAAAGTGACAAACATTACCCTGTTTTTATGAGGAAGAGAGAATGGAGGGGCGATAGGTCGGTCAGCCTAATATCAATAGTTGGCAAAATACTGTAATCTATTATTAGTTGTGCAGTAACAGGGCACTTAGAAAATCAAGATATGGTTAACAAGAATCAATGTGGATTAGATTAGATTAGATTAGATTAGATTAGATTAGATTAGATTAGAGTAGATTAGATTACTTACAGTGTGGAAACAGGCCCTTCGGCCCAACATGTCCACACCGACCCGCCACCCACCCCCCTAATGATTAATGAAAGGGAAACCATGTTTGACAAGTCTATTAGTGTTCTTGAGAAAAGAACTAGCAAAATGGATAGGAGGATGCTGTCAATATGCTGTATTTGGATTTTTTTAATCCAATAAAATGTCACACAAATCTAGTCAGACTGGTTGCCAGGATGGTTGAATTTTCTTATGAGGATAGGTTGAGGAGACCGGGCCTATGTTCTCTCAGATTTAGGAGAATTAGAGATGATTTCATTGAAGCATATAACACTTTTACAGGACTCAATAAGGATGATGCAAGAAGGATATTTCCCTTGGCCAGAGACAATCTCAAATCAGGCAACACAGTGTGACTACAGACTGAGATGAAGAGGAATTTCTTGACTCAGAGGATGCTGAAACTTTGGAATTCTCTACTTGGAGAGAACCATGAAGGATCAGTGATTGAATAAGTTCAAGATAGATATCAATATATTTCTAGATTTTAAAGATATCAAGGAATTTGCAATAGCGTGGGGAAAATTGTGTTGAGGTAGAAGATTAGCAATAAGCTGATTGGATTAGAATTAGCTTTATTGTCACATGCACTCACGTGAGTGCAGTGAAAGTTTATAAATCGCCACTTATGACTCTATCTGAAATACAAAGGTACCTAGGTACAGATTTGTAAATACAAATTCTTGGAGAAAAAAGTTTAAAAAATAAAGACATGAGATTTCAGAATAACTGCACTTCTAATCCAAACTGCACTGGGCTTCATCTCGAGGCCTGCAATGCATGGAGTCAAGTCCATGCTGAGACCGGGTGGTTGAGTCCATGCTCAAGCTGGGAGTCAAGTCCATGTTGAGGCCAGGAGTTAGAGAGAATGCTGAGCCCAGGGGTCGACTCCACACTGAAGCCAGGGTTGAGTCCATGCTGAGGCCAGGACTTTGAGTCCATGCTGAGGCTGGGAGTCAAAGGCCACACTGAGGCCGGGAGTTCAAAACCATACTCAGGTCAAGAGTTCGAGGCCATGCTCAGACCGGGAGTCAAGGCCAGGCTGGTACCAAGGTTTGAAAAGAAAACTGAGGCCAGGTGTCGAGTCCACACTGGGGCCGGGAGTCAAGTCCACACTGAGGCTGAGAGTTCGAGTCCACACTGAGGCTAAAACTTCGAGTCCACACTGAGGTCGGGAGTCTGAGTCCATACTGAGACCAGGAGTCTGATTCCACACTGAGGCCGGGCGTCGAGTCCACACTCAGGCCGGGAATCTGAGTCCACACTGAGGCCGGGAGTCTGAGTCCACACTGAGGCCGGGAGTCTGAGTCCACACTGAGGCCGGGAGCCTGAGTCCACACTGAGGCCGGGTGTTGAGTCCACACTGAGGCTGGGAGTTGAGTCCACACTGACGCCGGGAGTCTGAGCCCACACTGAGGCCAGGAGACTGAGTCCACACTGAGGCTGGGAGTTGAGTCCACACTGAGGCTGGGAGTCTGAGTCCACACTGAGGCCGGGAGCCTGAGTCCACACTGAGGCCAGGTGTTGAGTCCACACTGAGGCTGGGAGCGTGAGTCCACACTGAGGCCGGGAGCGTGAGTCCACACTGAGGCCGGGTGTTGAGTCCACACTGAGGCTCGGAGTCTGAGTCCACACTGAGGCCGTGAGTCTGAGTCCACACTGAGGCCGTGAGTCTGAGTCCACACTGAGGCTCGGAGTCTGAGTCCACACTGAGGCCATGAGTCTGAGTCCACACTGAGGCCGTGAGTCTGAGTCCACACTGAGGCCGTGAGTCTGAGTCCACACTGAGGCTGGGAGTCTGAGTCCACACAGAGGCTCGGAGTCTGAGTCCACACTGAGGCCAGAAGGCCACACTGGCTTTCACCTCAGACATCACTGATGCCACCCAATGACAGCTCTGAATGGAGGAACAAGTTTAAAGGGTTAAATAGCCTACTCAGAGGCTACAACACAAAATTAAGATCCAAAGGAATTGGGGCAATATATTATAATATAAACTGAACATTGGTTAATGGACAATGAGACATTTTTGTTTGGCAAGCTGTAACTAACAAAATACCAAAAGGGTGAAGACTAGCTTAATTTATTTACAATATATGTAAGTGACTTAAATGAGGATGTTGAATGTAATGTATCCTAACTTTCTGATGATCTAAGTTTGAAAGTAAGTGGTGAGGAGGATGCAATCAAGCTGCAAAAGGACTAAACGTAGGTTTGGTGAGTGGACATGAGACATGGCAGATGGAATACAATGTGATAAAGAGTGAGTTTGCTGATTTTGAATGGCAAAATTAAGTCAGATTTTTCTTTTTGAATAACGACCTCTAGGAAGTGCAATATCAAAGACAGCGAGGGGGAGCACGACATGGCCCAGTCACAAATACATCAAAGAGGGGCTAGGCATCAGGCAGCATAGTCATTCATGGATCAATTCCTGTGCTCCTCAAAGGCTACAACACAAAATTAAGACTCAAAGGAATTGGGCAATATGTTACAGTAGCATTAATACAAATTAGTAATTACTTAAGGGCCTCCCCCCACTTCTACTAGGAAATTCCTCATGACCGGAAAGCTAACACCAAGTATCAGGCCCACTCAATTAAACCTGGTGAGCCTTGTTGTCGGGTAAGGAGGTGCTCAACACTGGCAACCTGCAAGAATGTGTACTCAGCCCCCTATTGTGCTCCCTGTACACTCATGACTGGGAGATGCCAAATTTCGTCAGAACATCATCTACGAGTTCGCTGATGACACCACCACTGTAGACCAATATCAAACAATGACTAATTAGAATATAGGAAGGAGATAGAATGCTTGTGTTGTGGTGCAAAAACAACAATCTCTCCCTTAATGTCCGCAAAACTAAAGAGCCGATCGTCAACTTCAGGATGAAAGGAGGAGATCTCACCCCAGCTTCATTAATGGAGCTAAGGTGGAGAGGGTTGAGAACATCAACTTCCTCGGAATGACAATAACCAACAAGCTGTTTTGCTGCTTCCACGTAGATGCGACGGTCAAGAAGACACAACAATGCCTCTTCTTCCTCAGAGAAGATGTCCATAAAAATCTGCTGGACAAATCTGTTAGAGTTCTTTGAAGAAGCAATGAGCAGATTAGACCAAGGAGAACCAATGGATGTAATCTACCTGGACTTCAAGAAGGCCTTTGACATGGTGCCACCCAGGAGGCTACTGAGTAAAGTGAGGGCCCAAGTGTGAGAGGCAGGTGTTAGCATGGATAGAAGCTTGGCTGCCTGGCAGAAAGCAGAGAGTACGGACAAAAGGGTCTGATAACAAGTGGTGTTCTGCAAGGCTCAGTGTTGGGACCACAACTTTTCACTTTATAAATTAACGATTTAGATGAAGGAACTGAAGGCATTCTGACTAAGTTTGCAGATGATACAAAGATAGGCAAAGGAACAGCCAGCTTTGAGGAATAGGGAGGCTGCAGAAGGATTTGGACAGGTTTGGGGAGTGAGCAAAGAAGTGGCAGATGGAGTACAAGTGGGAAAGGGTGAGGTCATGGACTAATTTTCTAAATGGGGAGAAAATTCAGAACTCTGAAGGGCAAAGAGACTTAAGAGTTCTAGTCCAGACATTTCTCAAGGTAAACTTGCAGGTTGAGTCAGTAGTTAGGAAGGCAAATGCAATGATGGCATTTACTTTAGGAGGACTTGATTATAAATGCAGGGGGATGTACTTCTGAGGCTCTATAAGCCTCTGGTCAGACCATATTTGGAGTATTGTATGCAGTTTTTGGCCCCATATCTCAGTAAGGATGTATTGGTCCTGGAGCGTGTTCAGAGGAGATTCTCAAGAATGGTCCCAGGAATGAACAGCTTAACATATGAGGAATATTTGACGACTCTGGGTTTATACCTGATGGAATTTAGAAGGATGATGGGGGGGGGGGGGGATCTAATTGAACTGACAGAATACTGAATGGCCTGGACAGAGTAGTAATGGGAAGATGTTTCCATTGGTAGGAGAGACTAGGACCCGAGGGCACAGCCTTCGAATAAAGGGAAGATCTTTCAGAATGGAGATAAGGAGAAACATCTTCAGCCAGAGAGTGGTGAATCTATGGAATACACTGCCACAGAAGGCTGTGTAGGCCAGGTCATTGAGTATATTTAAGACTGAGATAGATAGGTTCTTGAATGTATAGGGGATCAAGGGTTACAGGGAGAAAGCGGGAAAATGGGGTTGAGAAACATACTAGCCATGCTGGAGCAGACTCAATGGGCTGAATGGCCTAACTTCAGATCCTATGTCTTTTCGTCTTATGGTCCTATGGACCCTCATCAACTTTTACAGGTGCGCCATAGAAAGCATTCTATCTGGATGCATGACGACTTGGTGTGACAACTGCTCTGCCCAGGATCGCAAGAAACTACAGAGAGTTGTGTGCACAGTCCAGACCATCATGCAAGCCACCCTCACAACCATGGACTCCAATTTCACTTCTCACCAACACGGAAAGGCAGTCAACATCATCCAGGATCACCCCCCACCCCCATCACCCCTCTCCACCCTGGAAACGCTCTCTTCCAATCTCTTCCATCAGGCAGAAGATACAGAAGCTTGAACACCTGCACCAACAGGTTCAAGAACAGCTTTTCCCCTGCTGTTATTAGACTGCTGAATAGACCTCCCTAACTTCAAATTGAATGTTGATCTTGGTTTTGTGCCCCTCCTGTGCAGCCGTAAACTTGTTTTGACCCAGCCTTGCTCTGTCTAAACACCCTATGACCTGTATGTCCTTGTATGTTATGATCTGCCTGTACTGCATGCAAAACATAACATTTCACTGTATTTAGGTACATGTGACCACAGCAAATCAAATCAAAGAGCTACCTTTTATTGTGGGGCCCCACTCCAATTGGAGGCACCTGCCAAGCTGTTTGACACCCATATTTCCCTTCACCCTCTGCTCAGTTCACCCTTGTCCCACAACCCCCTTATCAGGGCCTGCCTGACAAGCCCGAGCAAGACTCAGGCTTATCTTCAAGTCCAGCTCCAATGCAGCTTGCGCCGCCTGAGGTTCCCAACAGCTCCACCTCAAATCAATGAGACAATAGCCACTCAATGGTTGTAGGGTAAGACCGGCCTGCAAGTTGGTTGATCACATCCAAGGCAATAAAATGCATCCTGATCAGAGCCGAAAGTACGTTTGCAATCAGAGAGATCTGAGTGTTTTTGTACTTGCATCACAGAAAATGACCAGGCAACAAGCAACTGAAGGACAAATAATAAAAGCTTTTATTACAGGTAGACGATCCTTTATCCAAAATGCTCGGGACCAGCTATTTTTCGGAATTCGAAATTTTTCGATTTTCCGAATAAGTGGCAGTTTAATGGTGAAATTTTAAAAAGTCTTACCGGAGGAGCAGACTTCTAAGTAAGAACGTGCTTGGCCATGCTCCCCACTATGTCGCATCTGAGTGATATGCATCGAGTGGGTGTCAATTTGGGGCATTCACAGAGACACCCCAGGCCTGTCGGTGCTTGACCATACCTCCCATGTCACATCGGAGTGACACATATCGAGTGGGTGTCGACTTGCCAAACAACCTTGTTATTGAGAAAAAAACTTCACAAAAAACCTTTGGATTTCGAAGCTTTTCGGTTTTTGGACGTTTGGATAAAGGATCTTCTATCTATACAAAAGGAGTGGAGTATAACAGTAAACATCTCGCACTAAAATTGTAGAGGACAGTAATGAGGATAAACCTAGACTGTTGGGTGCAGTTTTGGTCTCCTGACCTGAGGAAGGACATGGTTGGCCTTGCTGGAAGTTAAAGGTTCCAAGAAATCGGTGATTGGCCCATGAGGAACGATTGAGTAGATTGTGTCGATATTCCCTGGAGTTTAGAAGAATGAGAAATGATCAAACTGCAACATAAAATTCTCAAGTGCCTTGACAGGGTCAATATTGAAAAAATGATACCTCTTGGCTGAGGGGTCTAGTAAACAGGGTGATAGAGTAGGGGATCAGTCATTTAGGATTGAGAGGAGGAGGAAGTTGCTCCCTCAAAAGGTTGTGGTCATTTGAAATTCTCCACACTAGAGATCTGTAGATGCTCAGCCATTGGGTACAGTCAAGGTGGCAGTTTTTTCTGCTGAATTGATGGATATGGCGGTAGTGCAGAAAGGTAGAAGTAAGGAAAAGGATTAGACATGGTTAAGTTGAATGGTGAAACAGGCTCAAAGGATCAAAACCTATTGCAGCTCCTATTTCTTACAGTTTCATTGTCACTGATAAACTGAGTTAAGAATTCAGGAAAAATGTCTGGACCAAGAGAACTGCTAGAATGTCAAAATTGTTCCCAACAGAATAAGTAGGAAGTTGAATTGTGCAAATGCCTTTACGAGCATGTTAAGCAAATACTTGAAAGTGGATTGAAAAACATGGTGTAAAGATGTAATGAGATGTAATGAAAAATGGAGGAGAGTTATGTCAAGCATATGGAAACGTAGAGATCATTCAAGTCAGATGCCCTATTCTGCGCCGTAGGTTCGGTGTGATTCTTGGTATGTTAACAAAATTTTAATTTATAAAGTAATATATCAAAACAAAATAAATATCAACTTCACTATTGTTTATGATTGTCAAATGGCAAATGCTATTTCATGTACAACCCTGGTTGGAGTCTTTATGAGACTTATTGTCAATGATATCCCCTCTCCCCACCCCCCAAAGAATGTGCTCGTCTTCAAAGTTTCCACAATAATGTCACCAGACTGGCTGCCTCTGGCCTGACTCCTGTGGGCCAGTCACCTGCTTTAATGCTGTAAATTCTGTGTACTTCTGCGGGAAATATTTGTTACGCCCAAAACAAATCACTCTCTGCATTATTTGCACTGATGGCATTACCATGGACTAGGGGACAACTCCATTGAAATCAGAGGGCAACAAATGTCTGATACAAGAAGAGAAGGCTGTTGGAAGCTGCAGCATCTGAGTAAGGTACACCGGCATACTGAGTCATCACCTCTTTTAAATCCACAAATAAAAATCACAAAACACTGAGAAGTGTTAATGTGACTGAAAATTATTTTTAATTGTCTGGACTGTCAGAATTCACAACTATAATTAGGGGCTCTGCATATTTGTGGAGCTAAAAGCAAACTCAGATTGGGACTTGTTTCTTTGGGACTTAGTGGACTTTGTCAAGCAGGCTGAAAGCTGTATCTTGGCCTGAGTTAGACACCTCTATCCTGTCAGTCCGATGGAGTTCTGAGGGAGATTAAGATGCAAAATCATGAGCCTATCTGTTGGCTCCAGTAGTTTAAGTAGATGGTAAAATCCCATGGTATTGTGTTATTCAGAGTAGAGTCTAACCAATATTATTCTCTCAATCAACACTTTCAAATAAAAAACTAATCACTCATCTCAGTATTGTCAATGGATCTATACTACACACAAAATGGATGTTGAATTTGCCCACGTAACAACAGTATCTACTCAAGAGACCTCACTCAGGTAAAGAACTTTGACAGGTAGTAGTTGAAAAGAAATCGTCTTGTTCTCTTACGCATGGTTGATTTGATTCAGCCCAGCAACAATCAGGTTTGAACTGGCTTTGCTGCTGCTTCATGTAACAAGAGGGAAATTGACCATTTTGTCAAGGAACATCCATGCTCACTGAAATAAATAAGTTTACAAATGGACAACTCTTCACCTGTACTGCTAGATTGAGGTCCGATAGGATGGAGGTAGGGGAGGGGCCATTTTCAAGCCCTTGTCTTTTTTTTAGATTACTTGCAGTGTGGAAACAGGCCCTTTGGCCCAACAAGTCCACACCGACCCGCCAAAGTGCAACCCACCCACACCCATTCCCCTATATTTACCCCTTCGCCTAACACTATGGGCAATTTAGCATGGCCAATTCACCTAACCTGCACATGTTTGGACTGTGGGAGGAAACTGGAGCACCCGGAGGAAACCCATGCAGACACGGGGAGAATGTGCAAACTTCACACAGTCAGTTACCTGAGGCGGAAATTGAACCCGGGTCTCTGGCGCTGTGAGGCAGCGGCACTAACCACTGTGCCACCATGCCACCCACTGTGCCACTGTGCTGCAATATATTGTCTTTCAATATATTGGCTTATGTTGTGGTTGAGAGCAAACTGTCATGTTCAGCAAAGTCAACTTCATTTGCAGCTTCCAGCCTGATTTTCAGTCTGTGAATAAAACAGAAAACCAGCTTGTCAAACTCAGATTCTGCAAGACCCTGTAAGATGAATTCAGACCCTTTATTAGAGGAATGGGTTATCTATGGTTCAGTTGTTCATTTCCTGTTTGAACCGAGTGACTGATCTTCTGTGCAACGCAGAGAAGTATTGCTTCAATTGGAATGGCACTAGAAAGGTTGTTCTCAGGCTGTGGTTAAGTACAAAAGGAAATTACCCACGAGTTGCACATGATTTGAGGCCAAGGAAACCAGGAAAAAGTTTTCAGGAACTTATCAGTCCCATTCGTGGAACCTAAACTGCATGACAAGCCAAGCGCTTGTCAGATTGATACAGTACATTGATAATTCACCTCACTGCAGGTGGTGAGAATTCACCTTCATTCTTTGTCTGAATCTCACTGACCCGTGAAAACAAAGATTTTCTTTTTTTTTTGCACTACCTGACAGAAGGATCCAAATTTGCCTCATATTTTTCTGGAGAAGACACAGGGATACATTTTATTAAATGCCAAAGAACAGGTTGACCCATTAACCAGGGATTTGATTTTTCCACTTACTTTCTTCACATCGTTGTCCAGAATGCACTATCTGGATGGTCAGGGGAAACAGATTCAATGGCAACTTGCAAAAGGAATTTGGAAAAATGCTGAAAGTCGTGAAAATGTACAGGCCGATGAGAAAGAGTAGGCAAGTGTAATTATTTGTATAGTTTGGTCAAAGGGCTAGTATAGACACAATGGGCTGAATAGCCTAGTTCCAATCTGTAACATTGTATGATTGCATGATTAAAGCATGTCTGTTATTTCTATTTATCCTGCATAAATTCAATCAAAAGCATGTTCTGAAGAGAACGCCTGCTCTAAATACAAACCCTACAACATTCCATTCTCTTTTGAAAGTTGCAGCCGTGTGCATGTGGATTTATAAAACTGAAGTATTTGAACATGTAAGATATATTCAGTTGGATTTAAATTCAAATGTGTCCACCTCCTGGGTGTTTTTCATTTAGACTCTGGACTTTGCTGAGCAGGCTGAAGGCCATATCTTGCCCTGAGTTAAAAGCCTCTGTCCTGACAGTTCGGTGAGGTTCTAAAGAAGAATGAGATACAAAACAATCAGCCAATCTGCTTTCTCTCATGGTTTAAGTGGACACTAAAAATCCAAAGGCACTATGTCATTCACAACAGTGTGTTTTTCTCCCCCCTCATCCTGGTCAATATTCACCTCGCAATCAAAACCGTCATAGAGTCATAGAGATGTACAGCACGGAAACAGACCCTTCGGTCCAACCCGTCCATGCCGACCAGATATCTCAACCCAATCTAGTCCCACCTGCCAGCACCCGGCCCATATCCCTCCAAACCCATTCTATTCATATACCCATCCAAATGCCTTTTAAATGTTGCAATTGTACCAGCCTCCATCACATCCTCTGGCAGCTCATTCCATATACGCACCACCCTCTGTGTGAAAAAGTTGCCCTTTAGGTGTCTTTTATATCTTTCCCCTCTCACCCTAAACCTATGCCCTCCAGTTCTGAACTCCCCAACCTCAGGGAAAAGACTTTGTCTATTTACTCTATCCATACCCCTCATAATTTTGTAAACCTCTAAAAGGTCACCCCTCAGCCTCCGACACTCCAGGGAAAACAGACCCAGCCTGTTCAGCCTCTCCCTATAGATCAAATCCTCCAACCATGGCAACATCCTTGTAAATCTTTTCTGTACCCTTTCAAGTTGCACAACATCTTTCCGATAGGAAGAAGACCAGAATTGCAAGCAATATTCCTACAGTGGCCTACCCAATGTCCTATACAGCCACAACATGACATCCCAACTCCTATACTCAATACTCTGACCAATAAAAGAAAGCATACCAAATACCTTCTTCACTATCCTATCTACCTACGATTCCATTTCAAGGAGCTATGAGCTTGCACTCCAAGGTCTCTTTGTTCAGCAACACTCTCTAGGACCTTACCATTAAGTGCATAAGTCCTGCTATGATTTGCTTTCTCAAAATGCAGCACCTCGCATTTATCTGAATTAAATTCCATCTGCCACTTCTCAGCCCATTGGCCCATCTGATCAAGATCCTGTTGTAATCTAAGGTAACCTTCTTCACTGTCCACTATACATCCAATTTTGGTGTCATCTGCAAACTAACTAACTACATAGAGATGTTCAGCATGGAAACAGACCCTTCGGTCCAACCCGTCCATGCCGACCAGATATCTCAACCCAATCTAGTCCCACCTGCCAGCACCCGGCCCATATCCCTCCAAACCTTTCCTATTCATATACCCATCCAAATGCCTTTTAAATGTTGCAATTATACCAGCCTCCACCAGATCCTCTGGCAGCTCATTCCATATACGCACCACCCTCTGTGTGAAAACGTTGCCCCTTAGGTGTTCCTGATGAAGGTCTTTTGCCCGAAACGTCGATTTCAAAGCTCCTCGGATGCTGCCTGAACTGCTGTGCTCTTCCAGCACCACTAATCCAGAATCTGGTTTCCAGCATCTGCTGTCATTGTTTTTACCTAACTAACTACACCTCTTATGCTCACATCCAAATCATTTATGTAAATGACAAAAAGTAGAGGACCCAGCACCGATCCTTGTAGCAGTCCACTGGTCACAGGCGTCCATTCTGAAAAGCAACCCTCCACCACCACCCTCTGTCTTCTACCTTTGAGCCAGTTCTGTATCCAAATAGCTAGTTCTCCCTGTATTCCATGAGATCTAACCTTGCTCATCAGTCTCCCATGGCGAACCTTGTCAAATGCCTTACTGAAGTCCATATAGATCACATTTACCACTCTGCCCTCATCAACCCTCTTTGTTATTTCTTCAAAAAACTCACTCAAGTTTGTGACACATGATTTCTCACGCACAAAGCCATGTTGACTATCCCTAATCAGCCCTTGCCTTTCCAAATACATGTACATCCTGTCCCTCAGGATTCCCTCCAACAACTTGCCCACCATCGACATCAGGCTCACTGGTCTACAATTCCCTGGCTTGTCCTTACTACCCCTTTTAAACAGTGGCACCATGTTAGCCAACCTCCAGTCTTCCAGCACCTCACCTGTGACTATCGATGATACAAATATCTCAGCAAGAGGCCAAGCAATCACATCTCTAGCTTCCCAGAGAGTTCTCAGGTACACCTGATCAGGTCCTGGGGATTTATCCACCTTTATACATTTCAAGATATCCAGCACTTCCTCCTCTGTAATCTGGACATTTTGCAAGATGTCACCATCTATTTCCCTACTTCCTATATCTTCCATATCCTTTTCCACACTAAACCAAATAAAGAAAATCAGAATTACTGGTGATTTATCTCAGCATTGTCAATGGGCTCTGTCACAAAGCTGGTCCTTTTTATCTAAAAGCTATTCCTTTTGTCAAGGATACTTTATCATTTTTTTCCCGAGGGATTTTATGACCAAAACGATTGGGTTGGTACAGAGATGAAAGGATTTACTGAGAGACCTTTTTGTTCATACGTAAACAAATTAGACTTTCAGCCAAAGCTTTCATGTCCTGTATGCTTTCATGAATAATGAAAAGGGAGTGGTCAGTCCTAAAAGCTGAAGTCTTGTTTGAGTCAGTGCAGCGGTGGGCTGTGTGAAAACAGACTGCAAAACTCTCTCTCCTTCTGCCCTTCCAATTTCGACCTGTAAGCCTTTGTTTCATTTTTACTGTATGTTTAAGAGGGTTGTTTATTGGGACTGTTGTTTATTTTTAGAACAGCATAATTAAGTCTGATTTGGATAGACTGAGTTCTGTGGGTATTCTATATTCTGTTCTTTGTGTTTCATTCCATAATTTTGTGAATAAACTTTTACCTGTTTTAAAATCCAGTAGCCAACCGAGCTAACTTACTCTGGGTAATTTTCACTGGACACTTACTGAAACAAATTGCAAAATTATGGTCTGGGCTGCCTGTTTAAGAATGTTTTGAGTGGTCTGGCCTAGTCCATAACAGACTATACTATTGGCAAAGTAGTTGCTGTATTTACCCATATAACAGCATCTGCTCAAGGGAATTCACTCAGGTAAAGAATTTTGACAAACTTGTAGAGACCTGAATTTCTTTTTAGCCCATTAGTGAAACCACCTCTGGACTATGTAGCTTTGAAATGTATGATTCATGAATAATAGCAAAATAAAATCACATATGTCTCTCATTTTTAGTTAAAAATTGTCTTTCTCTCTCAGATCTGGATTGGCATCAAATATCATTTCTCTAGAGATGGAGCTTTGATCCATGCTGATCAAGGTACAAAATTAATTTGCACACCCACTCCTCTGTTTCCTTGCCCCACACCCCAGCTTCTGTCCTGTATCACTTCCTCCCAGCACAGCCGACTCATAATTAAGCATTTACACTTCTCTTCAACATCCCATCTAGACTATAATGTCTTTCTCAGCTTATTGTCAGCAATTATTTGTTTAACCCTTTTCTCTCTCTCTCTCTCTCTCTCTTTCTCTCTCTCTATCTTCATGGGCCCCATCTCCATGTATTCTATTCTCCCTTCACCACTCACACACTCCCAGTCCCATCCCATCATCAGTATACATTCCACCCTTACCTCCGTATCTTCAGTCCACAAAAGGGTCAGTGCACTTGAGATGTTAACTCAGTTTTCTCTATACAAATGCCGCCAGACCTGCTGAATTTCTCCAGCAAACTTTGTTTCTCTTTCAGATTTCTGGCAGGTGCAGTTCTTTATGTCTAATACAAAATGATTTTAATCACTTGCCAGAAAGAAAGACAGGGTTGCTGAAAAAATCCAAACAAACATTAACTTTCATTTACACTGTGCCTTTAAAATAGTAAAATGACCTGGGATGCTTTACAGGAATATAACTAAACAAAATTTACTCCAGGCCAAACATGGAGCTGTTAAGTCAGCTGACAAAAATTTTGATTAAGAGGTTAGCTTTCAGAAGCACTTTTAAGAAGGAGAGAGAATTGGGAGCGTTAGCGAGTGGGCTTAGGGCCTAGGTAGCTGAAGGCACAACCAGCAAGAGTGGATGAATGGAGTTATGGATACATAAGAGAACAGAATTAGATCTCACATGGAAGAGGGACGTGTTGCTAGGGAAAGTCAAAGGGCAAGCAAAACAATCTATCGTTCTGACAACTTAACATTTCAAAGGACAATTTCTCATTTGAGAATTTTCATTTCGGGTGAGGCTTTTTTCTTTCATGTCGTTGAGTGATGCTGTCCAGAGAGAAATATTTGAAAACGCAGACATATGGACCATTCAGATCTGCCCTGTATGGAAAATTGCTCTGCGTTTGAGAAGCCATTCGCTGGAAAGTCAGCAGTGAGAAAATACCCAGCTGCAAAACATGACTGATGAAGATACCCACTTAACAGGAGATAAATCACACCACGTTACTGAGAAAATCCAAGCTGCAGCTTGGACGGGGAAACTGAAACTATGGAATTATGCACCACAGACGGAGGATATTCAGCCCATCTTGCCTCTGTGAGCTATTTGAGAGAGTTACCCAATTAATCATTTTTTCCTGCGTAGCTTTATTTCCCCTTTTCAACCACTTTAAAGATAGGCATTGAACCTTCTTCCATCATCCAGATCTTAATAATTCACTGTCTTTTAAAACCAAATTCTCTTTATCTCACTCCTTTTGTGAAATATCTTAAATCTGTAATCTGTAGCAACTGCTCCTGCTGCTGACAGTCAGCTTATCCAAACTCTACAATAATATTAAGCAGCTTTAACAAACAGCCTCTTAGCCAGCTCTAATTCCTGATACACTCTATAATCAATGTCTTCTGGGAAAAATATACATTTCAATTTCATAGCAAACTTGCGACATGGATAACCAAGCAAAAAGCCTTATCGTGAATGGCTGAGAAAAAGGGGTAACTTAAAAGACGTTTACAGGCAAGTCGTGTACACCAACTGGTAGAAAGAAACTCAAATGTCGTGCCTAAGGCTTGTATCTTTCTGGACAAGTTGTTTGCATATAATCACAATCCCTTTGTAGAAGGCTGATGAATGGACTGCAACATGAGTGTGCCTTCTTTGGATAATACCCCTTGTATCAGCCAACAGTGTTTTTGTCCTGTATTCTGGATGGTTTTAATTGTTTCCCACAGGCTGTCCATTGACGGGATCACTTCCCATCTCCATGAGTTACCATCAAACGCACCCACTGCAGAGCCAAACCTTTAGTACCTACTAGCCTTGAACAAAAATCAAATCCTGCACATTCTGACTCAGGCAACAGCCCTGCCACTAAAGCAAAGACTTGCTCCATCAATATAGGGAGGTATGGAGATCTTAGCAATGCTAATATGGTGACTGGAGTGGATTGTAATGAGGTCAGCCAGGTGCGCCTCATAGAATCTGATTTCCCTGATTGGGGCTACAACAAATCAAAGGTTTCAATGCCCTGCCCCCAGAATTTTCCTCCCCTTGTCTTCCTTCTGTCTCCTCCCCTTCTCCTAATGTCACCTCCTGTCGTGTATTCTCTAGCCCTCCCATTCTCTGATACTAACATTCTGTATTCAGCTAAGGTCTTAGTTCTATCTCTCGACACCCCAACTTCAATGAACTTCACCTCCTTGCCCATTTGTTTGGAGTCCCCTCCTCTTCACACAAACTCCTTCAGTGACCTACAACACTCTATGGGAGCCTGGACCTCTCCCTTCACTTGACTTGTTAATTGGGAACTGTCAACATGGCATTGGCCACCTTAATTTCTCTGTCTCCCCCCCACCTTACTCCCTATTTCATTCATACCTATCTCCGTGCACTCAGATCCAACCCTGACTTTGCTACTAGGCCTGCCGATAAGGGTGGTGCTGTTGTGGAACTCCTTCACCAGTACAAAAAATAGGACTTCTGAAGACTGGACCTTGTCTCCATAAGGACTGTTGATGTACTGACCTCTACATTGCAGAGGCTGAGTGCCAGCTCTCAGACACCTCCTTCTCTCTCCCCCTGGCCCATGACTCTACCATTGAATGTCAGATTATTGTATCCACAAAAGTAACTAATCTCATTTCATCTGGTGATCTCCACCCAATCTCAAAGTCCTCAAACCCCACACAGCCCCCTTCTACCTTCATCCCAAAATCCAGAAACAGGACTGCCTGGGCAGACCCATTGTTTCTCACTGTTCCTGCTCCACAGAACCTAACTCCTCCCACCTCGACTCAGATTTCTCTCCCCTTGTCTAGTTCCCTCCCCACTTACATCCACGATTCCTCAGAGGCTTTATGTCAGTTTCAGAATTTCCAGTTTGCAGCCCCCAAGCCACCTCGTCTTCACAATGGCCGTGCAATCTCTTTACCCATCCATCCCCCACCAGGATGGTCTCAGGGCTCTCCACTTCTTCCGGGAAAAAGAGTGGCCTGAACTCTCCCCACCCGCCACCACCTTCCTTCCTCTGGCCGGGTTCATCTTTACCCTGAACAACTTCTCCTCCCACTTTCAGAAGAGTTGCTATGAGTACGCACACCACCCCCAGTTATGCCTGTCTCTATGTGGGGTTCATGGAACATTTCTTACTCCAGTCCTATTCAGGTCCCTCCACAGAACTCCTTCTCCAGTACAAAAAAAAAAGGAATTCTGAAGAAGGGTGTCTGGACTCGAGGCATTAGCTCTGCTTTCTCTCCGCAGTTGCTGAGTTTTGCAGGTAATTTCTGCTTTTGTTCAGATTTCCAGCATCCACAGTTTTTCTATTCGAAACCCTGAGGTACCACCATATCCGGTTGTGAATGGTGGTGGACAATTAAACAACTCGGTGAAGGAGAAAGCCCCAGGAATTTCCCCATCCTCCATGATCAGGAAGTCCAGCACAAAAGATAAGGCTGAAACATTTGCAGCAATCCTCAGCCAGAGGTGCTGAGTTTATTGAGTCATCTCGGCCTCCTCCAATGGTCCCCAGAATCACAAATAACAGTCTTCAGCCAATTCGATTCACTCCAAGCAATATCAAGGAACATCTGAGTATACTGGATGATACAAAGTGTGTGGGTTCTGACAACATTTCAGTAATGGTACTGAAGATCGGTGATCCAGAAATTGCCATACCTTTAGCCAAGCTGTACCATTACAGCAAGAACACTCCATCTACCTAACAACGTGGAAAACTGCCTGGGCATATCCTTTAGGAGAAAGTGAGGACTGCAGATGCTGGAGATCAGAGTCTGGAAAAGCACAGCAGGCCAGGAAGTGTCCGAGGAGCAGGAGAATCAATGTTTCAGGCATAAGTCCTTCATCAGGAATGAGGTTTATGGATCGGGGATGAGAAATAAATTGGGGGTGGTGGGGGGGGGGGGCGGGGAGCTGGAGTTGGGGGAAGGTAGCTGGGAAAGCAATAGGTAGATGAAGATGAGGGAGAAGATGATAGGTCAGAGGAGGGAGTGATAGACAGATCCAGAGGGCGGTGCCGACTTGGAGGCATAGGACTGAGGCAATATGGGAGGAGGGGAAATTAAAAAGCTGTTGAAATCCACATTTATCCCGTATGGTTACGGAGTCCCAAGACAGAATATGAGGCCTTCTTCCTCCAGGCTTCAGTTGGTAATGGTTTGGCAGTGGGTATACAAATCCAACCTGGCCAATTACTGCACCATCAGTCTACATTCAATTATCAGCAAAATGATAGAAGGCATCATCAACAGTGCTGTCAAGTGCCACTTCCTGAGAAGTGGTCTGTTTACAGATGCCTAATTTGGGTCCTGCCATGGCCAACCAGCTCCTGATCTCAGGTTCAAACATGGACAAATGAGCTGAATTCCAGAAGTGAGGCGAGAGTGACAGTCTTTGACGTCAAGGCTGCATTCAACCAAATGTGGAATCACGCAGTCCTATCAAAACTGGAATCAATGGGTATCAGGCAGAAAACTCTCCAGTGGTTAGAGTCATACCTGGCCCATAGGAAGATGGCTGTGGTTGTTGGAGCTCAGTCATCCCAGCTTCAGGACATCTCTGCAGGAGTTCCTCAGGGTAGTGTCCTAGACCCAACCATCATCAACTGCTTCATCAATGACCTTCCCTTCATCATAAGGACAGAAGTGGTTCATCGGTGATTACATAATGTTCAGCAGCATTCGAGACTCCTCAGATCCTGAAGCAGTTCATTTTAAATTGCAGCAAAACTGGATAATATCCAGGCCAGGGTTGACAAGTAGCAAGTAGCATTTCCACTGTACAAGTGCCAGGCTATGACCATTTCTCACAAGACAGCATCTGACTATCACTCCTATATATTCAATGATGTTACCATGTTACTGAATTCCCCACTATCAACATCCTGGGGATTACCATTGATCAAAAATTCAACTGAACTCCCATATAAATATGGAGGCTACAAGAGCAAGTTAGAGGCTAGAAACATTGTAGCAAAAACTCTCCTCCTAACTCCCCAATGCCAATTCCCCATTTACAAGGCACAAGTCAGGAGTGTGATGAAATACTCTCCACTTGCCTGGATGAGTGCAGCTCCAACAATGCACAAGAAGCTTAACACCATCCAGGACAAAGCAATCATCTTGTTTTGCATCACAAACATCCACCCTCTCCATCACCGTCACTCAGATGCAGCAATGTGTATTCAAAAGATGCGCTGCAAGTTCACCATGACCTTAGCACCTTCCAAACGCACAACCACTTCCATCTAGAATGACAAGGGCAGCAAATACATGAAAACACCACCACTTGCAAATTTTCCCTCTCAGCTACACATCATCTTGACTTGGAACTATATCACCATTCCTTCACTGTCGCTGGGTAAAAATCCTGAAACTCTTTCCTAATGGCATTGTGGGTCAACCTACAGCAAGTGGACTGCAGGGATTCAAGAAGGCAGCTCACCCACCACCTTCTCAAGGGTAACTAGGGATGGGCAATAAATGCTGGGCCCAGCCAGCGATGCCCTATCCAAGCAAGAAAGTTTTTAAAATGATCAATACAGGTCTGCTTCCTTGATAATTGACACACAGATTAAACACTTGAAATTGTTTTGTTTTTTGTTCTTTTCTCAGAATATTTACTTTATTGCTGGTCTATGGTAATCGACTGCAAAAGCAAAATGCTTCAACTATTTGAAGTTAGAAATAAAGAATAAAAAAACTGTAAACAGCTGATCAGGCAACATTTGTAGAGAGATAGCAATTCTTAGTCCCACCTGGTACAGACATTCCCTTTCAAAGATGTGGATAGGAGAGGGTCAGGAAAACAAAATAGGGAAAGAGAAATGGAAAGGAGAAAAGGTTGGGAGATGGGAAGGTATTGGTTGGGGGGGGGTGGGGGGGGGGGGGGGGGTGCAGGGAAGGATGGGGTCCAGAAAAGCAAAGAAGAATATGAGGCTTGGGGATGGGAGGGAAGATTGTCACAAGTTGGAGCAAAAAGAAAGGAAGAAAGTAAGGATCATAAGAGGAGGGGAACAAGATAGAGGATAAAAGTAGGGAAGAAATGAAAGGATAGGATAAAGGAGGAAGAGAGGTCAGGAAGGGGGCAAGAGAAGGACAAGAAGAAAGGAGAATAGAAGGAAAAGCATGGGGAAAGGGGAGAAGGAGATGAGAAAGGGCTTGGGTGGGCATCAATCGGAAAAGAGATGGGTAATGAGGTTGGGATAGGGAAGTGGAGGGGTAGTGAAAAAGGAGAAATTACTTAGAGAGAGGACAGTGGAGGGTGAGGGAGGTAGGAGGAAAGCAGAAGGAAGAGGGAATGATAACAGCAGGAGGGAGAAGGGAATGGTAGGAGAGAGGAAGGAATGGGAAGAAATAGAATTGGAGAAAGGGGCCAAACGAGTCAGGAGGGAAAGTAAATGTGGGAGGAAGGAAAGAGAGTAGCAGAGGGGATATTGCAGATGGGGGAAGAGAAGTAAAATTGGAAGGGAGAGTGGGGAAAGCAGGATGTGAGGAAAAGAGAGAAGAGGAAAGAGAGAAGAAGATGAGAGGGAGAGGGAAGAAAATTTTATTTAATGATGAACTTATCAGTTGTTTTGGAGAGATGCTTGTTTCCTTTGGTAATGAGAAATCCAAGATAATGCAATTAATGGGAACTGTGTCAACCAATTCCAACAAAGCTGGTAATTTGATATAAAACCAAAATGAAGCCACGATACGGTTCAGACAGCTTGGACATTCACTTGGATATTCAGCGTGGACAGCACGGTGGCACAGTGGTTAGCACTGTTGCCTCACAACACCTAGCACTGCTGCCTCACAGCGCCAGAGAGCCAGGTTCAATTCCCGCCTCAGGCGACTGACTGTGTGAATTTTGCACATTCTCCCCATGTCTGCGTGGGTTTCCTCCCACAGTCCAAAGATGTGCAGGTTAGGTGAATTGACCATGCTAAATTGCCCATAGTGTTAGGTAAGGGGTAAATGTAGGGGTATGGGTGGGTTGCGCTTCGGTGGGTCGGTGTGGACTTGTTGGGCCGAAGGGCCTGTTTCCACACTATAAGTAATCTAATCTAATCTAAAACCAAAGTAACCGAAAGGAATGTTTTCACTTTATTTTCCAGTTGTACTATTCATACTGGCATACCATACAGAGCCACTTAAAATTGTTTTCTGTCCACTTGACTTAGCTCTGTGTGAGACAGAAGCAACTTCCACGTGCCTGGCTCGTTTCAATTGCTCGGGCAAACCAGTTCAAGCAGCCGGATGTAGTTTTACCACAAAGTGCTTTCTAAGGTGAGGTGTTAGAATATGTAAGCGCAGTAATGGTTGGGACTCACTCAGGTCAGAATCTGTTTGCAGTGATCCAGATAACTACTGGTCCACCTGGCTGGCAGAGTGGAACGGGAGGTAAGTGCACTCTCAGCACTTATAATATTTTAATAAAGCACCAGAAAAATGAACTTTGTATCCTGTTGTGTCTGGAAATCTGCAAGTAATGTGGAAAAAACATCTGACTAATTGTAACTGCAGGTAGAGTTTTCTGAAGCCTTTACTTGAAGGCAGGGCTATTATAGTTTGCAGAAGTACATTCAGAAAGATTGGTAGATGACTGTAAAGTAG
Source organism: Chiloscyllium plagiosum (assembly GCF_037043375.1). Classification (NCBI taxonomy): domain Eukaryota; kingdom Metazoa; phylum Chordata; class Chondrichthyes; order Orectolobiformes; family Hemiscylliidae; genus Chiloscyllium; species Chiloscyllium plagiosum. The sequence continues at coordinate 77,511,319 of NW_028270149.1, forward strand.
CATTAAGCCCAAAGTTACATGATATTTGTGTGCATCATATTTGATTCTGGCCTAGATTAAACAGGAAACTCCAGGCCAAAATGCAAACGTGGTTATACTTTCAAACCAAGGGAATCTTCTCAAATCTTCCCAAAACCCACTAAAACCAAAGGAAAGTTTTGCATTTATGCAGCGCCTGACACAACCACAGAGTGCCCCGAAGCATGACACGGAGCTTGTTCCTGAAATTGGGTTATAGAATCGATCCATGATGGTGCAGAGGCCAGAAAGCTGCAGTAATCTCAAACAAATACAAGGGCAGCAGTGGTGGAAGCTTGACCCGAGTCCCAGTTGCTGGCCATGGGAAACTATTTTGAGCATCAATGATATTTCCGATTTGTAGATGACATACGGGTGTTTGAGGAAAGGCTGCTTGTTCCAACTTCACTGCAGGAAGACATCCTGTACAAGAGATATCATGGACCCTTGAGGATCAGCAAGTGCAAAGCCAGCCTGGAGATCTGAAAGAGATTGAGGATCTTGCAATGAACTGTAAATCCTGAACTACTCACAGGCCTGAGCAAGGAGAGCCACTGACACCTACCAATTTACCCACCAGATCTTGGGAAATAGATAGATGCTGAGCTATACAATTTTGGCAAGAAGTCTTACCCTATTACTGTCAATTATCTTTTACTGAGCAGAGAGGAAGAAGTTATGCACCACTCTTATGGATGTGGTTGGCAGGGTCTTACATGAAATATTTGCAATGAATAGTTTGCCTGTTGTGGTTGTGCCAGATAATGAGCCACTTCAGACAACGTGCAGCCAGTTCAAGATACACACACAGTGGAACAGAGAAGCCAACTATGGGAGTCAAGACAATCAAGTCCCTTTTGAAGGAAAGTGCTGACTTATACAGCAATCCCCTCCCAGCCTCCACCCAATGCAGCCTAGCAACACCACAGTTGCTGATGGGCAGGATGGTGAGGACTCAACTCTTGAACCTATCGCAAACGTTGACTACACACTTGTACTCATGTGACTGTCAAGATGTTTATAAGACTGAACAGTCCTATTGCAGACAGCCGGCCACACTTTATAAAAGGCGTCAGTATGTAAGATGGTTGATGCAGTTTGGGCCAAGGGTAACAGACATGGATGTGGGACCTTAACAGTAATGGAATAGTCAACCAAAGAGCTGGAGACCAGCAGCCATCCTCTGTTATTCATACATCAGAGATTGAACCCCAGCTACATCCATGGCAGAGTGGTGAACATGGTTAGTGCTCCAATGATGGTCTAAACCTCTCTCACAATCAGCTGCAGGCCATGGAGGGAGGCATGTTAAGTGGTACATCCTTAAACATGTAGGTTTCAAGGTCTGTGTTTATTTCTTGCATTCTCCTTATACTGGTGTCACAAAAAGGCATTCAGATTAACCAATCAGAAGGCTCCAGCATGGAAGCATCGCAAGTGGGTTACGTAGCGTTGCTTAATTGGGATGGACCCACAGAGGAACATCATAACGGAAGGAACTTTCAGACCCCACACCATCAGGAACAGAATTTAAAAATCAACAGTCTTCAATCCAGAGAATTATCTATCATCCAGGTTCAAATAGAACCCATTCTTGGAAAACGATGGAAAACAAATCTCCAGATTGCATGAATTTGTGAAGTCAGAAACTTGGGGGAAAATAAACTAGTGGTAAAAGAAATTCTATAAACAAATGTATAACTATTAATAATGGAATAACAACTTGGTGGGGAATGTGTAAGGAAGAATGGTAAGACAAGGTGAGGAGGCATGACCTCTTTTTGATCCCCGTCTCAGTCAGTCACATCAAATATTTTTATTTATTTTTAGCTTAAGAAACCCTTGAAGTACAGTTATTTTCCACTTATCCTGTTGATTCATTTGAGCGGAAATCTTACCTCAACTGTTCAATACATTCAAAGTGCAGACAGTAATTTTGTAGTAATCCACCTGCATTCACTACATTTATTTATTAGCTCAGAAATTATCACTGCACGGAGTGCTGAAACAAAAAATTCATCATTGCAGCACCACTTCTGATCCATCGCCCTAAACATTGTTAAACTTCAGGGGTGGAATCTTCCGACTGTAGTGACTGCCTGCAAAAGGACTGAGACATCCACACTAACTCTTCAGAGGAAAATTTGCCATATTTTCTGCTCCTCAAGTGTCCCTCCCGAATGCTGACCCAGAATAATATTGAGGTCCTGCCCACCCAGTGCTTCAGGCCATTCAGAGGCTGGTACCTCTGGCACTCAACAGTGCCATGGGGTATCTACAATTTTTGTTGACACATTGTCCTCCCCAGGGTTCCAGGAACCAAGACCGACGGGGTGAAAGAGGTCACTTCATATTGAAGCCCTCTCAAACTCCTTCCTCACCTCCTGCAGCACCCGACAATTGCATCCTAATTTCAAAACTGCCATCCAAAGTTTTAATAATAGTGGGCAAGGGTTCAGCTCAATACAGCCCCAAGAGAGCTCCAGAAGTGATGTTTCTGACACATCCTCACACCAACCATGAATCTGCAGGCATTGCTGTCCGAGCAGAAAATAACTGCTGAAAGTTTGCTCTGCCATTTTGGAGTCCTATATTGCAGTAATGTTTGACCGTAAACCCATGCTGCTATAAATGTATTCAATAGCAAGAAAAACCACATATCATAGGGTCATAGAGTCATACAGCATTGAAGCAACCCCTTCGATCCAACTTGAACATGCCAACCACATTTCCCAAACTAAATGAGTCCCACTTGCCTGCACTTGGCCCATATCCCTCTAAACCTTTCCTATTCACATATCTGTCCAAGTCTTTTAAATGTTGTAACTGTACCTGCATCTACCACTTCTCTGGCACTCGTTCCATATACGAACCACCCTCTGAAAAAGTTGCGCCTCAGGGCCTTTTTAATTCTTTCTTCTCTCGCCTTAAAAAAATTCCCTCTAGTTTTGAACTTGCCTATCCTAGGACAAAGATCTTTGCTATTCAGGGTATCTACGCCCTCATGATTTTATAACCCTTGATAAGGTGACCTCGCCAACTCATACGCTCCAGTGAAAAAAAGATCCCAGCCTTCCAGCTCTCCTTATAATTAAAACCCTCCAGTCCCAGCAACATTCTTGTAATTTTTTTTCTGAACCTTCTCCAATTTAATGATATCCTTCCTATATCATGTTACTTAAATGGATCATCAACTACTTATATGTTTTTCATTTTTTCTTTTTCTGCCTCTTTCTGTTTTTGTTTCAAGCATTTGGCTTTTTCAATAGTTATCGCAAGTTGGAAATGTGTACAGGCAGATGATGAAGCTCTTTTTATTGATGTGTTTGCACAAACCACTTACTTTCAGACACAGGTACATTAGTGGATATTCCCTTTGTTATGTAGCACAAATTGAAGAATGAAGAAAGTTCACGCAGAGTGGTACAAGCTGCTGGAAGACTGGGGAGGGAGACTTCAGGGTGGCCACCACATAAGAGGCCATGCTCACTCAGGGAGCCAATTGCCTGATGTGAAACTTAGGAAAAAGTAATTATGAGACATCTGTGATCTAATAAGATGTCCTCTGTTATGAATGTATAGTTGTGTACTGTATCTTTAAGAGAGTTGAAAAGCTAGCAAGGACTGACAAAGCACAAAGAGTTCTGAACAAAGTAAAAATGTAACACTTGGTCGAAATACAAAGCTGCATATGAGTTGCCATGAAACAAAAACAAATTCGAATTCAGCCAATCAGTTTAAATTATTCCCCAAAATACCAAAATAGAATCAAATTTGAATTTAGCATTTTGATAATATTAAAACCAATGAAATGATCTGATGTTTTGCGGTATAAAACCAGATATTTTGAACATTTAAAAAAGAGAACTGCCAAAGACTTCCAAACTACCTAGACTTCCAAAAGGCCTTTGATAAGGTGCCACACAGGAGGCTGCTGAGCAAGGTGAGGGCCCATGGTGTTCGAGGTGAGCTACTGGTATGGATTGAGGATTGGCTGTCTGACAGAAGGCAGAGAGTTGGGATAAAAGGTTCTTTTTTGGAATGGCAGCCGGTGACAAGCGGTGTCCCGCAGGGTTCAGTGTTGGGGCCGCAGCTGTTCACATTATATATTAATGATCTGGACAAAGGGACTGGGAGCATTCTAGCGAAGTTTGCCGATGATACAAAGTTAGGTGGACAGGCAGGTAGTACTGAGGAAGTGGGGAGGCTGCAGAAGAATCTAGACAGTTTGGAGGAGTGGTCCAGGAAATGGTTGATGGAATTCAATGTGAGCAAATGCGAGGTCTTGCACTTTGGGAAAAAGAATAGAAGCATGGATTACTTTCTAAACGGTGAGAAAATTCGTAAAGCCAAAGTACAGAGGGATCTGGGAGTGCTAGTTGAGGATTGTCTAAAGGTAAACATGCAGGTTGAGTCCGTGATTAAGAAAGCGAATGCAATGTTGTCAATTATCTCAAGAGGGTTGGAAAATAAAAGCACTGTTGTGCTACTGAGACTTTATAAAGCTCTGGTTAGGCCCCATTTGGAGTACTGTGTCCAGTTTTGGTCCCCGCACCTCAGGAAGGACATACTGCCACTGGAGAGTGTCCAGCGGAGATTCACACGGATGATCCCTGGAATGGTAGGTCTAACATATGAGGAACGGCTGAGGATCCTGGGATTGTATTCATTGGAGTTTAGAAGATCATGGGGAGATCTAATAGAAACTTACAAAATAATACATGGCTTGGAGAGGGTGGACGCTAGGAAATTGTTTCCGTTAGGCAAGGAGACTAGGACCCGTGGACACAGCCTTAGAATTAGAGGGGGTAAATTCAGAACAGAAATGCGGAGACATTTCTTCAGCCAGAGAGTGGTGAGCCTGTGGAATTCATTGCCACAGAGTGCAGTGGAGGCTGGGACGCTAAATGTCTTCAAGGCAGAAATTGATAAATTCTTGATGTCACAAGGAATTAAGGGCTATGGGGAGAATACGGGTAAGTGGAGTTGAAATGCCCATCAGCCATGATTGAATGGCGGAGTGGGCTCGATGGGCCGAATGGCCTTACTTCCGCTCCTATGTCTTAAATATAGACTCTTAGCTAATGAGCTCTCTGAAAGGTATTTGTCTCTAAGATGTTTGCACAGCAGAACCATTGAAACCAACCTAGAGCAAATCTACAATGGAAAATGTATAATGAAGAACCGATAAAGCTGGCTGGTTTTTGAAACATGATTTTTTTTTGTAAATCTTAATTGGGATTTTTCTATCGGACCAGTATTGTAGAGTGGGAGATAAAAGAAAGGTTTAAGAGAAAGGAGTGGCAAATAGTTGTTGGTTTTAATATTCTCTGTTGGAATTAAAGAATAAAGTTTTTAAATTTACTTTAAATAGTGACCACTGGGATAGTTCTTTGCCTCTTGAATTTTAACAGATTATGGCATGAGATGAGCTTCTCTGTATGTCGTGTTTAAATTAGCAGAGGGTTTTACCCAGTGTCATAACACCTACCTGAGGTATGCTACCTGAAACTGTAACATTAGAGCAAGGGACAAAACTGCATTGCCAGTCATAGTGAATGTCACCATGACCATGATGTGGAGGTGCCAATATTGGACTAGGGTGGACAAAGTCAAATCTCACAAGACACTGTTTATAGTCCACCAGATTTATTTGAAAATGTAAGCTTTCGGAGCCCCTGCTCTTTCCTCAGGCACAAAATGAGAGAGAATACTTCGGACACAAAACTTATTGTAAAAGATCTAAGGGTCATACAACTTAAGTGAATGTATAGATCAAACATAGATGGCTGTTAAGTCTTTAATCAGTTAGAATGGGGGTGCAGGTTTTGATTGATTACTATGTAAATCCCTGCCCCAAGATAATTTCAGGTTTTATCAAAATAAGGGTGACACTCTAGGTCAGACAATGTGTTTTATATGTGAGGCCATGTTTCAAGTTTGTTTGTATTTCATCCTGGAGCCGTGACCATGAACAGTTTTACATATGGCTCCTTAGGACTTTGGAGACTGGAATTGGAGATACTTACAATAATTCAGTTTGCTGTCCTCTGTTGCATAAGGGAGGCTCTGCATTCATAGCTAGCTAAATTTCATTGTTTTGTAATGTAGAGTGACAGTCTGTAATTGAACCAACACAAGGTCCAAAGGTTTACTATGGGACAATAAGAGCTATCCACTGAGTATATGGGAGATGACTCAGGGGCACAGCCAACAGGCAATGGAAGCCATGCTGCTGTCAGTGAGCAGACTGCTAGGTTGCTAGACCAATGGTTGCACTTTTGGGACCGCCCAGTGGTGCCTACTGCTCTCACAAACGTAGGGGTCAAAATCTATTGTGTGCTGAAACTTTGTCATTCATGATGGCTTGGTCCTTTGTCACTGGTTGTTAATCAATCAGCTGAGGATCATAGGATAAGGAGACGAGTTGGCAACTCAGAGTGTCCCTTTCTGGCTGAGCTGTCCATGAAAATTACTGTGAGCGTTGCACCATTATATGCAACCACAATTCAAACATTCAACAACTTCTCCTCAATTCTCCGTCATGGATTCCATTTCATTCACAATGCAAGATCAAAAGCCATCATAAAATAAACAGTCCAAAACAAATTCATGAATGAAATCATTCCACATTGTGTTGAAATGAAAATTAATCACCGCTGTGCATTCTATTTCCACCAAGCAGTGCAGCCCCAGAGGTTGGTACTGACTTTCAGTGGAGGAGACAGCAGGTGACCTTGGAGGCGACCTTCAGCTGACAGGCAATGGCTAGGCAGTGGCAGGAATGGGAGGGTCAAATCCATCTGCCAGTGAAATGACAGCAGGTTTCTGCTCCACTAATCCACTGTCACTTGCCCTGAGATGACAGCTCAACATTCCTGTTTGAGGACAGATTACTGGTTTGCCGTGACACCCTGCAAGACTCTGTCTGCTCTGCATCAGCAGACAGAGCAACAGCGCTTCCGCTGCAGCATTTAGCTGTTGGGTGGTTGCTGCCATTGATGCAATAGAAGCTGAGACAGTGACCATCAAATGCAGCACATGATTACATCGATAAGTGTGAGAACAAAGATGACCTTCAGATCTATGTTAGAAAGATTGGAGTCAAAGTTTTGTGTGAAAATCAATATCAAGTTAGTGTCTGATTCCTCCATGCTCCTTAACTAACCACAGAGCTCTCTGGCATTTTATAAAACACTAAGTATTTTGTTGTATGTATCCACCTGCACTCCCTTGTAGACTCCTAAAGTGATTAGTTATATCCTGAAAAGAAAACAGCTCATCTAAACATGTTTTAATTCTTCCGTAAAAAAGATTTTCTTCACGTTCTTAACATTTTTCTCTAATTGCAGTGATCAAAAGCACTGATCCCAAAACACCTGCTTTTCACTTGAAAATTCTATAAATATCCAATTACATTTTTCTTGTCGTCATAAATATTAATTGATAAGCTTCATGGACAAGTTCATAAATATTGTGTTTTTTATAACAGTTTCATGTTCAGAAGCTTGTTCTTCTGACCATCTGGCACACACAGTTGTAGTTGTACCTGGCCAAATATTGCAACATTAAGGTCCAAACATCCTTTGGGCCTTTAGTCGACCCAGCTACCTTTTCACATGAGTATAAACATCATTTAACTCTGTCCTCTGTAAATGTAAATATAGATTTCTAGTTAAATCAAATTCTTCGCTAAAGGAATCAGAAACATCCTCTAAGCTGTTAATCTTCCTTCCTCTTTTTCCTCGTATCTAAGCTTTTCTTGAGTCACAACAAGCTCTGTGATATCCCTATCTCAAAAATTTTCAAATCAATTACTCTTTGTTATTTTTTCTCCTCAGTTTTCAGCTCTCTGTCCCTTTTGTTATCTTCCCTTCACTTCTCTCTTCTAATTTTCTTCATTTTCTACTTCCCTTTTCTCTTTTCCTTCCAGTTGGAGTTTTTGTTTGTTTCTCTTCATCCTTTCAAATCAAGATTTTTTTTTAAATCTATTTACTCAATCTTAGCTAGTTTTAGTGATGAGACAGATCAGAGTTCCTTCCTTTTAATTCTTAATTTTTAGTGAACTCTTAAAGTGTTCATCCTGATAAGAAACTGGTTTTATTTCCACCTTTGATTTATTGGTAAACTCTCAGCATAACCTGAGCTAACTATTTCAAATAATCCACTGTTATATTTTCTACTGCCAGAAAATGTTTTAGCAATGGTTCAAATCATTTTGAAATTCCAGTCTGTATAATAAACATTAGAACAACTCCTGTTTTTATACCCAGTATCTCCACATACTCATTTCTTTAAAGATTCACAGATTATTTTTAAAGCTAATGAATTTCAATCTTGCCAAGAGCCCACATTCTATTATGACCAGAGCTAGTGGCAATGCTGAACAAATGGGGAGATAGTGGCCCAGTTGTACTGTCTTTGGGCTTGTAATCTAGAACCCCAGGTTTGAGAACATTTGTTCAGATCCCATCTTGGCTGATGGTGAAATTTGAAATCAATAAAATCTAGAATTAAAAGCTCACCTAATGGTGATCAATAGCAATTAATGAAGATTTGCTGCTATCCTTACCTGATCTGGTGAACATGTGGCTCCAGATTAAAAGCAGTCTGGTTGACTTCATTCTGAAAAAGCCCAGGAAGACAATCAGTTCAGGAGCAATTACAGATCAGCAGCAAATGCTGGCCAGTGATGCCACTATCCCGCGAGAGAATTCAAACAAATTCTGCGATTAACAATCCATGAGAGAAACGATCTGCAATATAAAATGTTTGAGAACCATTCCCCTGAAGGATGAATTATTGTTGTGTTGCAAGTTGGAAGGACAGTAGCTTCTGCTCAACTTGTACATTTAATCTAACAAGAAATCAAACACTGTACCTCAAGACCATAAGGACAATTTAAGGCCAGTTAGGTGGACAGCTATATCATTGAGGAGCGGTATTATATTGGCTCATCACTAATCTGTTAAATATGGAAGAAAAACAGTTAATTCAGTTCATGTAAGTTCAAACTTCTGCTCACTATCTTTTCAAGAGTTGCGTTCATTAAGAACTGTATAACATCTTGCAATTGCCTTACATAAAGATACATTGGCGTTGAAAATAAACCTCAACACAAAGAAGATTATCTCACACCCTGTCACCTTCTTAAGGGCCACAGCAGAACGGTTCTCTCTCCTGTCCATGGAGATTAAGAGAATCCATTTCAAAGTCATCACTTCTGCAGATTTGTAAATGTAATGCCTTGAATTCATGAAAGGCAGAGCTGACAGCATTCAGCAACAAACAGTAATGTGCAGCATGTTGCATGAATGCTGATATTAAGTGGCTGCTGCCCACTGTTTTTTTTAATATCTATTATAAATGTCAATTGATGATATCAGAATAGTCATAATTGGGAGCTTTTTCGATGTTGAATTTTCTCCTTACAAAAGGATACCGACACTGCTGAGGAACTATATGAATATGTGAAAAGCCTCGATGAACAATATCCAAACTGCTCTCACACTTCTTTCATTGTTTATGGGATGTGGGTGTCCCTGACTTGGCCATGTTTATTGCCAATCCTTAAATGCCCTTGTGAATGTGATGACGAGGCACTTACTTGAACCGCTGCAGCCCTTGGGGTGTAGGTACATAGGGTGCTCAGAATGGATTTTGACCCAGTGACAGTGAAGGAACAGCTGTATAATTCTGAGTCAGGTTGATGTGTAAGTCAATATGAGTTTACAGGTGGGGGTGTTCTCATACATCTGTTGCCCTCCTTCTAGATGATAAAGATCACAGACTTGGAAGGGAGTGTTGAATACACGTTGAGGTATGTGTCTCTTCAATAGTGCACACTGCTGCCTCCTTGTGCCACTGCTGATTTCACAGAGCTCCCTGAGTTCCTCAGGCATTTCCTCATTTCATATTATTTAAAACAAGTTTAGGAAAATGGTCTCCTTTAATCCATTCAGAGGATGCAGACCTCAATGGATAGACCAGAATTTAATTAACCAGAGGACAATTAAGTTAACCACATGACTGAGCGTCTGGAGTCACATGTAGGCCAGACTAGTGAGAAGAAATGATTTCCTTCCCTAAAGGGCATTAGAGAGTTAGATAGCTCTTTTACAGCAATCAACAGTGAATACATGGATTAATACCGGATTTATAATAAGCTTAATTTTTACCATCTGCCATGGCGAGATCTATATTCATGACATCAGAACATTAGCTTGGAGTTCTCAGTTACTCTTCTTGTGATATCACCACGATGACACAACCTTCCTTATTTCTGTTTAACTTTAAGTTTATTTCACCATTCAAGGTTACTGCAACACAACCATTTGTTATGATGTCTTACTGGTCTGATCAAAATGAGTAGGTGGGGGCTTAAACCCATGCCTCTTACTCACTGTAGGGATTTTATAATCCACTTGTTAAGAGACTGTATTAAACACATGAGCAGTTATTGAATCCTAGACCTCCTGACCTAGATATATGGGCACTACTGACGTAATTGTAACTCCCCCTCACTTGCAATGGTTTAAACCCAATCAAATGAAGACAGAAGACTACATGTAATCTTAACCATGGAAGCAGCAGGTGTTGGGTAGAGCTAAACAACTACACAACCAATGGGTCAGATAACAGTTATGCCGTCCTGCCATATCCAGTTGTGAAGAATATTGGACAGTCCATATCACTGTAGAGGCAATGTTGGATGTATTAGAATGTATGAAGGTGTATAAATCTCTGGTCGCAGATGGTCATTGTCTGGCATTTTTGTGATGGACAGTGCTTGTCAACAATTATCAGCTCAAGCCTGGATATTATCCAGGTCTGGCTGCTGAAGGACATGAACTGCTTCTGTTTCTGAAGAATTGCAAATCATATTGAACATTGTGCAATCATCACCAGATATATCCAAGAACACTGCAAGAGGCTAGAGAAGAAATTGCCGGGGCCCTGGCTGATTTGTTTGCATCATCGTTAGCCATGGGTGAGGTCCCAGAAGGCTGCCATTATTCAAGAAGGGCTTCAAAGAAAAGCCTGTAAACTATAGACCAGTCAGCTTAACATCTAAGATGGGTAGGTTACTTGAGAACATTCTGACGGTTAAGATATACATGAATTTGGAAAAACAGGGTTGATTTGGGAGATCATGCCTCACAAATTTGTTAGAGTTCTTTGAGGAAGTGACCAGGAAGGTTGACGAGAGCAGGGCAGTAGACATAGTCTATTGGGATTTCAGGAAGGTTTTTGATATGTTTTCACATGGTAGGCTGCTCTGGAAGGTGAGATCACATGGAATCCGGGGGAGCTGGCAAATTAGATTCAAAATTGACTTGATGGTAGGAAGCAGAGGGTAATAGTGGAAGGATGCCCGTGACTTGTGGAGTGCCTCAGGGGTCGGTGCTGGGCCCATTGTTGTTTGTTATCGATATCAATGATTTGGATGAGAATGTACAAGGCATGATTGGTAAGTTTGCAAATGACACGAAAATAGGCGGTATCGTGGACAGTGAGGAAGGTTGTCAGAAATTGCAGCAGGACCTTGATCAGCTGGGGAAGTGGGCTAAGAAATGGCAAATGGAGATTTATATAGAAAATTGTGAGGTCTTGTGTTTTGGAAAGTCAAATCAAAGCAGGAGTTTCATGGTGAATGGTAGGGCCTTAATGAGTGTAATGGAACAGAGGGACCTTGGAGTTCAGGTTCACAGTTCTCTGAAAGTGAAGTCACAGGTAGACAGGGCAGTGAAGAAGGCTTTTGGCACACTGTTCTTCATCAGTCAGGGCATTGAGTATAGAAGTTGGGAAGTTATGTTGCAGTTGTACAGGATGTTGGTGAGACCGCACTTGAAGTATTGTGTTCAGTTTTGGGCATCATATTATAGGAAGAATGTTATTCAACTGGAAAGAGTGTAGAAGAAATTACAAGGATGTTGCCTGGTCTCAATGGTCTGACTTAGAAGGAGAGGTTAGACAAGCTAAGACTTTTTTCTTTAGAGCGTAGGAGACTGAGGGGAGACCTCATAGAGGTGTATAAGATCTGGAGGGCATCAATTTAAGGTTAGAGGGGGAAAGAATAAAAGAGAACCTGAGGGGCAACTTTTTTTGCACAGAGTGTGATACGCAAATGGAATGAGCTGCCAGCAGAAGTGGTTAAGGTGGGTACTTGAACAACATTTAAAATACATTGGACAAATACATGGATAGGAAAGGATTAGAAGGATATGGGCCAAATGTAGGGAAATGGAGTTAGCATGGATGGATATTTTGGTCAGCATGGACCAGTTTGGGCCAAAGGGTCTGTCTCCATGCTGTAGAACTCTATGACTCTATAAGTCTAATTAAACAACTGCCTGAAAGAAAAGGCCCCAAAAATATCCTGATCCTTAATGATGTTGGAACCCAGCGGATCAATACAAAGGACAGGGTTAAGCATTTGTAATAATTTCACTCAGAAGTATTAAATCAATGATCCACCTCAGCCTTTGCTGTTAGTCATAAGACATTTCAACTCATCCATAGGATTTCAAGAAACACCTAAAGGCACTCGGTTCAACAAAAACCATAGACCCCAACAACATTCTGGCACTAGTACAAAAGCCTTGTCCAGAACAGTTCGTTTCTCTTCCGAAGCAATACAAGTACCACCACCGACAAACACCTGATATTGTGCAAATCTGTCCAGGTATGTTTTGTCCACAAAAAGTATGATAACCGTAAAATGGCCAATTTTCACCCCATCAATCTACTCGGCAAAAAGATGGAAGGTGTCAATATTGGTGACAAGCAGCATTTACACAGCAATACTTTGCACACGTGTTCAGTTTAGCTTCTGTCAGGGTTGTTTGGTTTCTGGCCTTGTGACAACCTTGGACCAAAATTAACTACAAAGCTAAACTTCAGAGGTGAGGTGAGAATGACAGCAACTTGACAGAGAGTTCTAAGTGCCCTCTGACTTTCCCTGCTGCTGCACAGACCTCTGAAGTCCACGAGAGGTAGAAACTTCCAAAACTGGTAAAAAAAGCATCCACCCTCCAAGTAACTGTGTAGCCAAGTGGTCACAGTATTGAAGCACTATTTGATTGAGTGTGGCATGAAGAAGCCAAACTCAAACTACAGTCAATGGAAATCAGGCAGAAAACTTTCCACTGGTTGGAGCCATACCTAATGAAAAAAAGATGGCCAATCAACTCAGCTTCTGGATATAAGTGCAGGAGTTCCTAAAGTAGACCCAACTGTGTTCAGCTATTTTATTAATGACCTTGCCTCCATCATAGTGTCAGAAGGATCGGTGCTTGGTCCTCTACTTTTTGTCATTTACATAAATGATTTGGATGCGAGCATAAGAGGTACAGTTAGTAAGTTTGCAGATGACACCAAAATTGGAGGTGTAGTGGACAGCAAAAAACGTTACCTCAGATTACAACAGGATCTTGAACAGATGGGCCAATGCGCTGAGAAGAGGCAGATGGAGTTTAATTCAGATAAATGCGAGGTGCTGCACTTTGGGAAAGTAAATCTTAGCAGGACTTATACACTTAATGGTAAGGTCCTAGGGAGTGTTGCTGAACAAAGAGACCTTGGAGTACAGGTTCATAGCTCCTTGAAAGTGGAGTCGCAGATAGATAGGATAGTGAAGAAGGCGTTTGGTATGCTTTCCTTTATTGGTCAGAGTATTGAGTACAGGTGTTGGGAGGTCATGTTGTGGCTGTACAGGACATTGGTTAGGCCACTGTTGGAATATTGTGTGCAATTCTGGTCTCCTTCCTATCGGAAAGGTGTTGTGAAACTTGAAGGGGTTCAGAAAAGATTTACAAGGATATTGCCAGGGTTGAAAGATTTGAGCTACAGGGAGAAGCTGAACAGGCTGGGGCTGTTTTCCCTGGAGCGTCGGAGCCTGAGGGGTGACCTTATAAAGGTTTACAAACTTATGAGGGGCATGAATACGATAAATAGACAAAGTCTTTTCCCTGGGGTCGAGAAGTCCAGAACTGGAAGGCATAGGTTTAGGGTGAGAGGGGAAAGATATAAAAGAGACCTGAGGAGCAACTTTTTCACGCAGAGGGTGGTACGTGTATGGAATGAGCTGCCAGAGGATGTGGTGGAGGCTGGTACAATTGCAACATTTAAGAGGCATTTGGATGGGTATATGAATAGGAAGGGTTTGGAGGGATATGGACCGGGTGCTGGCAGGTGGGACTAGATTGGGTTGGGATATCTGGTCGGCGTGGACAGGTTGGACCGAAGGGTCTGTTTCCATGCTGTACATCTCTGTGACTCTATGACTCTAAGTGGAGGTGTTTGTTGATGATTGCACAATGTTCAATATTATTTGCAATTCTTCAGAAACAGAAGCACTTCAAGTCCATAGGCAGCAAGACCTGGATAATATCTAGGCTTGAGCTGATAAGTGTTGACAAGCACTGTCCATCACAAAAATGCCAGACAATGACCATCTGCAACCAGAGAAAATCTAAGTATCTCTCCATAGTATTCAATGGCATTATCACCATTAAATTTCTCACCCTCATCACCTTGGTGTAATCAATTGGCCAGAAACGTGCAACAAGAACAGGTTAGAGGCTTGATATTATGCAGCAAATATCTCACCTCCTGAATCCCCAAAACCTGTTCATAATCTGTAAGGCTCATGTTAGGAGTGTGATGAAATATTCCCCACTTGCCTGAATGGGTGCAACTCCATCAACATTCAAGAAGTTGAATACCATCCGGGTCAAAGCAGTCCACTTTATTGATAATCCATCTACTAGACATTCAATCTCTTTGCCATTGTTACAGACAGAGAGCAGTGTGCATCATCTGCAGGATGTACTGCAGCAACTCAACAAGACTCCTTCAGCATCACATAACAATCCCGAAACCTGAATATAGAGGAGTTTGAACTCCACAATATGTGTCTTTTCTCTTCAATAGTGTCCTCGTTCAGGTCAAGGCAGATAGTAATGTTGGCCAGCACCATTTATGATTTTACAAATGTAGTATAGAATACAACAGCAATACAATAGTTTTCAGCACTCTGTTATAGTTCGCAAACATGTAGAGCATAGGATCACCAGGATAAAATCAGAGACATAAAAAATGTATTCTGAAGATGGATTTGACAGTAGGTCATTTCCACAGTATACAAGACACTAAGAGATTTGATTTTGCTTTCTCTTTAAATGGTGAAATCGAATAAAAGGTGAATATGAAATGGCTTTATTAGGCAAACAGAGAAGGACAGCTTCTGTTGGTTACAGAGTCAGTGTTGTTAGGTCATGGATTTAAAATGCAAGACAACTTCCAAAGGACTAGTTTTATATACATGAATATGGTGACATGACTCTTGGGCCTAATGACTGGAGAAACAGAATTTCATTTTGAAAAAAGACAAGGAGAGGTCATCAATATATAGTGTCTTAGTGTTCTTAGCAATGCTGAAAATGTGTTGCTGGAAAAGCGCACCAGGTCAGGCAGCATCCAAGGAGCAGGAGAATCGACGTTTCGGGCATGAGCCCTTCTTCAGGAATTAGTGTTCCTTCAGGAATGTAGTGTCTTAGTGTTCTTGGCAAGTCAAGGTTGAGTAAACAAATGTGACCTCCTTGCAATATTTCCTCTAATTGATGGTATCTTTAACAGTGGAGTATTGAAGGTTTGTGCTTAAATCTCAAGAATGGGGATTGACTCACAGGCAACAGTTGTCGCACCAAAATTGAAGATTTATTGAATGGTCCACTATAAATCATTGTTCAGCTGAGTTTTAACCACCAAAACGGTACTGCATAGCCAAGAATTGTCAACGAAAAGGGGCCAGTCATTTCATTATACGTATGGCTGGTCTCTTAAGGAGATGTGCACTTAACTCACTTTCTGTGTCATTTCACATTTTTTTAACTGTTCCTTCTTTCAAATAGCTATCCCCTCTCGTAAAGCTACTGTGAACATAGGAATTAATAGAAGTAGACCATTCGGCCCCTCGAGACTGCTCCTCCATTTAATAAAATCATGATGGCTTGTTGGTGTTTCAAATTCCACATTCCCACCTATTCCTGAAAACCTTTAATGTTCATGCCTGACAAGATTCTATCTACCTTGGCCTTAAAACACATCAATGAGCCTGCTTCCACCACCTTTTGAGATAGAGAGTTCCAAAGTTGGATAACCCTACAAAAGGAAGAAATTCTCCTCACCTTTGTTGTGAATATTGCTGTAACTCTCAATTCCAATTGAGCATTCCAGTCATTGCAAACTGAACTAAAAAAAAATGCCTTCCTACTGTTCCCTTCACTTTTGGCATTTTAGATGAATTTATAGAGTCATAGAATCATAGAGATGTACAGCATGGAAACAGACTCTTCGGTCTAACCTGTCCACACCGACCAGATATCCCAACCCAATCTAGTCCCACCTGCCAGCACCTGGCCCATATCCCTCCAAATCCTTCCTATTCATATACCCATCCAAATGCCTCTTAAATGTTGCAATTGTACCAGCCTCCACCACATCCTCTGGCAGCTCATTCCATACACATACCACCTTCTGCGTGAAAAGTTGCCCCTTAGGTCTCTTTTATATCTTTCCCCTCTCACTCTAAACCTATGCCCTCTAGTTCTGGACTCCCCAATCGCAGGTGTTTCTAGTTATTGAATTAACAAGTGAAAATCTTTTATTCATAATTGGAACTTGTCAACAAAAAAATGCTTCCAAAAATCCATTTTTATCTTGTGTGAAACAAACCTGAGTTTCCTGATATGCCCTCCTAGGAACTCAAGTCTTCAATGTTTTGTATCTCACAAAATGTCTTCTGAAGGACCTTCACAGCCTTGGATAAGCCACCCAAACCTGGATAGAGAATTCCAACTGCAGCCTGACCACTTATTGGATTAATTGTCACATAAGTCTTTTTTATTCTGGTACTTAAAGCGTCATCTTATGAAATCTAGAAGCCAATGCGCACGTCCTTTTTTAATAACTTTGCCAACATTTTTCTCATTTTTTAACCATTTTCTGTCTTTTTTTTTCTTATTACACATCTTGCCGTTTCCCCCAAAATGAATCAGCTCACGTTTCTTAGTTCTGAATTCATCTATTCATCTATTAAATAGCCCAAGACCTCCTGAAGTTAGTCACAGCCATATTCCCAATCAAGCCTACTCACCATGTACTGCTGTTTGTATTAGTTTTTATTCTAAGTAGAGAAACAGAGATAGAGTTAAGAGAAAATGCCATTTCTACATTCAAACATTTAAAAGATAGGCATTATTCTCTGGCTTTGTTCTTTACCCATTTTTTTTATTTCACTACATTGCCTTTCAAAACGTTTATCTTAATTTCATCAACTAACCTCCTGCACCACATCACATTAAGTCCCTTTCAAAGATTTATTGCACAACATTCATTGCACCTTCTTTAGCAATAAACTCAATTACTTCCCTAAAGAATACTACTGCATTTGTTAGATTCAACTTGTTTTTCTTAAATCCGCACTGGCTTAATTAACCCATGTCTGTTCTAAGTGAGTATTAATTTTATCCTCCATTATGGCCTCTAGAAGCTCAGCCACTGCTAATGTTAAGCTGGCTGGTATAATTACAGAGTTGATCCCTTTCTCTATGCAAGAAGCAATGCAATGTACTCATCTAGTATCTCGAGCATTCCTTCATCCTGCTTGAGAAGCTTTTCTCTTTCATCTCTACTCTTTGACAATTCATTCACTTTTATGTCTATAAAGTCCTTTTTGATTTCCCTTTCTGTTCCTTGCCAATCTTTTAACATTACCCCCTTGGCCTTTCTAATCTCCCCTCAGTGTTTTTGGCCCTCTAATTTTCTCATTTTAATTTAAATGCTCCTGCTCCCTAAGGAACACCAGCTTTTCCACTGCCCTCTGTGCCTCTTGTGGGAATATGCCTTGCATGCACCTTAATCCACGCCTGTTTGAAAATTTCCCACTGTTATATACTGACTTTTCATTCCCCAATTCAACTGGGCATCTGACTTAGTCATCTCATTAAAGTTTAATTTTTACCAGTAAAATAAAATTATATTCAAGTTTCCTTTCTTTTAATTTACATATTCTGGTTTCAATTCCTTAAATGTCACCCTATCTTTATGTTACTTACCTGGCTCACTTCATTTTCTCAAACTAGTTCACTGTTGCTTCTTTCCTTCTTGAATTGAACAATATCAATGTGCTGGCACAGTGGCTCAGTGGTTAGCACAGCTTCCTCATAGCACTAGGGACTTGGGTTTGATTCCACCCTCGGGTGATCAGAGTTTGTATGTTCTCCACGTTTTCCTCTCATAGTCCAAAGATGTGCTTGTTAGGTAGATCACTTATGGTAAGTTAATTTAGTGTGCAAGATTAGCTATGGGAAATGTAGGGCTACAGGGATAGGATAGAGGGCTGGGTCTCTTCAGAGGGTCTAGATGGGCCAAGTGGTCTGCTTCTATGCTGTAGGAATTCTATGATTTTAAGAAAATGCACCTGAAGATACAGTTGTAACCTTTTTGCTACTTTACCATTCCTATTACATTTATCAATGGAAATTGAAAGAGATAGACAATTAACGTTGTATCATTTAATTTTTGGATGTAAAATATAATTAAAAAGTGTAACTTTTGTTTCTAAACTTTGCTGCCCATAAGGACAAGGAGAGCAGACACATAGGAACATCTGAAAACTCAAGTTCTTTATCTAAGTCACACCCCAAAGTGACAGGAAGTTATATTGTTATCCATTCACCACCATAAGACTACAATCCTGGAAGCCTCTTTCTAACAACATCAAAAGTAGTTCATCAACCCCTTCTCATAGATATTGAGGAATGGCAATAAATGCAGGCCTTGCGAGTGATAACCACATCTCAGGAATGAATTTTAGAAACCTTTCACACCAAGAAGTTAGAGAGGGAGTCTTAATCTCTCAAACGGGATAGAGTTCTGTGTGAGTGACTGATTAAAACACCAGAAAATGCCCATGTGTCCACAGGTAGTTAGGTTCGGTTCCATACAGTATGGAAGTAAGTCCTTCAGCCCAACAAGTTCACACCGACCCTTTGAAGAGTAACCCACCCAGACCCATTCCCCTACCCTATATTTACTCTGTGCTAACCACTGAGCCACTGTGCCACTCAGGTAGTTACTTACTAAATTCTGTCACTAACCCAAATGCATTGTTTAGCACCTGGGAAAACCCCAAGGGATATCTTACTCTGCCATTTAAATGTGTTAAATGCACCCTCACTGCCGTGTTAACCAATGATTCTGTTTTTATTTCTGCAAGCAGCTTCCTGAAATTACAGGTAAACAAGGTGGGAGGACAACAAGAATTGGCAGGGCTGAGCAAACATAAGACAAGAAAAACTACTGAGCTTTCCACTATGTTCCGTTTAATTTGTAGTTCATGGACCTCCGGGATCTGTGCATGGCAGTAACTTACACGATTGGAAGTGCCTAGTTGTAGTGAGGAATGTCTAAGAAGGAATTTGGGATGTTGGCTCACTCACCACAACTGAGAAGGGAATTGTAGAGGAATGTGTCGAAGAACAGTGAAGCCCATTACGTTACATTACTGCAATGTTTCACTCCCTCCCTCCTGCTTGAACCATAAAACAAGCGAGGGGATGTTGCTGTTAGAAACTTTGATTGTGGCTTACAGACAGCAGAGCGTCAGCAGTGAGGTCAAAGTGTTGCTGTCGAAGTCAAAATGCAGGCTTTCTTGAGCATTGGTCTCCATTGAGGAGGGTAAGCAGCATTAAGGTGTAGCAAAGTAAGATCATTCCTTGTCTTTTAATCCAACAGTTATTAGACAGGGCACTCAGTGGAGTGGTATGCTCCATCTATGAGATGTAGGAGATCAGGAAGAAGCTAAATGTCCCTGACATTTATATCTTCAGGAAGTGTGTCCACCTGCAACTCCTCTCAAACCACATGGATAGGTTGGAGTGGCAACTGGATTCACAGAGAAACATACAGGAGGCAGAAGGTTTTATAGATCAGAGTTTCAGGGATGTGGTCACTCAAAGGTTCACCTAGATAGATGGGTGACTGCTGGGAGAGGCAGGTGGGCAGTGCAGGAGTCCCCTGTGGCTACTCCCCTATCAAACAAGTATACTATTTTGAATGCTGTTGGGGAGATAGACTCTGAGGAAAGCAACAACAGCAGCCAGATCAGTGGCATCACGATTGGCTCTGTTGTACAGTAGAGCAGGTTGAAATCTAGGCAAGTGACAGTATCACAGGGCTCTGCAGTCAGGGGCACTGATGGACATTTCTGTGGCAGCAAGTTAGACTGCCTGATGATGTGCTGCCTGGTCAAAGATGTCTCTGAGCGGGCAGAGGATATTCTGGAAGAGAGGGTGAACAGCCAGAGGTTGTGGACTATATTGGTACAAACAACATATGCAGGAAGTGGGATGAGGTCCTGTAAAGGGAATTTAGGGACTTAGGTCGACAGTTGAAAAGATGGACCTCTGGTTATAGTCTTGGGATTACTTCCGAGGCCAGAAATAAGAAGATAATACATAGCTAATAAGCTGGTATAGAAGGAAGGATGTCAGATATGTGGATCATTCAGACTTCTTCCAGAGGAGGAGAGACCTGTACAAGAAAGATGGGTTGCATGTAAATGAGAGGGGCACCAAATATCCTTGCAGGGAGGTTTGCTCATGCCACTCAGGAGCACTGGAACTAGTGTAGCAGAGGAGTGGGAATCAGAGCACTAACAGCATGTGGAGAGATTGAGGAGAAATTGGACATTAAGCCAAGTAAATCGAATAGAAAGAACAGGCAGGGCCAGGTTAATGAACATGGGCAGGACTGACGGTCTGTAGTGTATTTATTTCAATGCAAGATGTAAAACAGGTGAGGCAGCTGAGCTTAGAGCCTGGATTAGTGCATGGAACTGTGATGTTGTAGCCATTACAGCAACTTGGTTGAGAGAAGAGCAGGACTGGTGGCTCAATGTTCCAAGGTTTAGATGTTTCAGATGCGATAGAGAGGGATGTAAATGGGTGAGGAATTGCGTGACTGATTAAGAAGAATTTCACAGCTATACTAAGAGAGGACATCTTGGAGGGTTTATTCAGCGAGGCCATTTGGATAGAACTCAGGAAAAAGAAAACATAATCACTATGATGGGGTTATATTATAGGCCTCAAAATGGCCAGTGGGAAATAGAGAAACAGATGGGTAGGCAGATCATAAATAAATGCCGGAGGAAACAACACAGAAGCGCTTCACAGGAGGCTCCCAAGCACTGAGGATGTCACCTAAACAGGGGACGAAACGTCTGCAACACAAATTCCCAGCTCGGCGAACAGAACCACAACAGATCATAAATAGGTATAAGTACAGCAGGATTGTTGTAGGAACAATTTTAATTTCCCTTAGTACCTGGGGCTTGGCTGGATCCGAATTTGTAAGGTGCATCCAGAAGAGTTTCTTGAAACAAAATAGATAGTCCAGCTAGGGAAGGGGTTGTACTGGACTTTGTACTGGGGAATACGCCTGGCAGGGTTATCATTGTTCCAGTGGGGAGAGCATTTTGACAACAGTGATCATAATTCTGTCAGTTTTAAGATCAGTAGAAATGAGACTGATCTTTGGGTAAAAGTGCTTATTTGGGAGAAGGCTAATTGCAACAGTATTAGTCAAGAACTGGGGGTGGGGAGTGAAACTGTTTGAGGGTAAATCCACATTGGACATGTGGGAGTATTTTAAAGGCCAGTTGATCTACATTCAGGATCAGCATGTTCCTGTGAGGATGAAAGATAAGGATGGCAAATTCGGGAACCCTGGATGATAAGAGATATTAATAGTTTAGTCAAAAAGAAAAAGAAAGCATATGTAAGGTTTAGGAAATTTAAATCAGACAAGACCTTTGAGGCATATAAAGGAAGCAGTAAATAATTTTAACAAGGAATTAGGAGGGCTAAAAGTGGCTGTGAAATGTCCTTGGTAAGTAAGGTTAAGGAGAAGAGGTATTTTATATGTATAATAGGAACAAGAGGGTAATGAAGGAAAGGGTAGGTCCACTCAAAGACAAAGGATGGATTTTATGTGTTGCACCAGAGGAAATGGGTAAAGTCCTTAATGAGTATTTCACATCAGCATTCATCAAGGAGAAGGACATGGATGATTGTAAGATTATTCATATTCTGGGGCGTGTTAATATTAGGAAGTAGGCGGTGGTAAGTTTTTTGAAAAATATAAAGATAGATAAATCCCCAGGCCTGATGGGATCTATCCCAGGATAGTGAAGAAGGAAAGAGAGGAGATTGCTGACAGAGATCTTTATATCCTCTTTAGCCACAGGCAAGATGCAGAAGAGTAGAGAATGGCCACTGTAGTTCCTTTGTTTAAGAAGGGCAAAGGAATAATCCAGGAAATTATAAGCCAGTGAGCCTTACATCAGTGGAAGGGAAATGTACTGGAGAAGATTCTGAGGGAAAGAATTTATTCACAGTTGGAAAAGAATTGATTCAATAGAGATATTACAGGAGAGGTTTTGTCTCACAAATTTGATGGAGTTTTTGAGGGAGTGGCGAAGATGATTAAAGATGGTAGGGCAGTGGATGTTGTCTACATGGACTTTACTAAAGCATCTGGCATGCTGGGAAGGTTGAGAAGAGTAAGTCACATTGGATTCAAGGTAAGTTGGTAAGTTGGATACAAAGTTGGCTTGGTCATAGAAGGCAGAGGATAATTGTGGAGGGGGTGCTTTTCTGACTGGATATCTGTGAACAGTCATGTTCCACAAGGATCAGTGTCGGGACCTCTGTTGTTAGTAACTTCTTTAAGTGCTTTAGAGGAAAATGTAGGTGCTCTAATTAGTAAGTTTGGAGTTACGGAAGGTGAGGAAGTTTGTCAAATGATGCAGTAGAATACAGATCAGTTGGAAAGTTGGGTGGAGAAATGACAGATTGAGCTTAATCTGGACAAGTGTGAGGTGATGTATTTTGGGAGGTTAAAAGCAAGAGAAAAGTATACAGTAAATGGAAGGATCCTTAGGAGCATTGATATACAGAGGAATCTTGGTTAGCAAATCCATAGCTCCTTGAAAAGTGGCAAGACAAGCTGATAAGAACGAAAGCATACAGCATTGAAAATAAAAGTTGGCAAGTCATTTTGGAACTATATGAACCTTTATTTTGGCCACATTTGGAATATTGTGTGCAGTTCTAATCACCACACTATAGTAAAGATATGGAGGCTTTGGGGAGGGTGCAAAAGAGATTTACCAGGGTTACAGTATATTAGCTATAAGGAAAGGTTGGACAAACTTGGATTGTTTTCACTAGAGCATCGGAGATTGAGGAAGTCCTGATAGAAATCTAAACATTATAGAAGGCATGGAGAGAGTGTGAATAGTCGGAATCTTTTTCCCTGAGTGGAAATGCTAAATACTAGGAGCCACAAGTTTACGGTTAGAGGGGAAAATTTAAAGGAGATGTGCAAGGAAGATTATTTTACACAGAGATTGGAGGTGCCTGGAATATACTGTCAGAGGAGGTAGTGAAAGCACTACAATAACAATGTTTAAGATGCATTTAGACAGACACATGAACAGGCATGGAATAGAGAGATCCAGGCCAAGGGCAGGCAGATGGGATTAGTTTAGAATGGTATCATGGTTGGCATAGACATTGTGGGCTGTTTCTGTGCTGTACTGTTGTATATTCAGCGCTGGGAGCACAGATTCTCTGAGCAACTGTGCATTGCACAACTGAGAACCTTAGAGGCAACAATGATTATGATCTGTGTTTTCATCTCCATGAAAAATGTTTGCCCTCAGAAGTCATCCTGAGAATGAGTTTCCACTGTTTTGCATTTGACTTCCAATAGTTTAGAGACAAACTTTGCTATCTTGGAGTTTTTGTCTTTGATTGGTGTCATATTAATGATAACGAGTCAAAACGTGAGGTGCTGGAAAAACACAGCAGGTCAGGCAGCATCTGAGGAGCAGTAGAATCGAGGTTGCAGGGATAAGCCCTTCATCAGGAATGTTAATTCTCTTGTTCCTCGGATGCTGCCTGACCAGCTGTGCTTTTCCAGCACCACATATTTTGACCCTGATCTCCAGCATCTGCAATCCTCACTTTCTCCTATTAATGATAATGGTCAAATAGTCATTCATCAAGCTTTGATTCACCCTGTGCTTTAGTTCATTTAAAACTGTAAAACATATTTTAAGTTATGCAGCAGACATTCTAGCAAACTAACTGTGTATAGCTTATAAATCTGAAACAGACTAACTACCAGATACAGTCAGAAGATTGTTTGCACTCAGCACATAGAGAACTCTTTTAAAGACAAACTACACATATAACAATCAACTCTTCCT